>NC_142075.1:13630000-13930000 GCF_059756535.1 Pantherophis guttatus | reverse complement strand
TTATTTTAATTTATGTCATGCAGCAGTTTACTTAATGACTTCAAGCAGGTTTATTTTTGTTTTCCTCAAGGAAAAATATATATATATAGATTGAATCGACTCTTATCTTCCTGTGCATCAATTCCTGTCTGCCTTCCGCATTTTAAATTCTAGGAATACTCAATTATCTATCATTTTCATTCAAATCAAAACAAGTCTCACACACATTTGCAATTGTGGGTGGATGAGTGGCCCCAAACCCCACAGAATTTTGAATGGCACAATAGTAGGAACGAACAACAATTTATTAGGCTACTGAATTAAATAGGTTTCACAGGATGGGGAAGGGGGAATTTTTATCATTTGTGATGCAGCCCGGAAATAAGTGTAATAGAAATGATGGCGCCCTAGAATGATACACAATAACACTAAAGAATATTAATGGAAAATAAGGGACATTAAATAGCAATATACTAGTATTGTGTAGAAAGGCTGTGATGGACAAGGACAAACTCAGAAAATATCATAGAACCTTTTCAGATAGCAAGAAGGACAAAATATGTGGAAAAAATATGCCTGTCTACAAATACAGGTTTGTGAAACTTGAATAAAGAATGGTGTGCATGATACTTGCGACTGAAGCAACGCTGCTTCATAACAGCATTTGGATTGTGAATGCAAATGAACCAGCAGAACTAAGATATAAATTAGTGTTAACACTTTGGATAAAAACTAAGTTTGTTTGGCATGGATTGCTTTCAAAAGATGGGAAAATTTAAAACCAAACGAATGGGAATTATCTGAAATAAGTAATAATAAAGATAATGATAACAACAACAATAATAATCCATATCAACCATTAGCCCCAGTCAATGGTATTTGTGATACATTTTTAAATGTTCAGTTGACTAAGTTTCGTGTTTAATAAATAAAAGAGATAATAATATCATCATCATCCTTAGTTAGGACTTGAACTGTTAAGTTTTTGCCAGTCTCAGACTGTGAATCGAATTGAAGATTAAATTAAAATAATAATAATAATAATAATAATAATAATAATAATAATAATAATAATAATAATAATAATAATAATAATAATAATAATATAAAAACTGTGGCAAGAGAGGCTTTTCCATTCACAAAAAGAAGGTTCAGATATAATATAATAGCAAATAAGGAATACATTTGCTTGAATAGAACGCACTAAAGGGAGAAGGAAAACATTTATTGTGATACAAATACTTTGTCATCAAGTAAACCAGGCTACATGTGGCAATTTAGCTAAAAGAATGGCTTGCTTAATTCCCTTCTGAATTTCTTGCCAGCCACTCTGTTTTTGAATTTTTTTTTGAAGTATTGCACACACTACAAAGAATGAGACGGTGGATGGAGATGGACTAATTATGGATTAGCCCAGATTGAAGAAGCAAAGGAGTCATTCTCCCAACATAAACAGCATCCTTCTGGCAGGAAACCAGCATGTGGGAGAAAAGTCTGGCTCTATCTTCCATATACATCATAGACGGTTTAGAGCAAAACAAATCCTCAGAATTTCTCATCTCTCTTACAAATACTATTATTCACAATGTTCCCAACGATGTTTTAGAGAACAGCTCAAATGTCAGCAGCGCCCCAGAAAATGGATGGAATAAATATTTTTTTCACAAAACTGGACCTTATGATCATCTTACCAAGAAAGACGGAGGGAAATAAAAAATTAAAGGCGGAATTCATTGATCATGCAAAATACAATTGCTGGGTTTGTATAATGTCTTTTGGCCCAACGTGATGGCCCGGTTCATACATTTTGTTAAAACAACAACTGGGTTTCCAAAACCACATTGAATGAAATTACTCTGATTGGTTTTAATTACGGTAGTTTAACATGTTATGTGGACCCACTCATAAAGCTAGAAGGGAATATTTAAGTCCAATGCAGTTACATCCCCGATTAGTGGCTGAATGTTTATTACAAAGGATGATATCTAACAGGTTACATCATTGCTTACTTCGCCAGATCGTAATTCTTAAAGTTTACATTATTAAAGAAGGGTAAATTTTTCAGTGTAGGATGATTTAGCTCAGCAGGTGATGGTGCATAAAGCAAGATCTGGATGTTGATGTGAGATTAAGCCTGCTAAAACTAAGGAGGCCTGTTGGACAAATATCCCCAGGACCATTTTTATCCCATCATCCCCATAGTAGAAAGAAGGAGACACAGGTCTAATGAATATCCAGAACTCATAAAACACATTTTTACTTTTTGCATTCTGACCCAATTACTATTTAAAATACAAATCCACCTGGGAAGGATCTGATACGCAAAGAATATTGTACTGATACAAATAACAACATTAGTGAATACCATACGACCCTGTATTTTTTTTTAATAAAACATCTATTTATTTGAGTCTACCTTCTGAAAAATCAAAGAGAAAGATAGCAAAAAAAAAAAAAAAAACCTACCTGTAGCTGAGCCGAGTGATCATCTTCCTCTGATGAAACCAGTGCCCTGTGAATCTAAGAAAAGAGGCTTTCCCAACCACATCTTCTTTTCCAAAATATTTATTCCAGAGTGGTTCTGTTAAGCCTTTAAACAAATATAGCATCAGTCTTTATGACACATACTCACCAAAGTGGCTGATGGTATTCTGTATTGACAGCATCACTTCCTCCTGTCCTATTCCTCCTGCCAACATGTTTGTAACACTCGCCAATAAGTACCATGTCTGTTGAAAGCCCCAAAGACCAACCACATCAAACATGACATTGCAAAGACTTTTCGGTGCCAAAGGCTTTGAAGTCTGCTTGGTGCCAAATACCAAGCATTGCCAAGAATTTATCGACTTGGTATGACATTTTTTTCCAGCCCTTGATCTGTACCGTGAGCCAGTCTGCATGAAACTTGCATGGCAGATTGTACGGTACAAATACAATACTACAAACTTTGCAAGGCAGCCTATAGTTCCCTAAGTTTTGGATGAATGGATACCCAAGGGATATCTCCTCTTAAACTATTTTTCTAAAGAGGTTACTCTTAATAACGGCAAGGCAACCAAGATAAAGATTTCAAAAAAAATGCCTCTCTCAGAAAGGAGCTGTCCAATATCGTGGTGCTGAATGATAGCCCCCGTTCCTGGAAGGCACATGTTGCCTAAGAGCTGTCCCCAGAGAAAGTACTGATATTTCACCCCAAATACATCACCTCCCCTAGACGGCTAACTTCCAGACAATTGCAAAACGATTGATTTAGAAAAACCAACCACCTTTTCTGCTGTGGAGTTTTCACCACTTAAATTTTCGCTAATTATCATGCCATCTCTCCTGTCACAAAAGCGTACCATTCATTTAAAAATGCATCACTGCAAACAATTATGACACAAAAGCATACCATATAGATTTTTAAAACCATTTGTCAATGACATTTCAAGGAACATATCTTCTACCTGATAAAGAGTAAAAAATGTGTTAACAGTGTTTTCCCCTCCGTCATAAGACAGTGAATAAAATAAATGGGGGGGGGAGATTCAGGTGGTCCTAAAATGAAGCATTTTAAAGATCAGTACACCAATACTTGGTGTATATTTATCTTGGAAATATTCACTTGTCTAGGCATCTTGTATTATAGATAGGAAAGTCCCCTGATATTTGTATAATTTAATGAAGCTTCACTTATTATTTCCTGAAGGTTTTGTGGTTCTGCTGTTTTGTGAACCACTGTTTTTTTTGTGTGTGTGTTTGAACAGAGAAACTGTATTGCTTTTTGGTTGGCATTAAGGAATGAAAAGGGAACCTGATGCCTCTAATTTCTATTGAATGTAGAATCAAAAGCCTGGACCGAGATTCTTCTCAGCATAAACCATTTGACAAACAGCAATCAGATAATTGAGAATGACAGTGACATCCAACACAATCTCTTTGTTAGCTCCTAGGGTGTGATTGTTCTCCAATTCAATTTGCACCACAGAGAATTCAAAAGAAGCAGTTTCTCCCATCTTGTACACACAAAAAAAGAAAGAAAGAAAGAAAGAAAGAAAGAAAGAAAGAAAGAAAGAAAGAAAGAAAGAAAGAAGGAAGGAAGGAAGGAAGGAAGGAAGGAAGGAAGGAAGGAAGGAAGGAAGGAAGGAAGGAAGGAAGGAAGGAAGGAAGGAATCGTGACAAACTCCAGGAAATGAAGAAAGAAAAAAAAGACTCCAAGATTAGATTAAAGCACGACACTATCATCAAATTTGAGAAAATCAATTACTGGGATTTAATAAATTCTGCGAAGGGGCAATTAGTGCCCCTTTGCAAGAGATTACCTTGTAGTATCATTAACAGCTTTGATCTCAGAACAGGGAAGGGGGACAAAGTAAAGGAAAGGGCTTTGAAAGGATGAAAGCCAACAGAAGAGAAGAAAACTCAGTTTCGCTACCCTCAAATGTAGAAGAGGTATTTTATGATCAAAGGGCAAGATAGTTGGACAAATGTTTAAAGTTTCAGAAGATTGTTTGATTATTATTTTAACATCCCAGTTTTTCTCCAGGAGCTCAAGGCTACTTCCCTTCATGTTACACACACACACACCCCTCACAAGAATAACACTGTGCAACAGAACTGGGCTGAGAGTGACTGGCCCAAAGTAAACAATAGCTGAAGACGGGAGTTGCAACTGAATCTCCCCAATACACACTTAAACCACAATGACTCTTGAAAACTTAAAGAAATATCAAGAAGAAAGAAAGAATAGTTATCAATACAGGAATAATGGGGAGAAAGGTTTTATATATAAGATTTACAAAGAGTGTATGGCAAGGTACCTCTAATGATTGGATTCCACAGAGATGGGCGTGAAGGAAAAACTCAAATTCCATAATTTATTGCAGTCACACCCTGTCTTTACATCCTTCAATCAGGATGAAAACAAAGTCATCCAACAGAAAACACACTATTAGAGCAACAGCAGCAGAAAGTCGACAACAAGGATGAGAGCACACCACGGCGACAAGTCGATCTAATATTCCGAGAGAGCGATCTGAAACCATCGATCCTGAAAGCATCTGCTCAAAATCTTTCTCACATCTTCAACTTTTTTTCCCCAGGGGACAGGTTAGGAGGTGGAGGTTTAATGCTGTCTTGTTTCTTAAAGGGGAAGCACATGGGAAGGAAGGGAAATGCAAGCATTGTCTTCAGTAAAGTTTGGAACTCCTTCTTGGTAGCTGAAAAGGGGAGTGGTGGACTCCTTTCCTGTCTGCTGGGCTTTGACAGATTGCAAGAAATGTTCGGCAAGCAAGGAGGGAGACTAGAATGATCTGGATCGGTATCCTGTTTCTGACAGCAGCCAGCCAGATGCCTTTCTGAGCACTCATTAAAGGCAGACGAACAACTTTTCCACCAGTTCGTTTTGCGTCAAGCCCTGGATACTTCAAAAGAGGTTGGAGGTGATGCAAATAGATCCTACGGATTGATAATGGCTCTAACCTCTAACAAACTAACCACGTTCAGACTAGGCTTCAAGACAAGCAGCTGCCATCAAGCTGCTCTGTACCTAGACTCACTGACTAGTTAATGGGAGTTGGGTGTCTGCCCCACTTGGAGAGCAAAGACATAGAATATTTCTCTCTGCTCCTTTTGATGGTCACACACATCAATTCAAGAAATAAACCAAACAAAATGATTTTTGTTTTTTTGACATGGATCAACAGATCGGAATAAATTTCCAGAGGAATACTTGGGGCGTGCAATTGCCCTTAAGAGAAACTCAACACAATCAACCCACTGGAGCTGTGTCCTGAGTGACAGGTTGGTGCCTGGTCTCCAGCGAAGAAGAAATTCTTTCCTAACACATCTTCACATCAGGGAGGTGGGTTCTCTCTCTTTTTTATCTTTTTTCTTTAAACCACCCCCCTGTCTTTCCCCATCTACTGAAATGCTGAGGCAGAAGAAATGAGAGAAAGTGAGAGAGAAGAAGAAGAAGAAACAAACTTACCTCCAGGTTCATCCCAAAGCATTGCAATGGGATGAATGAGTTGCATCATTCATTCCCGAGGTCTCCTCCGGGATGAGATTTCTGTCCAGCGTGGAGATTTTTTTTTTTTTGGTCCTCCTTCAGGATGCTTCTTGGGCTGTTTCTCCTCAAGCACGCGGGGCTGTGTGAGAACAGGGAACAAGCGCTTTGTTCCCTGACAACCAGGTTCAACACATTCATGAACCAAGCTGTCAGAATCGAGCTTGGTTAGAAACGGGGAGAAAGGGGGAGAAATCTGTGAATGTAAAGATTACAGGAGTAGAGCCCGGGAAGAGGGGGGGGAATCTTTTCCCACAGACACACAGAGGCAGACCACACAACTCGATTCCATCCAGTGGGAACCTGTCTCTTTAAAGGCTCGCTCAACCCACAGGTGGCCTCCATCACCAAGGCGAACATACATGACGTCATGCTGAAGAGGGCGGAGTGGCTGCAACGTGTGTGCCTGTGTGTGTGTGTGTGTGTGTGTGTGTGTGTGTGAGGAGGGAGAGGACTCCACTTCAGAACAAAAGCCCCCTCCCAAAGATGCAGCCATGACAACTCAGTTGTTAATGCCTGCACTCCAGCCATTTTGCAGCTGCTCAGCAAATCTCTCTCGGGTTCTCCTAGAGAAAGAAGGGGCTGCGTTGAAATACATATTAATATATAGCAAATTAATATGTTCCCACAGACCTCTCTCCCCACCCCCACCCCAAAAATAGGAAAAGTGGAAAAGTGCAAGATCACCCTAAAGTTGTAAGCTGGGTTTGAATGTTATTCTAAGCGACAGCTTTCTTCAGTGAGACGTATTGAACGAACCGCGAATGGCTGCGGGTTCACACAAAATTCTAAACTATGAATGATGCTTTTTGAATGACTCACACCCTGGTCAGCACTTCTTTACCCTCCTACCATCGGGAAGGAGATATAGAAGCATAGTCAACCGCACAAACAGGCTGAAGAACAGTTTTTATCCTTGGGCTGTCAGACTCCTGAATGTGAAATACCATCATAACTATGTAGTATGATGGACTTGCAGGGCCGGCGCAACGTGTAACATGTTCACACTGGGGCAATAGGACTGGGTGTTTTGTTAATGTGATTTATTGGGTTAGGGATTTTCTGTCCTCACTGTGAGTTGTATTGTGTTGGGGCGGGGGGGGGGGGTGAACTGAGGGAGCTCCACCAATCTCATTATACATATGTTGTGCAGTGACAATAAAGGTTATTATTATTATAATGGGTAGGTTCCTACAGAATGGCCAAAATCAAACTGTGCTGTCCTTTTGTGTGAAATGGGCCACATAATGACTGTCTGAAGTGCTAATTGGATCCTTCCTCCTACAGTTATGCACAAACCCACTCTCACGTGTCTCTACAAGTTTGAAGAATGTTGGCTATAAACTTAGAGGAGTGATTCAGGCCTATTTATCTCCATCTCACCTCCTGCTCGGCTCTTATATGCCTTATCGTGGCACAAAGATTCTGTAAAAATGTCCTCTCCCTTTTGTGACATTGTTTTCATCTCGTCGTGAAAGGAACACTCTTAACTTATCCTTTGTTGGAGTGGAATTGCAGTCATATTCTGA
Organism: Pantherophis guttatus; assembly: GCF_059756535.1. Lineage (NCBI taxonomy): Eukaryota > Metazoa > Chordata > Lepidosauria > Squamata > Colubridae > Pantherophis > Pantherophis guttatus. The sequence goes on along the minus strand of NC_142075.1, from coordinate 13,922,446 downwards.
TACAGCCAGAGGTGGGCTGCTGGGGGTTCGTGGCAGTTCGGGAGAACCTCTAGCTAAGATTCTGTGCAGTTCGGAGAACCTCCCACTCATGGCTGGCCCCGCCCTGCCCACCCCTCCCCTCCCAGGAGTCCCCACGCGGCCCATTTTGGATGCAGGTAAGTGCAGGGCATGCACAGAGGCTTGGGGAGGGTGAAAAATGGGCCTACCAAAAGTTTGGGAAGGCCAAAAATGGGTCCGTTTCTGGCCTCCAGAGGGCCTCCATAGCCTATGGAGCTGTTTTTGCCCTCCGGGAGGCTCAAGGAAAGCCTCCAGAGCTTGGGGAGGGCAAAAACGCCCCCCCCTCATGATGGTGCAGGAGGCTGACTAGGCCACACCTACCATGGCCACACCCACCCAGCAACCGGGCAGAGAACCCCTTGCTAAAATTTTTGAAGCCCACCCCTGGATACAGCCCACCGATAGCCACCAGCTTGGCAAAATCTGCTAAACTTTGTTACTCATTACTGTGAAGGGAAATCAGAGGACTGGAGTTAGAGTCTAGAACAGAAACTGGACAATAAACGCAAATAGGAATACAAAGGTTCTTACCAATAGCTCTTTCATGACTAGAAGGAAGTGCCAATAGCAACAGCAATAGCACTTAGACTTATATGCCACTTTACAGTGCTTTACAGCCCTCTCTAAGCAGTTTACAGAGTCAGCCTATGGCCCCAACAATCTGGGTCCTCATTTTACCCACCTTGGAAGGATGGAAGGCTGAGTCAATCTTGAACCTGGTGAGATTCGAACTGCCAAATTGCAGGCAGCCAGCAGTCAGAAGAAGTAGCCTGCAATACTGCACTCTAACCACTGTGCCACCTGGGCTCTCAAAGGACACACTATTTTGTAGTCTTTTATTTAGACATGGGTTAGCACCTAGCAATAAATGAGAATGCAATTTGTTTGGCTTCAGGTTAGTATAATGGTAAAGGTTTCCCCGTCCAATAATGTCCAACTTTAGGGGATGGTGTTCATCTCCATTTGCTAGTTGAGGGAACTAGAGTTGTCCGAAGACATTTCCATGGTCATGTGGCCAGCATGAATATATGCCAAGGCGAATGGAACACCCAAGTGGTACCTATTAATCTACTCACATTTGCATGCTTTTGAACTGCTAGGTGGGCTGGAGCTGGGGCAACTAATGGGAGCTTAACCCATCCTGTGGCACTCGGGTCTCGAACCTGGGCTGTCAGCTTTCCAGCTGACAAGCTCGGTGTTTAACCACTGAGCCATTGTGTCCACACAAATAATCTTCAAGCAAACCATAATTCTATAGTTTAGAGCTACTAGAAGTGGGTTGCAAAAATCCGGATGTCCACCAGATGACTGTAAAGAGTTACAATTTGCATATCTTTTTGCTGCCATCTGGTGGTCATAAGGATTTGTAGAGTTCAGATCTGGTAGCTGCAGTGTTACATACGAACTAGGTCCCTGCAGTTTTACCCACAATCCATATTTAAACCAGCTATGATTTCAGCAATCATAGCTGGTTTAAATATAGTGAACTCAACTGAAATCAGGTGAACTCAACAGTTCTGAACTCAACTGAAAAAGTCCTGCTAATCTAAGGAGCCTCAGAGTTCTTGGGAATAGAGGCTAAAAATTCTTTGTTTGTTTTAAGCTGAGTAGGGAACATGCAACCTTTTCGATGTTGCTGAATTAAAAGTTCCAGCTAATCTGAAGACAAAGAAGACAAAGAAAGAACCCTTAGTACTGTAGCTTAACTTCAGTTAACCTGTTGCCTAAAGCAAGAAAGTGGCCATTTCCAGTTAGCATTAAGTGGATTTTGAAATAAGTTTAGGTGTTGATTTCAAATTCCAGTTAATACTGACTGGATATGCAGGCTGCTCAGGGGTTAAGCAACATAGCCTAAGCTCAGATAAATCACTCACAACGGTTTATGAGCTGTGCAAAATAGGTTTAAGATGATGACATACATTCTCATTAACCTACCAGCTTGCCTTAACTTAGTCTAATAATCTCTCTAGAGCCAGTCACCATCCTTTAAAAAGTATTTGCAGATAGCTACCGTATTTTTCAGAATATGAGACGCACCTTTTTCCCCCGTAAAGAAGCTGAAATTTTGGGTGCATCTTATACTCTGAATGTAGCTTTTTCGAAGCTTTTTTTCAGCCCTAACGAGGTGCTAATGAGTGAAGCAATCTTCCCAGCTTTGCCTGCTCCTAATGAGGTGCTAGCAATCTCCATGCTTTGCTTCGACTCTCAGCTGTTCTTTAGAAGCTTTTTTTCAGCCCTAACTAAGCGCTAGCCGAGTGAAGCGATCTCCCCGTGCTTTGCCTGCTTTTTTCATTGCTGCTTCCTCTCAGCTGTGCCTTAGAAGCTGTTTTTTTTTTATATCTCCAAGCAGGGGATAAAAAAACCCAGCAAACTAGTGCTGAAGTAGACCAGACTAAGGACGCTAGCCAGATGAATACCTGGTAGGCAGATTTCCCCCCCCCTATTTTCTCCCCAAAAACTAAACTGTGTCATACTCTGAAAAATACGGTAAATTTTTTTTTTTTAAAGTAATAAAATTTGGTGCAGGGGCGAAATATTTTGGATTGACGCAGAAGGTAAGCCTCCTTAACTATGGAATTTCACTGGATGACTCAGCGGTCCATCCAAAGGATTCTTTTTGTGTGAAAAATTGGAGGAAGAAGTGCTGTACATGCAATCTTCTTCTCACAGAAGAAAGTTGGGAAATAAGTCCAATGAGGAAACAAGGTCCAGGGCTGTGCTCTAAAAGACTATATTTGAGGTTAAAGAACCCAACTCACTTTGGACTAGCTTACACACAAGTTATTTTTTTTTCCTGCAGACTTACCATATTTTTCAGAGTATAAGACACACCTTTCCCCCCCTAAAAGGGGGTGAAAATTTAAGCGTGTCTTATACACCGAAAGTAGCCCCGCCCACCCACTGGCCCCCACTCTTTGGCCTCTGCCTCGCAGCAGTTACCTCCTTGCAGCAAACAGCAAGAAAAAACAGTTCCTTTCAGCTTCAGCACAGCCTAATTAGTACAAGTTGATTGGCTCGGCCTCCCGACTCTCAGCTGTTTTGCTCTCAGCTGTTTTGCACAGGGCTCTGCTACTTGCTGCAAGGAGGTAAATTGCTGGAGCAGTTTTTTTTTTCCCTTGTGCTAATCAAGCTCTGCTAAAAACGAAAATGAAAGTAAAGCAGGCTGTTTGCTGTTTGCTGCAACGAGGCAAAATTGCTGGGAGGCAGAGGCAGATTTCTTTTTCTTCTTTTCCTCACCAAGAAAGATAGGTGCGCCTTATAGTCAGTGCGTCTTATTGTCCAAAAAATACGGTATATTCATTTAAATTTATGTTTGCTGCCATTAATATTGCTCAGTTTACACACGGATCAAGTAGAAGCAACTATTTCCATTTCTTCATGAGATACTTAATCTGAAATTTATGTAAGAGATGACCAGGCTAAGACCGAGGGAGGGGTCAAATGCATCATCAGTCATGACAGGGGTGGGTTCTACTTACCTTTACTACTGGTTTGCAATGGGGCTGTGCGCAGAAGCATTTTGATGATGTCGGGGTCGGTGGGTGGAGCCTCCCGCTAGTTTTACTACCGGTTCTATAGAACTGGTGCGAACCGGGGGGCAACCCACCACTGATTCATGAGTCCCTGCACGCCCACCAGAGATCTAAGCACAGCCCACCTTGAATGTCTTTCTTAGGTCCTGCTAATTTCCCTTAACTGTGTGTTGGTCAGATTCTTGTAGAGATCTTAAACTTGCAATAAATCTTTATACTTATTTGAACTGCCTGGATGTCCTGATTTCTCCAGCATTTAACAATTTATACACTTAGACATCACACAGGAGCATCCACGGGGGGATTAAAAAAATGTTAAGATGGCAGGGGTGATCATATCCACTGCTATGACCAAGCACAGTCCCTTTATACATGCATTACACAAGTGACATGTTCAACTGTGGCTTCCATGACATGTTCAACTGTGGCATGCTTGCAGCCAACCTAATTAGACTTTTTGACCTCCCGTAAACACCGTTAACATGCTGTACGTATAAAATCATAAAATTAACCTTAGTAAAGTAAATCAAGGCTAGTGTCCAAACAGACACACTTAGAAGATTCACGAGCGAACACGTTGCCTTACTCCAGTTCCTCAGTGTTTCATGTTTAGTAGTGAAATGAGAATGAAAATTCTTTTAAGGCTGAGACGGACCTAAAGCCATAAAGTTGCACAGGTTCCCCGCAAACCATGGAAAAAATATAAAATTGTAATTTTTAATATCAATGGTAGAGAAAAACTTATTATTTTATCTTGGCTTAACCACTATTGAAAGGCGGGAGTTTAAGGACGTTGGAGATCTTGGTGTTCCCTTATTTAGCACTCTCCAAATGCCTTGGGATTTTGAGACTTCTCATGCTAACTCATCTCGTGAACAGCAAGCAGGGAAAGTTAAGAAAATAGAAAATGCATTCCAGAAGCTCCTCTCTAGCAAGGAAACACTTTATAATTCCTTGGTAAGACCACATTTGGAATATTGCATCCAGTTTTGGTTGTCCTGATATAAAAAAGATGTTGAGACTGGGGGTGGGTTCTACTTGCCTTTACTACCGGTTCGCAACGGGAAGCACAGATCGCCGATGATGACATCCGGGGCAATGGGCGGAGCCTCACGCTGGTTTTACTACCAGTTCTTGCGAACCGGTCCGAACCAGGGACAACCCACGACTGGTTGAGACTCTAGAAAGAGTTCAGAGTAGAGCAACAAGGATGAGTAGGGGCCTGGAGGCTAAAACATAGGAAAAACAATTGCAGGAATTGGGTATGTTTAGTTTTTTTGTTTAGTTTTTTTTTAATTTGATTTATATGCCGCCCTTCTCCGGAGACTCAGGGCGGCTTACAATGCACTAAGCAATAGCCTTCATCCTTTTGAATATTTATACAGTCAGCTTATTGCCCCCACAACTGGGTCCTCAATTTACCTACCTTAGAAAGGATGGAAGGCTGAGTCAACCTTGAGCCTGGCGAGATTCGAACCTGCAGTAATTGCAAGCAGCTGGTCTTAATAACAGGGTGCTTTAGACCACTGTACTACCAAGGCTCTTGGTAGTTTAATGAACAGAAGGACAAAGGATGACATGATATCAGTGTTTCAATATCTAAGGGGCTGCCACAAAAAAGAGGGGACCCATCTGTTCTTCAAATCATCTAAAGGCAGGACAAGAAGCAATAGATGGAAACTAATCAAGGAGAAAAGCAACCTAGAACTAAGGAGAAATTTCTGGCAGTTAGAAGAATTAATCAGTAGAATGACTTGACTCTACAAATTGTGGGTGCTCCAACTCTGGAGGTTTTTAAGAAGAGATTGGACATCAATTTGTCCGGAATGGTATAAGCCTATAAGGTCTCCTGCTTGAGCAGGGGGTTGGAATCGGTAGTGAAATGCTTCAAGGTCTGCTCCCAGTTCATTTCACTACCAGTACTCTGCACACAGGGATGCGCGGTGCACGTCAAATGCACACTTTGCATGCAGGCGGACCGCAGGCGCTACTGCACTGCACTGAAAAAGGAGGCTTAAGAAGCCTTTTCTAAGGTAAGTAGAACAGCGAGGGAGAGTGGAACAGCTGTGCTCCGCGATTTAGATTCACTAGGAAGCAGGATTTCATGCGACACAGCTGATCATCAGAAATACTGACATTTTTTTTTACTACCGGTTTGCCCGAACCGGTAGCTTTTATTGCTACCGGTTCAGGAGAACCGGTCTGAACCGGTATGATTTCACCCCTGGTTGGACTAGAAGACCTCCAAGGCCCCTTCCAACTCTGTTATTTTGTTATTCTGTTAAGAGAAGCCTTGAAAAATTGTGTTCCATTTTGAGCCGTGCTGGTGAGGCAGCCTTCAAGTCGTGTAGAACTTTATAGGTCAAAACACACACTGTTAGAACTAGAGTGGTAAATGCCAAGGAATAGGTGCAAATTGCTCTCCTAGGATGCTCTGATTACCAAAGATATGCATTGTACGCACGGAGTTGTTCTCAGTGTGCCATCCCCTGATGAATCAGTTAGTGGCTAATGTCCTCTCAGACCTTCAGCCAACTGCATTGTTCCATCGTTTAGTATTTGGATTTGGGAAGCCTTTTGTCCTTAAACTCACATAAGTGCATTTTTTTTTTAAAAAAAAAATCTACTTGTATCTCAACAAGGGGCAGATGGACCTTTCATAATTACAAGCCCATATTACTTAGGGTGGAACTTTAAGGCTCTGGGTCTACATACAACCAAATTGCCAGGTAGTTGTCATAAAAAAAATGCATTCATGATTTGGTTGCCTGGAGGTGCACACTAAAGAAAGCTTTATTGGCATAATAAAGGTAAAGGTTCCCCTTGCACATATGTGTTAGTCATTCCCGACTCTAGGGGGCGATGCTCATCTCTGTTTCAAAGCCAAAGAGCCAGCACTGTCCGAAAACATCTCCATGGTCATGTGGCCGGCATAACTCAACGCCAAAGGTGCACGGAACACTGTTACCTTCCCACCAAAGGTGGTCCCTATTTTTCTACCTGCATTTTTTAGAACTTTAGAACTGCTAGGTTGGCAGAAGCTGGGACAAGTCACGGGAGCTCATCCCATTATGCGGCACTAGGGATTCGAACCACTGAACTGCCAACCTTTTGATCGACAAGCTCAGTGTCTTAGCCACTGAGCCACCGCATCCCTATTGGCATAATAGTGATGTGTAAAAACTATCCTGCACAAAGTCTACAAATCTAAATATAACAAAGAAATGGTTGCATTAAGCAACAACCATCGCAATGAAGGTGTAATCAATTAATGGTAGAATTCCCAATTTTCCATGTAGAAAGTCCATGTTTTAGTTCCTGGAATCTTTAGGTGGTTTATAAAAAAAATCCCAGCCTGAAATTCAGAACAGCCTTGGTCAATCACTGTAGGCAACGCATGATTAAAAGGATCATACAGTGGGAAGACAGCTTCTTAGAATTCACAAGATCCGAGGAACGAATTGCCCCATTCAATAATGGAATAATAAAAAGCATAGCTTGATTAACTGATCAGTAAACCTTTTTATTAGAAAAATGCATGATGAAAGACTAAAAGTTACATGCCATTTATTTGTCTGGTTTGGTTATTGACATATTGACAGACTTTAAAGCAGGGGTGAAATCCAGCAGGTTCTGACAGGTTCTGGAGAACCGGTAGCGGAAATTTTGAGCAGTTCGGAGAACCGGGAAATGCCACCTCTGGCTGGCCCCAGAGTCAGGAGGGAATGGGGATTTTGCAATATCCTTCCCCCAGGAGTGGGGAGGAAATGGGGATTTTGCAGTATCCTTCCCCTGCCATGCCCACCAAGCCACACTCACCAAGCCACACCACGCCCACCAAGCCACACCCAGAGAACCGGTAGTAAAAAAAGTTGGATTTCACCACTGCTTTAAAGTTTTCTCTAAGTCATATATTGTTTTACCATTATTTATTGAACAAGTCAAAATTGGTTTTGTGTTCACCCATAACATAAGCCATAAACGATGACTTCCAAATCAGACAGCCCAAATCAAATAAATCGCATCATATATGAATCAAATCTAACCCTCATTTCAACTTTTGGGGAGGTTTATATTTTTTTTGCAATCGGCTTAGTTTCCACCAGACAACAACCAAAAATGTCCTATTTTATCTCACCATCCCACCATTTTATTCTCCTCTGTGGATAAATGCCAATTTAGGATTAATTTAATTGAATGGTGATCCCTGAAGACATTTATTTCATCAAAAAAAAAGTACTTTTAAGGGGTCCGTTTTGTTATGAGGATCATTGGTGTGTGTGTGTGTGTGTGTGAGAGAGAGAGAGAGAGAGAGAGAGAGAGAGAGAGGGAGGGAGGGAGGGAGGGAGGGGGAGAGAGGGAGGGAGGGAGGGAGGGAGGGAGAGAGAGAGAGAGAGAGAGAGAGAAGAGTAGGGTGGGGGAGGCTCAGCAGCTTGGAAAGTTCCAAGATAGATTTCCTCTGGTGAGAGGGAATTGTTTCTCCTCTTGAACCAAGAATGGCTCCTTTCCTGGAGAGTGTTAATGGTAGCTGTTTGAGGAGTTGGAGCCTAACACTCAATTTGATCAATTCTGATCAAAGACACTTTGTTGGGTACGGTCTGCAATTGTTGAACAGGAACTGAACATCGGAGGCTTCTACTGTATACAGGACAAAAGTATCATTTCTTTTTACTCTGGTTTTCTCACTTTGCTCTTTTTACACTCCATTGTGAAGAGAAGGACCAGGGGAGACATGATAGCAGTCTTCCAATATTTGAGGAGCCGCCACAGAGAGGAGGAGAGGGTCAAGTTATTTTCTAAAGCACCTGTAGGCCAGACAAGGAATAATGGGTGGAAACTGATCAAGGAGAAATTTAATCTGGAAATAAGGAAATAATTTTCTGACAGCGAGAACAATCAACCAATGGAACAGAAGTTGCTTTTGGAAGTTGTGGGAGCTTCATCATTGGAGGCTTCCAAAAAGAGATTGGACTGCCATTTGTCAAAAATGGTGTAGGGTCTTCTGCTTGGGTGGGGGGGTTAGATTACATGACCTACAAGGTCTCTTCCAACTCTGTTAATCTATTAAATCTGCTCCATGCCCACATTACCAAGTACAGCAGCTAGGTAGCTTTCCTTCCTTCCTTCCTTCCTTCCTTCCTTCCTTCCTTCCTTCCTTCCTTCCTTCCTTCCTTCCTTCCTTCCTTCCTTCCAACCTTCCATTCTTTCTTCCCTCCCTCTCTCCACTTTTTTGAAGTCACTCTTGCCCCATGCCTTTTACTGTCTATGCCAGGGGTGTCAAACTCGATTTCATTGAGGACCACATCCAGGTTGTGTTTGACTTTGGAGGGCTGGGGTGTGTGTGGCCAGGGTGGGCATGGCCAACTCAACGTCACTCATGTTGGGAGCACCTGTGGTGGCCTGAGGGATCTGCCAGCAAAAACGGGCTCCCGAGATACGTTTTTGGCTGCGATGGCCTCCTGCAACTCTCTGCCAGCAAAAACAGAGCTCAAGAGGACCGTGTGCAGCCTTCCCGAGCTCCATTTTTGCTGGCAGAGGTACCATGGGCCAGTCCTTTGCTGTTTCCAAGGCGACCCCGCGGGCCAGATCTGGCCTCCGGGACTTGAGTGTGACACCCCTGGTCTATGCAGTGGGTAGAAGACAAAGCCTCCAGAATCTAGAACTGAAAATAATATTTTTTTAAAAAAAACACACACACAAAGATTGTGGACACTTTCTTCCTGTGAACTGGTCCAACCTTTACGGTACTGCTTTCTCCATCCAAGCGTCCTCGGAAATGTAATTCATGGAATATGCTAAGAATTTACAGTCTTTGGGCTTCCCTGCAGAGAGGAAATTACTGTGAAACAAGTTTGAGTTGGTAGTGTAAAGAGACGCTTTCTCAACAGGGCTGGTGGAAACTGTTTTTTCCAGCTCTCTTCACTGATGGAAAAACAGCTGAGCCCAATGACATGAGTCTTTCTGGATGGATAATAATTACTGCTGTTGCAAATGGTCAGAATGCTCTTTGGCATACATTTAAGCTTGAATCAAACAGCCACCTCTGTGCTTTTGGCATTTCAATCATATTTGGCTTGAGTTTACCAATTCTAATGATATGGTATTAATAGCTAGATGATGGACTTTAAAAACACGTTGACTTGATTCAATCAGGCACGTTGTGTCTTACATCTGTTGTTGGTGGAGAACTTACTCAGCCACTTGTCTGCCAGTCTGACGTTATAAGCCAAGATAGTCTTCGTACGATTTGCTGAGTAAACCATAACTGGCTGGATACATGTTGAATTCCATAAAGCAAACCAAGATAGCTGAGCAGAAAGAGTATGCTAAACCCTCCAGAATTCTACTCAGTGTTGGATTCATATGGAGCATGAGTTCAGCCATTATGGTTTGTCAACTATGATTAATAGTTTATTCTGTGAACCAAGCCAATTGCCAAGACCCGGTAGCCTAGAGGTGGAGCTCTTGCCTCACAATCAGGAGGTTGTGAGTTCGATCCTAGGTAGAGGCAGATGGAGGGTCTCCTGCTCGAGCAGGGGGTTGGACTCGATGACCTGCAAGATCCCTTCCAACTCTGTTAATCTGTTAAATTGTAGCCCACACCATAAACCATGACTGAATAAAAAAAAAGGCTACTATGTTTCCCCGAAAATAAGACCCTGTCTTATATTTTTTTGAACCTTGAAATAAGCGCTTGGCCTTATTGCCATGCACTCAAAAGCCCGATTGGGGCTTATTATCAGGGGATGTCTTATTTTGGGGAAAACAGGGTAATTATGATTTCAAATTCCCAAAGAGGTAACTAACTAAGACGTAGAATAGGCTGCCACGTGGGATCAAATCAAGGTCTCATCAAAACCATCTATGGCTATTCTTTATCAATGCTTTCTGTGTTCTAATCTAATGGCATAATTCTAGCTCAGTTTCCATATTGCCACCATTTCTCTTTGTTCGTTTATTAAGCCATTAGTTCTTTGATCATTATTTCTGATGACATCCACAAAGTCTAGGAAATTAATTCCCCTACCTCTGTGTCAGGCCTAGCATGACATTTTTAAGAAGAGTTGTTTCTTGTCTATCATCTATGATTTGTCAGAATGCTTTCCTCTGTCTGAACTAATACAAAATTCAATCCGTCATCAATCAAAGTTATTGCTTTACTGGGTGCAAAGGTTGGATTCCTTCTATTATGATGGGTGGGGGTATGTGTGTGAGTGAGAGAGAACAATTTACATATTTTGCACCTAGTATGTTGTATTGCTTCATTTGGCTGTTATTCATTTTGGAATCTTATATCATTTAACCTTTCCCTTCCATCCCATTTTCATTCTGCCGTATCTTTTTTTATCCAACATTTTGTTATAGCCGATGGCGAAAGCAAATGGAACTTGATTTAGTAATAACAGCATTGCACAATAAACAGTATCCTCTCCTATTTATTTGTACAAACACACACACACACACCCAAGTGCACATTCACAGGATGAGCTGGAACCTGGAAATCAGGCCTTTTTGGAGAAGAGGAAATTAGGTGCGTTTGTTCTTGCAAAGAGAAGATTGGCAGTCAATACGATAGATGAGTCTAGTTGCTCAGCCCTTTCTCGTTGATGCTTTAATGTGTGTTCCTGCATTGGAAAAAAAAAAGCTGGATGTTTTAAAGGTATTAATTGGTCCTTTTCAGTTCCATCAATAGCCAAAGAAACAGATGGGGGGGGAGAGAGACGAGAAGAGGAGAGGAGAGGAGAGAAGAGAAGAGAAGAGAAGAGAGAAAGAAAGAAAGAAGAGAAGAGAAGAAAAGAGAGAAAAAAGAGAGAAGAAAGAAAGAAAGAAAGAAAGAAAGAAAGAAAGAAAGAAAGAAAGAAGAGAACAGAAGAGAAGAGAAGAGAAGAGAAGAGAAAGGAGAGGAGAGAGAAAGAAAAGAAGAAGAGAGAAAGAGAAGAGAGATAGAAGAAAAGAGAAGAGAGAAAGGATAAGAGAAGAGAAGAGAAGAGAAGAGAAGAGAAGAGAAGAGAAGTTGAATTCACAATTTCAGCAAAAATTAGTTTGATCCTGAATGCAGCCCATTGGTTTCTAAATCACAATTTACAGCCTAGTGGATTGTGGGAACTTAACCGTGTTTTAGTCAACCATCATAGTTTCCAGCAGTGTGAAAAATCCAGTCACGTGTGTATCCTGTAGGAACCAAATCAACATTAAGTCAACAGCCCCACTTGGAGCACTGATTCACACTTCAGTGAAGAATGTTTTGGGAAACAAATTTGTAATACGTGACTCGACGGCTCACCTTAGGAGAACAAATTCTTGCTTCTGAAGAGGAACATTTATGCTAAACGATATGACTCCTGTTGTTTCCCTGTCAAAGATGGATAGATAAACATGTGTCGGTGTGGTAGAACTATCTGCAGAGTTAAGAATGTAAAAATGTTTGGTCAAGCGTCCAGATTCTCACAGCGGTCAACTAGATGTTTCTGCTGGTAGTGGCTTCTTCTATGGCTCTGATTTGTGGCCATCACTAGACTTGTTGTACATTATCCTTATGTTGTTGTCAGAACTATCCACTTACTTCATATATGGCAGCTGCAGCAAAGATAGAAAAATACAGGAATATATACTGTACAGGGGTAGACTGTGGGTTCTTTCTTTCTTTCTTTCTTTCTTTCTTTCTTTCTTTCTTCTTCTTCTTCTTCTTCTTCTTCTTCTTCTTCTTCTTCTTCTTCTTCTTCTTCTTCTTCTTCTTCTTCTTCTTCTCCTCCTCCTCCTCCTCCTCCTCCTCCTCCTCCTCCTCCTCCTCTTCCTCCTTTCCCCTTCCTCCTCCTCCTTCTTCCCCTTTTGCTTCTTCTTCTCCTTCTTCCCTTCCTTCCTTCCTTCCTTCCTTCCTTCCTTCCTTCCTTCCTTCCTCCCTTCTGTTTTCTTCCACAGCAACTGAGGTTATATGATTCCTCTCAGATGACTGAAATGCCAGTTAACAGAATGCTTCAAAACTTAGGTTAGGGTTGCTTGAAGTAATGGCAAGGGCCTCCATCATCCAGCCCTACAATCTTCCTCTACTATATATACATTTTTTATTTATTGCTTAGTTGTTTATTATTTATGAGCCACCCAAATCTCAAGACTTCAGGGTGCTTACATCTAAAAGACATTTATATCTGCCTTTTCTTCAAGAGATCCAGGTAATTTGTATGTGGCTTTCCTGACAGTTTAAGAATTAGGCTGGACTGCAAGGGGTTGACGGACAACAAGGTCATTCCAGTGAGTTTCCATATGGAAGTTGGACTTGGTTCTTTAATTTCTACACCATGTTGGCTTTCAGTTCTTCTCCTCTACTGTCATCTACTGTCATAGTCCTTATGATTTCATTTCACTTCTAGTTTAGGCCTTCTGTTTTGTGGCATTACATGGAACAGTTCTTTTGATGTGGGGCAATTTCTTATCTCCTAGAAGTACAGAAAGAAACCAGGAGAACAAAACCCACCATTTCTACTCCCAAGTGGAGATCATTCTGGACTGTTCTTCAATCCAATTGTTGTCTGAAAGATTCAGATTAACAGAGTTGGAAGGGACTTTGTAGTAGAGCTGAAATCCAGCAGGTTCTAACAGGTTCTGGAGAACCGGAAGCGGAAATTTTGAGTAGTTCAGAGAACCGGCAAATACCACCTCTGGATGGCCCCAGAGTGGAGTGGGAATGGAGATTTTGCAATATCCTTCCCCCAGGAGTGGGGAGGGAGGGGATTTTGCAGTATCCTTCCCCTGGAGTGGGGTCGGAATGGAGATTTTGCAATATCCTTTCCCTGCCACGCCCACCAAAGCACACCCACAGAACTGGTAGAGAAAAAATGTGGATTTCACCCCGCCTTATAGGTCATCTAATCCTACCCCCCCACCCAAGCAGGAGACCCTACACCATTTCTGACACAGGGCAGTCCAGTCTCTTCTTGAAAGCTTCCAGTGATGAAGCTCCCACAACTTCCGAAGGCAACTTCTGTTCCATGGGTTGATTGTTCTCACTGTCAGAAAGTTCCAGGTTGAATCTCTCCTTGTTCAGTTCCCATCCATTATTTCTTATCTGGCCTTCGGTTGCTTTGGAAAATAGCTTGACCCCCCCCTTTCTCTCTGTGGCAGCCCCTCAAATATTGGAACCCCCGGTGTCCTGTCTCCTCTGGTCCTTCTCCACTTATGCCACCTTCTCCATTTGCCTCACCCTTTCCTGCCAGTTCCTCTGAAGCATCAGCAGAGGAAGTGGCTGTTTGAGCTTTATTTTAATGGCGCCCAGCCTCACCGAATCCCAAGCCAAGCCAGAGAAGCAGAAAAGGTGCCCCTTCCTCACCAGGCAGGAAAGTTCAAAGGTGGGGTTAACAGATGTCCTCTATCAGCACTGGAGCACCTGAGGCAGGCACGGTGCTGCTTGTTTAACAGCGTCATCAGTAACTGATTATTGGCACGAGCAGGGAACATCTGTTCCATTTAACAGAAATGGCTACGCAAACCCCTTTCTCTCACCTGACATCTTCCCTGGATTTTATTGAATCTTTGGGCCCATACAATTACCTCTAATTTCATTGCTGGCCTTGTGTGAAGAAAAGCGCTTTCCCCCCGGAGCCTCGGCAAAGACACAGAGGTTGATGGCCTCTTCCCTCTATCTCCATCGTTGCCCTTTTATTGGCTGCATAATGCCAACAAATGTATCTGTAACCGGCTGGATGCCATTCGTCTCATGGCTGCCTTGGTTTGCCTTGGGCACCTGGCTGACTAATCCAGAAGGAACCTTCTGCTTCAAAATTGTCGCTGTCTCGTTTGCCACGGAGAGAGAGAAACGCCATCATGGCAAAGAGGAACAACGAATTAGACAGGTCCTGATCAGAATGACCTGCTTTCTCTTTTTTGACTGGTTGATTGGGTTGCTTTATTTATTGGGAGCGTTGTCTATCTTGCTTTGCTACAATTTCTACCCTTAATAATGTTGCAATGAAATCTCCTTTGTTGGTTTTCTAAGTTTTTCTATTTGATGCTCAAGGTATTTGAGAATTTCTTCCAAACATTTATCGGTGATGTTTGTAAGCTTCCTTGAGTGGCAAAGCAGGGCATAGCCACCGTTACGGTTGTAATTGTTACCCATCTTTAGATAGAATAGAATAGAATAGAATAGAATAGAATAGAATAGAATAGAACAGAACAGAACAGAACAGAACAGAACAGAACAGAACAGAACAGAATAGAATAGAATAGAATAGAATAGAATAGAATAGAACAGAACAGAATAGAATAGAATAGAATAGAATTCTTTATTGGCCAAGTGTGATTGGACACACAAGGAATTTGTCTTTGGTGCATATGCCCTCAGTGTACATAAAAAGACAAGATACATTCATCAAAAATCATAAGGTACAACACTTAATGATAGTCATAGGGTACAAATAAGCAATCAAATCATATTAGGAAACAGTCAATATAAATCATAAGGATACCAGCAACAAGGTTACAGTCACGCAGTCATAAGTGGGAGGAGATGGGTGATAGGAACGATGAGAAGATTAATAGTAATAGTAATGCAGACTTCGTGAATAGTTTGATAGTGTTGAGGGAATTATTTGTTTAGCAGAGCGATGGAGTTCGGCAAAAATCTGCCTTTCTGTCTAGTTGTTCTGGTGTGCAGTGTTTTATAGCATCGTTTTGAGGGTAGGAGTTGAAACAGTTTATGTCCAGGATGCAAAGGGTCTGTAAATACTTTCACAGCCCTCTTTTTGACTCCTGTAGTATACAGGTCCTCAATGGAAGGCAGGTTGGTAGTAATTGTTTTTTCTGCAGTTCTAATGATCCTCTGAAATCTGTTTCTGTCTTGTTGGGTTGCAGAACCAAACCAGACAGTTATAGAGGTGCAGATGACAGACTCAATAATTCCTCTGTAGAACTGAATCAGCAGCTCCATGGGCAGTTTGAGCTTCCTGAGTTGGCACAGAATCACCATAAAACCCATATTAAAAAAATAATTTGAGAACACCCCCTCTTGATACTTGCCTTTGGAAGGTGTATAGAAGCCACTTGAGAAAGGACTGTGTAATGAAAGGAGAGTTTAATCACACACACCTTTATCACCTTATAGTCTAAGTGCAAAGTTTATCTGTTAAAAATCCTCTTCTCTCTTGCACACCCTCTTTCAAATGAAATAATAGAGAAATTTCATTTGAATTGAAATGTTGCACACACTTTCTCTTTCATCAAATGAAAGAGAATGAAAACAGATTAAATTCTTTTCAGAGAAATTGTAGACTTCTCTGCCTTTCTCACATGTACAACGGAAATGAGATCTGGGAAATAAATTTGAGATCCTACTGGTGCAGTAGGTTAGGTGCTGGACTAGAAACTGGGAGACCATGAATTCTAGCCCTCACTCAGGCACAGAAATTGGTTGGGGACCTTGGGGCGGCCTGTCTCTCCTCTCCTCTCCTCTCCTCTCCTCTCCTCTCTCCTCTCCTCTCCCCTCCTCTCTCCTCCTCTTCCTTCTGTCTCTCTCTCTCTCCCCCTCCTTCCCTCCCTCCCTCCCTCTCTCACATACACAAACACTCATCAGAAAATCTGCTTCTTTCAGGATTATCTGAAGCTGCTGCTGCGGGATAGAAATAAATAAAATAAATAAAAACTAAAGCACTTTTTCATTTTGGCCTCCCATTGGTTATTTCCTCCCTGTTTTAGAAACTTAATTTTGTTGCTGCCTCTTATTAGAATTTTCAATGTTTAGAATTTTCATCTGTTTACAGCAGATGATTTGAGTGGCTTGCATCTGTGTGTGGACGCATGCGTGCTGGGAGTTGCATTCATCTATGTTTGCGTTCATCCACCCACTCTCTGAAAATTGTAAGGAGTTTGCTTATTTTTTTCCCCTTCCCTGATATTGGATGGATGGCTTGTTTTTAGTAAACAGAAAACAAGCTAAAATCAGCTAATGAGTGAGTGGGGAGGGAAAATAACATTTATATTCTCAATGTGCTTATATTTATTTGTTTGCTTATTCTGCTAATTATGGTAAGTATTTAAGGAATTTGTGAACACAGTTCGTTTGTCTTTGCTTTTTTAAAACGTCCCAATTCCTTTTTTCCCATTTAAATAACACAAAATACATATTTTAAGCCCATCAGTGATGCAATATATGTAGTTTATTTCTTCTACTTCTTCCCCACCCCCGCCTCCAGAAAGAAATACAGCTCATATTCAGTTAGGTAAAGGGAAATGTTCCCCTCGTACATATGTGCTAGCTGTTCCCGACTCTAAGGGGCGGTGCTCATCTCTGTTTCAAAGCCGAAGAGCCAGTGCTGTCCGAAGACATCTCCGTGGTCATGTGGCCGGCATGACTGAACACCAAAGGTGCACGGAACGCTGATACCTTCCCACCAAAGGTGGTCCCTATTTTTCTACTTGCATTTTTTACCTGCTTTCGAACTGCTAGGTTGGCAGAAACTGGGACAAGTAACGGGAGCTCACCCCATTACGCGGTGCTAGGGATTCGAACCGCTGAACTGCCGACTTTTCGATCGACAGGCTCAGCGTTTTAGCCACTGAACCACTGCGTCCCTTCACATTCAGTTATTTTCCATTAAATCAGAAGGTGCTTTGAGGAGAACCTCTGAGTCCAAATACAGTGTCTGAGGGCTAAGGTTTCCTATGCTTCTGTGTATGATAGTTATAAAATGAGGCCAAAGGATACCCCTCATATCTATAGAATTAAAGATACAAATAATCATCTGAAGAAAATTAATGGATTCCCCCCCCCCCACAAAGTCAATGCAATAACCATATTGGGGGATAAATGATAGAGCTGCAGTCCAGCAAAACTGAAAGGCACTAAGCACCACGCTAGAAAGCAAAAGACCATGAGTTCAAGTCCTGCCTTAGCCATGAAAGCCAGCTGGGTGACTCTGGGCCAATCAACAAGGGGTGGTGAGTTCTAGTCCTACTTTGGGCATGAAAGCTGGCAGAATGACTTTGGGCCAATCACCAGGAGACAGTGAGTTCTAGTCCTACTTTGGGCATGAAAGCTGGCAGAATGACTTTGGGCCAATCACCACCAGGAGATGGTGAGTTCTAGTCCTGCCTTGGGCATGAAAGCCAGCTGGGTGACTTTGGGCCAATCAACAAGGGATGTTGAGTTCTAGTCCTGCCTTAAGCATGAAAGCTTAAGCTGCCAGTCCCTCTTTCACGCCGTGTGGTGGTTGTGTGGAACATAGGAGAAGGAAGGTGTGTTGGCTCTGTCTGCCACCTTGAGTTATCTGTACAAGTAATAAATAAATGAAAAAGAATTTGGTTTCCCACCGTGGCCAACGAGATGCCTCCAGAAAGCTCCTTTTCTCCCCCAACTCCCAAATGGTGACGGGAAAATGAAATCTCATCCCTGCTGTTTCCCCTGCTTAGCAACTGATTTTCCGAAGTCTGCTTCTTATGGATATGATTCCATTAATACTGATAGGAAGAACCTCGGAGAGAATGGCTATTTTTCCTTTCAGGAGTAGGGACCAGCGCTACGTGATGTGTTTTCCTTGCTAAATGGAGCAGACTGTCCAATTCTACTCTAGTAGTCAATTAAAAGGGGTGGGGGTGGGGAATCAAAATCCTAGTATTGTTCGGCAACCATCTCCCTCCCCGTCTTCCTTCCATCCACCTCCACGTCTCTTGCATGTCCTCTGCTTCTGAAGTAGCTTCAAGTGCCTATGTATCTTGCGCTGGGAATGCATAACAAGGCACTCAGCTTAGGGGGAAAAGAAAACCAGCCAATAGCCAACAAATGGATCTGAAGAGACTTCTAATATTTATCTTTTCAAAGGAGGGGAGCGGGGTTTGGAGACGAGGAACTGAAGTGAAAGATGGACAGTCTTTTTGCTCCAGCACTCTTGACTCCCGTTTCCTTTTCTCTCAACCCCTCTGTTATTGCCATCCCTTCCGACCATAAGGCAAAGGGGGAGAAGAAGGTTAGGGGGAGAGCTAAAAGCTCCGGTGTATAATACTTGGATGAGGCATAGCCTGGAAAGCAGGGGTGAAATCCAGCAGGTTCTGACAGGTTCTGGAGAATTGGTAGTGGACATTTTGAGCAGTTCGGAGAACCGGTAGTGGAAATTTTGAGTAGTTCGGAGAATCGGCAAATACCACCTCTGGCTGGCCCCAGAGTGGAGTGGGAATGGAGATTTTATTTTATTTTATTAGATTTTTATACCGCCCTTCTCCCACTGGACTCAGGGCGGTGAACAGCCAAGAATAAAAACATCACATACAAAATTTAAACATTTTTTTAAAAAAGAATTAAACAATTTTTGGCCCAATAAATTTAAAACACCCCAACGAAAATCAATTAACAATTAAAAATATCTAAAGGGGGAGGGTTGTTAAGCCAGCCCGGCTTGATGAAATAAAAGTTTTAAGGGCAAGTTTTAATTTTGCGGTATCCTTCCCCTGAAGTGGGGTGGGAATGGAGATTTTGCAGTATCCTTCCCCCAGGAGTGGGGAGGGAATGAGGATTTTGCAGTATCCTTCCCCTGCCACGCCCACCAAGCCACACCACACCACACCACGCCCACCAAGCCATGCCCACAGAACCGGTAGTAAAAAAAAATGTGGATTTCACCGCTGCTGGAACGTCCCAGAGCTGCAGGCTAGAGTTGAAAACCAAATTGTTAAGAAAACTCCATGGATGTTGCAGGATCCAATGTTGGTCTGGTCACTTGGACCACAGATTTTGTCTTCTGAGCTTTTGGACTTGTGCTGGAGCCCCTCCTCAGGGAACTTCTTCTTCTTCTTCTTTTTTTGAAAAAAGTTTTTTACTTTATTTCTTATAAATATATTGTAAATGTACATTCTCTTATCCATAATTAATCCTGCATATACATATATTTTCTAAAGAAAAACAAATTCTTTTTAATTATATTCAGTGTTGCTCTTCTTTCCTTTCTTCTCCCTTATTTTACAACAGTCCTTCTTCTCTTCCTTCTCTCTTTCCCTTTCCTGCCTTCTTCGATCCTTTTCTACTTTCTTCTTTCCTCCTCTCCTTCCTTTTCTCTCTTTCCCTTTCCTTCCCCCCCTTCTCCCTTCTTTCTCCTCTTTCTAGCCTTCGCTTCTACTCTTTTTCCCTTCCCTTTCTTCCTTTCCTTTTCCCTTTCTTTTGTTCCTCTCTCTCCTTCTCCCCTCCTAACTTACCTCTACTCCTCTCTCCATTCTCTCTCCTTTGTTGTCCAATATTTCCCTTATTGGTATCCAAGCAGCCCCGATTTTCTATTAATATATACTTTCTTTTCAATTTCTTTTCTATTTTACCAATTACACATATATCATCATGGTTGTACGTTTATTTAGTAACAGATTTTTTTCTCCCCCCCCCATCCCCCTTTTCCAGAAATTCTCATGGAACTTCTCTCTAGCGGAGTGATTGGATCCTGCAACCTTATGCTGGGACACGTATATTTGCCTTCATTCATTCCATGGATGTGTCCAAGCACTCACAAGGAACAAAGCTTGATTCAAAGATCATGTTCCTTTTGCCCCAATTTCAAACAACATCTCAAATGTACAAACAAAATTTGAAATTGTCCTCTAAATCGGGGTCCCCAACCTTTCGGACCTCAGGGACCACTAACTTCATAATTTTAAATCCCACGGACCACTAATATGATCTGCCTAGTGACAGGCTGGGTGAGTGTGGCTAGGTGATCATGGGTGGGTGTGGCCAACTTGATGTCACTCACGTCGAGGGGCGCCTCGCTGGCTTCTACTCACCCCTCTCCTGCCAGCCACTCTTCGCCTGCCCGCCTGGGCTCCTTAGGGCCCCAACAGGAAGCAGTTGTTGGAGCTAAGCAGCCACCATGAGAACGAGTTGGCCAAACAGTTCAGTTCACATTGGATCTGTCTGAGAAGGAGGCTCAGCAGAAGCACCTCACTGAGGACTAGGAGCATAGGCTTTCCAATAAGAGGGAAGATCTGCGGGAGTACAAGGCCAGGTACCGGCACCTGGAGGCTCAGCGGGCTGAGATGGTCAGCCAGTTCCAGGCCATGATGCAATTGCACTGGAACAAGGCCTTCGCCACCAGTGGTGCTTCCCTCCAGCCTTCATCCAAAGCCCCATACCAGGAGGCTGAAGCAGACCCCAAGTCACAATTTCTACCCCCCTGCGACCCACACAAAAAGACCCTGAAGGGGGAGACTCTCTGCAGCAACACAAACGTTCATTGCACGTATCCGGCCCAGGGGCTGTAGTTTGAGGACCCCTGATTTAATGCAATATAAAAAAATGCAAATAATTTTTCTGTGGACCACCAAAATTTTCTTGCGTACCACCAGTGGTCCACAGATCACCAGTTGGTGATCACTGCTCTAAATTATGCTTCTCCAAGCACCTCTTAGTCAACTGCCATTCCACAGGAGCAATACAGGTCCTAAGCTGGAACTGTGGAGAGCTGATTTCTTGTAGGGTTAGGGAAAAGAGCTCTAGACAAAGGTTCTAGAACTGAAAAGGTCTCACCCTCAAGAGATTATAATGAAAGCTTCCACAATTTAATTTTCCTTGAATGTGTCCTGCATCATTAAAGGACATTGATGAATAAGGTAACACCATGGAAATTATTAGGTGAATCCCATCATCTGAATGTCATCTTCAAAAGATTGCTCCTTTATTGGGCCCTAGAACAGAAGCAAATGGAGAGAGGGCCCATCAAAAACTGTTCTGGCAGAACACGGAATTGGCAACGTTCATTATGGATAGTGGTGGGGGAGTAAGTATTTTATCTGTACATTATCGAACAGTGGAAAAACATCTACTGACGTCCTCCTTTGGAGCTATTCCTGAAGTAACTTTTCTCCCATTCTCTACTGTTTTTCTTATAGTGCCTGGGAACACAATAACTGATCTGCTGTGTTTTATGATGAATATCCTATGAATTGGTACCCATTGTAACTTATTCCTGCTGGCTATGATTAGACAAGACCAACCCCTGGTTCTGATTTAGCACATTCTGGTATGAAAATCAGCAGCTTAGCTTCCCTTCCCCTTCTCCTTCCTGTCCCTCTCCTCTCCCTTCCCTTCCCTTCCCTTCCCTTCCCCTTCCCCTTCTCCTTCTGCTTCCTGCCCCTCTCCTCTCCCTTCCCTTCCCCTTCCTGTCCTTCTCCTCTCCTTTCCCCTTCTCCTTCCTGTCCTTCTCCTCTTCCTTTCCTTTCCTTTCCTTTCCTTTCCTTTCTTTCCCCTTCCCCTTCCCCTTCTCCTTCTCCTTCCTGCCCCTCTCCTCTCCCTTTCCTTTCCTTTCCTTCCCCTTCCCCTTCTCCTTCCTGTCCTTCTCCTCTCCCTTTCCTTTCCTTTCCTTTCGCTTCCTTCCCCTTCCCCTTCTCATTCCTGCCCCTCTCCTCTCCCTTTCCTTCCCTTCCCCTTCCCCTTCCCCTTCCCCTTCCCCTTCCCCTTCCTGTCCTGCTCCTCTCCTCTCCTCCTCTCCTCTCCTCTCCTCTCTTCTCCCCTCCCCTCCCCTCCCCTCCCCTCCCTTCCCTTCTCTCCCTGTCCCTCTTTCCTTTAGTATCATGCCATTTTCAGCAGCATGTCTACAAGCAGGGACTTTGTATTATTGATGGTTGTGGATCGCTGAGAATGAGAAATCAACAGATAGCAAATTTGTGACTAAGTGTAACGGTACGATTATTCCAAGGCATTTTTTTTCTACCAATGTTGTTTAATGGCATATGGAGTTAAAAATGGTTTCGCTGCAAGGGGGAAGGAACCAGATGTACCAAAGCAGAGAAGTGATCTTCAAGATTTCTCCAGACCGGATTTGCCCAACCCTCATCCTTTGCAGATGCATTGCACCACAATCCCTCCTGATTCCCACTGGGGAAAGTATTTAGCTGTTGACAATGGGGATTGGAAGGCTCATTGCCTTTCTGAAAGAAGGACCAGAGATCAAGACGTACAATCTTCATTTAAACTCAAACAACAATGGACTGAAACCAGTTCCGGGAACAGTTCTTGGAAACTATTGAAGTCGGCTTCAACAATAGAAGCACAGCCCCCAGATTCTGCTCACCTGGAGACAATGCAAACAACCAGTGGGCTCGCAATGCAGGTTAGAAGCAGCCAAGAGAGGAAATCTGCAAGGAAAGCAATGGATCGGGGAGTTGCATTATCTGGTTGCCATGGGGGTTGGCACTGATACTCTTCTGTGGCAAATTTATCCCCTGTGTTGCCCCGCAGCTCATTTGTTCCTTGCACCTGTTCTAACAACAGCACTTATCTCTTCCTAATACCCCTACCGATGCTGTTGACTTGAGGGATATTTGCCAAGAGAAATGAACTAGCCAAACACAATTTAGCGGGCTTGAGATTGTATGAATTGGAAGCCATTCAATTGCCAATGTCCCACAAGGCTCGAAAGGCTGATACTGAACCCACTGACACAAAGGCATCCATGCCAGGAAAATTGCGCAGGGAACTTTTTTGTAGATAGGGAAGTAGAATTGCGCAGTCCGTACATTGCAGTGTTTGAAATTACTTGGACTTTTTAACCACCGTTTAATCTACGCAGGGTTTAGGTGCACAGGCTAATTAATATTAGTCCGTAAAACGGAGGGAAGACAGGCATTGGGAACGTTTGCCCTGTGTGTGTCTTTTAATCTCAGAGCTTCTGCTCTTCTGTGTTAGAGGCTGGGGGGCAGAGGAGGGCAAAAGACACCCCCCTTTTTTAAAAAAAGGTCATCAAGCCCTACATCACGGGTGTTGAACTCGTTGTATCACGTTGATGTCACATGACCAGGGATGGGGTTCAAAAATTTTAGCAACTGGTTCTCTGCCTGGTTGCTGGGTGGATGTGGCCATGGTGGGCGTGGCTGTTGTGGTCCGCCAGCAGTCTGCGGAGCTGGCAGCAGACTCGGACAGCGATGAAGCTGAGGAAGAACATGGGCCAGTCCTGGAGGCTGGCGAAGGCCCAGATGAGGGCTCTGCGTCGGAGGCAGAGATGGGGCCAGGGCCTTCGGGGAGTGAGGTGTGGACTCCAGAGCCTCCAGAGACTGTTAGGAGTGAGGCAGAGGAACAGGAGAAGCCTGTTCCTGATGCACGCATGAGAAGAGCTGCCAGAAGGTCAAGAGCAGCTCAAGCAAAGAGGACGACTCGGGAGTAGGGCCAAGAGATGATTGGCCCCTCCCATAAGGCTTAAAACAGACCAGCAATGGTATTTGGGCTTTGCCGGAAAACAACGTTGGTTGTTTTTTTTCATATGGTTTGTGGAATAAATTGCAGGCACCCGGCAGTGAGCAGAAGTAGCCTGCAGTACTGCGTTCTAACCACTATGACACCACAGCTCTTAGATACAATCCAATAGCTTTGGGCTGTCTGTCTATGATATTAAAATACATCTAGGCCGGTGGTGGGTTGCCCCCGGTTTCAGACCGGTTTTATAGAACCGGTAGTAAAACTAGAGGGAGGCTCCGCCCACTGAGCCCATCGTCATCAGAACGCTTCTGCGCATGCGGCCCCATTGCGAACCGGTAGTAAAGGTAAGTAGAACCCACCCCTGGTCTAGGCTACACTATTCGGCCTATGATAGACAAAATGCCTCCTCTCACTTTCTGTATATAAAAGTCACCAGGTCTGCCAGTTTAATCTTTGTTTGATCATTGTGTTGGAAGTGTTGGTAGTACACTTCCACTTAGGAGCCTTGGTAGTACAGGGGTTTAAGGCACCCTGTTATTAAGCTGGTTATTAAGACCAGCTGCCTGCAATTACTGCAGGGTTCGAATCTCGCCAAGGCTCAAGGTTGACTCAGCCTTCCATCCTTTCTAAGGTAGGTGAAATGAGGACCCAGTTTGTGGGGGCAATAAGCTGACTTTGTATAAAATATACAAAAGTATGAAGGCTATTGCTTAACGCATTGTAAGCCGCCCTGAGTCTCCGGAGAAGGGCGGCATATAAATCAAATTAAAAAAAAAAAGTGTGTCTTTGCAATCCTAGAAACAGCGCTGTAGTTCAACGGGTACATGACAAACTATAAAGGAGCTATCTCTCCTTTGGCATATTGGTATCCCCTCCCAAAATCCTGTCTCTTGAAGCAATTGTTTCCATTTGGCCAATGAAAGGGTTGGTCTTGCATTTATATGTATTATCATTAATAGCTGAATGTTCCTCTGAATGATCTGATGATTGCATCATTATCAAGGCCTGGATAAAATCCAGTTGGTATTTCTTAATTTGTTTCCTTCTTTCTCTCCTTTTTTTTGGGAGGGTGGGGGGGGGCTCCATATTCGCTGTTAGGCCTTTTTATTAAGGGTGTGAAGATCAGTTCATATCTGATTGGATAAATTGATTCGATTCAGGTCTGTCATTGATTTGATTTGGAGTTCCAAACTGGATGGTTGAATTCAGGAGATCTTAATTTGGATTTGATGGAGAACCTCATACAAAGAGAAGACATCAAACGGTCGGAGCCATCTGGATGCTACTAATTTGATTCAACAGTTTCATCATCCAAATCAATGACCCAATTCAGAAAGACAAGCGGGCTTGTAAATTATGTTGAATCAAATCTTCACATTGCCTTATCTTCTTCTGGCTCAGAAACTGTGTCTTAATCCAGTGGGATCTCTTTGCCTTCTTGATTCACTTGGTCATTTCTGTAGGATCTACATTGGCTTGGCTTATTGGGAGGGGGAGTGGTCAAATAAAAATCTTGCAAAAACCTTGAGAATAACGATGAAAGCATGCTGGGAGCTGCTTGGTCTTCCCTGCCCCCACCCCACCTGCAGAGAAAAAGGAAAGAGAGAGAAAATTTGCCCAGAATTTATGAGGGCTGACCTTTTCCTCCATACCCTCCACCCACCTAATCTTCTTAAAGAAATCTTCCCATCCACACATCTCTTGTATTTCCTTCAAGTATCATAATTTGTTAAAGAGCTCTCTCTCTCTCTCTCTCTCTCTCCATCCCTCCCTCCCTCTCCCCCCTCTCTCTTTTCTCCCTCCCCCCACAACAAACTCTCTTGAAGAAGAAAAGTGAGGGAGATGATATATCTAGGCTGTCCTATCTGGAAAACAACAGAGTTGGAGACATGGATTTGCAGTTGGACTATTTTCCCCCTAAACTGGACCCTTACAGTAGCTATTGTTTTTAATTCATCTACCACTCTCATCAACACATTCTGCTCTGCCAGAAGGGTGGGAGGCATGCTTTAAATCAAGGATCCTTATTCTGTAGTTTAAAGCAAGTTAGAAGTAAACAAGTGAGGTCAACTGTGACTAGATGGGCTCATCTTGAAAAAAATTATTCCAATGTCCTTGGCTGAGCAGTACTTGAATGAAAGAGGAGAGAAAGGAATGGAGCAAAGCTGCAGGCATCCACAAATAGTACCTCATCTCCCTTCCTTCTACCCTCTTGCTCTCCGTTCTCTTTTCTCCCTCCTAGAACTTCGTGGTGCATTAGATATTTCAATTAGCAATCCAGTATGGTGCAGAAGCCACGACTTCACACATGTGCAATTTTACGGCTTTTTCAGGTATAACTGAGAGCCAATTTAATGTAAGGGTGAAGGTGCCAGCCTAAAAATCAGGGAACTATGAGTTCTAATCCCACTTTAGACATGAAAGTTGGTGGGTAGCTTTGGACCAATCATTCTCTCAGCTCAGTCCACTTCAAAGGGTATTGTTATGGGGAAAATAGGAGGAGGAGGGTTTATTAGGTAAGTTTGCCATCTTGAGTTACTTATCAAGTAATAAAGGTGGGGTAAAAATCTGATAAAGAAGGAAAGGAAGGAAGGGAGGAAGGAAGGAAGGAAGGAAGGAAGGAAGGAAAAAAGAAAAAAGAAGAAAGAAAGAAAGAAAGAAAGAAAGAAAGAAAGAAAGAAAGAAAGAAAGAAAGAAAGAAAGAGAGAGAGAGAGAGAAATGTTCATTTCAGGATATTCCAAATCTAATTTCTTGAGAAAGCTGCTTCCTTATTCACCCTAGTTGATGGTAAGAGTACAAGAAGTAAATGACACATCAGAAACACACATCGGTAGCTCTCAAAAAACTTTCTGATAAATGTTTTTGACCTGACAGTTTTATACCCACTTTATATAAGGTCCTCAAAACTTTTATGTAGTTTTCATGTTAGGTATCCTTTTATGACAGATACAGATACATTTTGAACTATTTATATTCCTCAACACATGCCTACATCGCAGGTATAACATCACAGCTTTTGGAAATGGGACTGAAGCAGTCGTTGAAAGATTACCGCCCCCCCCAAAAAAAAACAAAGTCTAGATTTTTTAGTTAGATGACAAGAAGGAACACCCAGCAGTAGAGGCACTTTGGTATGTGTGTGTGTGTGTGTGTATACGCATTTTCTCTAATGTCCTATTTGCTTCTTTGGGCACAAAGAACCTCTCCGTAAATTAACAGATGTTATGTGTTCAAGATAAAAATTCAGGGCAAAAAAAGGTAGCCATAGAACTAAAGAACTATCAAACAATAGCAATCAGATGTTTTTTATTGGGTATTAATTTCACCTTTTTTCAGCTTTTTTTAATTTGGGATAGAATCAGTGTTGCTCAAACTGACAGAAGTATAAAAAACTGAATTAAGATCAAACATATAACTCAAACAATACATAATTTCTGAAGTCTGGGAGAAGCAATTATGTTTTCTCTGCTACTACTCCTGAATGTTCTATATCAGGGGTGTCAAACTTGATTTCATTGAGGGCCACATCAGGGTTGTGTTTGATCTCGGGGAGGCCAGGGGGGGCATGGCCGGGGTAGGCATGGCTGGGGTGAGCGTGGCCTGGCATGGCCAGCTCGATGTCACTCGTGTTGGGGGCACCTGTGAGGGCCAAGTGCTAAGGCAGGACTTCCCTCAGATCCTTCCTTCCTTCCTTCCTTCCTTCCTTCCTTCCTTCCTTCCTTCCTTCCTTCCTTCCTTCCTTCCTTCCTTCTTTCCTTTTCTTTTTTTTCTTCCCTCTTCATTTTCCTTTCTTCTTCCTTCCTCTCTTTCGTTATTTTTCCTTCCTTGTTCTCTTCCCATCTTCCCATCTTTTTCTTTGTCTTTCCTCTTTTCCTTTCTCCTTTCCTGTCCCTTCTTGGATGCTCAAATGCAAAAGGGGAAACAATTCTCCTTTTGTTTTTTTAGTTTTTTTATTATCCCTCTGCCAATGAAAATGGAGCTTGGGGGAGGGAGCATAAGCTGCCCTCCCAAGCTCCATTTTTTTCTGGCAGAGGGATCATTTTTTCTGTTTCCAGGGAAGCCTCACGGGCCAAGTCTAAGCACCCCATGGGCTGGTTGTGTCTTCCGGGCCTTGAGTTTGACATCCTTATTCTATATTGTTGGTGCCCATAGACAAGAAAGTTTTTCTTTATCTGCTGTACTTCTGTCCACACTTATCTTCTTTAGAGACAGGCAGTTATGCAATTACTAATGAACCATTTGTATGTTTGGATAAATATAGGTCTAGAAAATCTCAAGTCAAGGGTAAATAGGCCATCCATTGATCTTTTAAAACACTTGTGGTTGGAGAATTAAATGACATGGATGAGCAGAATCTGAGAGAGCAAGCTGGATCTAAAAATTGCTACCTGTAATATAAACCCAGTTCAATTGTTTTGTTTCATAATATTAAAAAATGGAAGACTTTGATTTAAGTCACTTGTGATCAATGTAAGAGAACCCTGGTGTTTTGCAATTGGATTTCTAACAGTCAATACACAGCAGGGATATTGATCCTGCTCACTTCACATGAAAACATATTTTCCAAACACTAAGCCAAAACAAAATTTGATCTGTTTCATTGACAGATCAGAGAGCAAAGTGAGATATATGTATACACACATACACACACACATACACACACACACATTTACTTTTGCCTTTCTTTTTCACGTAATCTTCAAATACTTTGGGTGTTCAAGGGAAAGGCTTCAACAAATCTGAATCATCATCCCAAAATTGGTTTGGTGGACTTTTTTTTTGGGGGGGTGTTTGCCCAAAATAAATTATATGTTTTGAGATAAAACATATCTAAAAAAAAAAGAAGATATGAAAGCTAATAACATTGTGAGCAACACATGATAATCAAATGTATTGCTGTCTTTAAATTGCAATCCCAACTAAGTCTCATTCATTTCTTAATACTTTCTTGGTGCATTAACTTGGGGTTTTCTACAAGGTTATATGTACTGTAGTGATAGTAGTTGAACTGCTTTCATAGTAAGTTCTTCAGTTTACATAAACGAAACATGAGACTAGATCATTAGACTGCACTGGTCCCAATGGGAAAGGAGCATGGATGATAAAAAGTTAAAAAAATATTTTCTGGTCATTAAACTGGGAGTCATATATCATAGTCCTCAAAAGTTTTGAAGTCCAAGTTGGCAATATGCCCTGTGTAGCGTGGCTCCTCTCTTTCCATCACAATCTGTTTACTGTGTTGCCATTTTCAACCTTATGTCTCCACACTCAACATTTCTAGTCTGCATAGCAACTACTACTTGCTGCAGAGGTTGGCAGGTGTAACATGTAGAGGATACTAGGCTGGTGTGTATGCGTTCATGTATGTATGAGATGTGATCGTGATGCCTTAGGTTGTCATGGTATCCTGCTAGGTAGCAGCTGTGGTGGCAAGGCATCCAACTGATGAGAGTGGTTGGCATGGCAACCTCAAGGGGGCCTGTCTTTATTCTGCCCATACTTAAAAGGTTGGAGTGGGGAAGGTCTTTCTTGGAGTGGTTATCCTAGGGGCCACATCTGTTGGTTCGTCTATTGCCATATAGCACATCATGAGGCCCATCTTCAGCCACTGAGGTGCCTTCTGGAGGAGAGGGCGGCTCCTTAGATACCAGGAGCGCTCTTCCTGCCTAAGAACCGCGTTGCCATGGCGCCAATTTCAACGGAGATGCGGTTGCCATGACAGCGACGCAGCAGGCGAGATTAGAAGGGACCCAACGCGCGTCGCGCCCTCCAGGTCGCCAGGGGGACGCTGCCTCGGCGCAGCAGAGACGGAAGCGTAGTTTATAAAAAAAAAAAAAAAAAAAGACAATCACGCGGAGTCGTCACTCTATCATCCCCCCCTCAGTTTACTCTATGGTGCGAATGTCGAGCTTCAGAGCCGAGGCGGGCCTAAAGTCAGCTGCGGCGGACTCGTTGGTGGGGGTTAGTTAGCCCCGCCTCCTCTGGCGGAAAGATGGCGGCCGCCATCGCTGTCGAGTGAAGCGGTGGAAGTTCGCCCCGTCAGGAGCGAGTTGGAGCGGGAAGCATCGAGGTGGGGCTCTCCCCTTGCCGGATCCACCCGGGATACGCGTGGAAGCGCTGGCCCCGTGTGTGGGGAGGGGGAATCGCGCTTCTCCACGGCAGGCGTCCTTATGGGGGGGAAAAGGGGCTTCAGTCGCCTCCCTAAAAAAACATAAGGGAGGGAAATGTAGATTGAAGCCAGATCCTCCCCCAATGCCAGCCTCTGGCGAGCCTATAAATTCATTTATTTCTTTTATAATGACCACAGAACTTCTTAACCGCCCATCTCGCTCGTGGAGGTAACAAGAGTTGGGAGGGACCCCTAGAGGTCATCTAGTCCAGGGGTCACCAACCTTTCGGACCTCAGGGGAACCACCCATTTCATACATTTTAAATCTCGCGGAGATTTAAAAATTTTGGTGGTCCGCGAGATTTAAAATTTTTAAAAAATATGATTTTTTTTTTTAAAAAAAGGATAAATAGTATTCAGTGCCATATTTTTTTTTAAAAAATGCAAATAATTTTTCTGCGGACCACCAAAATTTTCTCGCGGGCGACCAGTTGGTGAACCACTGGTGATCTAGTCCAGTCCTCCCTTGCTCACGCAGGAGACCTATAGTAGGGGATGATGTCCCATTTGATACTCTGGGAGGTTGGGCCATTTAATCAATGTCATAAAACATTTAAAAAAAAAAAAACCCTCCCCAAAGAATTTAGGATTTTTTAAAAAAAAAAAATTCAAAAAATGTAAAAACAAAAATCATCGAAGTAGCTTCGTAATCATTAGGATAAGGGAAGGATGCCGTGACACCAAAGGACCCATGGGAGTTTGTTTTTATGATCCTCAATTTTTCAGACCCATAAATGACATAGTTCTCTCAAGTGGGGGGGGGGGGGAAATCCCCTTAGCTTAGAGGATTAGTTAGTTCCTTGTTAGAATAGAATAGAATTCTTTATTGGCCAAGTGTGATTGGACACACAAGGAATTTGTCTTTGGTGCATAGGCTCTCAGTGTACATAAAAAGAGAAGATACATTTGTCAAGAATCATAAGGTACAACACTTAATGATAGTCATAGGGTACAAATAAGCAATCGAATCATACTAGGAAACAATCAATATAAATCGTAAGGATACAAGCAACAAGTTACAGTCATGCAGTCATAAGGGGGAGGAGATGGGTGATAGGAACGATGAGAAGATTAATAGTAATGCAGTCTTAATAACTAGTTTGACAGTGTTGAAGGAATTATTTGTTTAGCAGAGTGATGGCGTTTGGGAAAAAACTGTTCTTGTGTCTAGTTGTTTTGGTGTGCAGTGCCTTATAGCGTCATTTTGAGGGTAGGAGTTGAAACAGTTTATGTCCAGGATGCGAAGGGTCTGTATTTTATTTATTTATTTTATTTATTTTATTTGATTTCTATACCACCCTACTCCCGAAGGACTCAGGGCGGTGCACAGCCAAGCAATAAAACACGTACAAAATTTAAAAGTAGAATTAAAATCAAATTAAATAGTTTTGGCCCAGACAAATTAAAATCCCAAACTATTTAAAACCAATTTTAAAATTTGAATATATAAAATACTAAAAGACATTAAAAAATTAAAAATCTTTTATAAAAGAGGGAGAAAATTAGGCCAGGCCTGCCTGGTGAAATAATAATAAGGTCTTTAGAGCGCGGCGGAAGGTGCGCAGATCCGGAATCCTCCGTATGTCCGGGGGGAGCTCATTCCAGATAGTAGGTGCCCCCACAGAGAAGGCTCTCCCCCTGGGGGGCGCCAGTCGGCATTGTTTGGCCGATGGCACCCGGAGGAGCCCCTCTCTATGGGAGCGTACCGGCCGGTGTGAGGCTATTGGTGGTAGTAGGCGGTCCCACAAGTACCCAGATCCTGAGCCATGGAGCGCTTTAAAGGTGGTAACCAAAACCTTGAAGCGCACCCGGAAGACCACCGGGAGCCAGTGCAGCTCGCGCAGGAGGGTGTTACATGGGAACGCCATGTCGCTCCCATTACCACCCACGCGGCTGCACTCTGTGCCAGTTGTAGCCTCCGGGTGCTCCTCAAGGGGAGCCCCATGTAGAGAGCGTTGCAATAGAGGGATGGGCTTCCTCCCAGTTTTTAGTCATTAGCTCTTCTGAGCAGTTTCTAATTTACATTAAATATTAGCTGGTTTCATTTGGGAAACGAATTCCTAAATTGCATTTCTTTATTTGTAAGTATGAAATTTTAGCACAGTTCTTGTGATAGTAATCCTGGAAAATAGTATAGAAATTTGGAGAATCTTGTGACAGCTTAAAAAGTAGTGGGGTTTTTTGTATCCGTGTGTGTGCGTGGGGCAGAAACCAGGTGCTGAATTCATACTGTCATCACAGATTTGAATTGCTTTCTTTTTGTATAAGAAACACAAATGTGCTTCATCTTAACTAGATGTGGATTTAAGACTGATGTCTCTTTCCTTGGATGTCCTCCTTCTCTCTCCAGTTTTATTATCACTGCCTCTAAATGTCCCATTACTTGACAACATGATTTGCTGCCCTGTGGCTCTCTCAGAGCCCAGTATTCCTGGGACCTTCTCTGTTTGAAGAAATTAGGATGGAA
This sequence comes from Pantherophis guttatus, assembly GCF_059756535.1. Lineage (NCBI taxonomy): Eukaryota > Metazoa > Chordata > Lepidosauria > Squamata > Colubridae > Pantherophis > Pantherophis guttatus. Next base: position 13,890,064 of record NC_142075.1, on the reverse strand, counting down.
CATGACAATCCAACCATCAAACCTCGTCGGATCCAGAACCAGAATGTAATCTATCGTTTAGAACGTCGAAGGATCACCTCTGGCAAAATTGGGACGCATTGGCACCAAGTCCGCATTTTTCATCAAAACATTTTCCCCAACTTTACCGTGGTCAACGTTGAGAAACCACCCTGCTTTTTACGGAAATTTTCCCCTGATGGAAGATACTTCATTGCTTTCTCCTCAGATCAGACTTCTTTGGAGATTTATGAATACCAGGGATGTCAAGCGGCAGAGGATCTACTCCAGGGTTACGACGGAGAGATCTTGGCTAATGGCAACGACCAGCGGTCCATCAATATCCGTGGGCGTCTCTTTGAACGGTTCTTCGTCCTTCTTCATATTACCAATGTGGCCTCCAATGGGGAGCACTTGAACCGTGAATGTAGCTTGTTTACAGACGATTGTCGGTACGTCATTGTTGGTTCTGCTGCCTATCTGCCCGAGGAGCCCCATCCTCCCTTTTTTGAGGTTTACCGCAACAGTGAATCAGTGACTCCTAATCCCAGGTCTCCTTTGGAAGATTATTCTTTGCACATTATAGACCTACACACGGGTAGGTTGTGTGACACCCGGACATTCAAATGTGACAAAGTCATCTTATCCCACAACCAAGGACTCTACCTATATAAGAATATCTTGGCTATCCTCTCCGTGCAGCAGCAAACCATCCATGTCTTTCAGGTCACTGCTGAAGGCACCTTCATTGATGTACGAACTATCGGGCGCTTTTGTTACGAGGATGACCTTCTCATGCTCTCTGCCGTCTATCCCGAGGTCCAGCGGGATTCACAGACGGGAATGGCCAACCCATACAAAGAGCCCTTCATCAATTCTCTGAAACACAGGCTGTTGGTCTATTTGTGGCGAAGGGCAGAGCAAGATGGAAGCGCTATGGCTAAAAGGAGGTTCTTCCAGTATTTCGACCAGCTGCGGCAGCTTCGCATGTGGAAGATGCAACTGTTGGATGAGAATCACCTCTTCATCAAGTACACAAGCGAGGATGTAGTCACTTTACGAGTGACGGATCCTTCACAGGTAAGAATATAGTAATTTTATGGTATTGGGGTTTTATCCAGTTCTATGCAGGGGTGGGCTTCAAAGGGGTTGAAGCAAGGGGTTCTCTGCCCTATTGCAGGGTGGGCGTGGTCATGTGGGCGTGACCTAGTCAGCCTCCTGCACCATGTGAGGGGGACGTTTTTGCCCTCCCCGGGCTCCGGAGGCTTTCCTTGAGCCTCCGGGGGGGGGGGCAAAAACTGTCTTCCCAGGCTCCGGAGGCCCTGTGGGGCCTGTTTCTGGCCTTCCCAAACTTCCCGTAGGCCTGTTTTTTGCCCTCCCCGAGCCTCCGCGTGCACCCTGCACTTCCCTGCCTCCAAAATGCGCCGCGTGGGGATTCCTGGGAGGGGCCGGGCCGGGTGGGCGGGGCCAGCCAGAAGTGGGATTTGGGTGGTCTCTGAACTGCACAGAATCATAGCTAGAGGTTCTCCCGAACCCTTGCGAACCCCCAGCAGCCCCACCCCGGTTGTATGTGAGTGTATCTGATTCAACAGTATGCAGAGATGACAATAAACAAAGAACTTTCAAACTTAGTCCAATTTACCACAGTTCTATCCAGTTTCCTTTCAAAACCATCGTTTTGCAAAATTCTATAATGTTGTCTATAGAATAATTATTTATAATGATTGATTCTGGATCTTCACATTTAGCTTAAACGAATGGCTACAAAGTTTAAGAAAACCTCTCTAGCCACATTTTTGCATGTATATATTGTTTTCTCTTCCTACCAGGCTCTACTCTTGTCTAAAACCCTCTCTGGTCTGTAATCTTTTTTCACAGGAAGCTAATTTAGCCTGTTTGCTATTTTATTTTGCACTTTTTGTGCTTTACCATTTCTCTTTAAAATGGGTTGATCAGTATGATGTGCATTATTTAAAATAGGGTTTTATGCATCACACACGCGCCCACGCTCGGATAAAGAGTGTTTTACTTTCAGTTATATTCCAACACAGATACATATCCCGTTTCCCCCCAAATAAGACATCCCCTGATAATAAGCCCAATCTGGTTTTTGAGTGCATGGCAATAAGGCCAAGCGCTTATTTCAGGGTTCAAAAAAATATAAGACAGGTTCTTATTTTCGGGGAAACAGGTATTACTGTATCGATTGTTTTACTTTCATTATTATTTCCACATGATTCCTAGCACAGATTTTGTCTTTTTTAGGGTTGACTTTTCTACTATGAGTACAAAATCCTTTTCATAATCAGTCAAGCTCAGATCCCATTATTGTAAAAGTTGGTTGTTCAGAGGGGGGAAAAAAACCCAACAACCCTGAATCTAATATGGTTTGGATTCCTGAAATTCTGCTTTGGTTGTTTATCTTCACTTTTCATACCTTTTAGATGGAGCAAGAGATGTAATTTGCCAGGAGATCTTCTTACCATGCCTATGTGTGCTGCTGGGACCAAAGCAAATAATGTTCCCCCAAAGGACTTAATACAATTTAGTCCTCTAAAGAAAGAAAACCTGTGCTGATTAATAGGACAGATTTCCTGAGGGCTCCATAAGATTATTGCAAGAATGCAGAAATGGGGGACGGGGAGGAAATGGTTGGTCCTGGATAAATTAAACCCAGTTGTAAAGAAACGATGGAGGAACATAACCTGAGTAAATGTTGGTAAGGATATAGGTTAATAGGAGAAAGGTATTTGTAGAACAAGAAAGGATGGTCTTAAAGGAACAAAAGAAGCTGGAACGATCAGAAAAATGGGGCTGTATATAGTATGACAGTATGTCTGATTGCCCTCTTCAGTGAAAAGCTGTACAGTTTTTTTTTTTGGTGTGTGTATGTGTGTGTAGGAGAAGGAGTGGCAGAATTTAGGGCAGAGTTAAAAGAGGGATCAGCCTAGAATCCCTAAGTAGCCACAAGCAGGGGTGGGGCTGCTGGGGGTTCGCAGGGGTTTGGGAGAACCTCTAGCTAAGATTCTGTGCGGTTCGGAGAACCCCCAAATCCCACTCCTGGCTGGCCCCGCCCACCCTGCCCCTCCCCTCCCAGGAGTCCCCTCGCGGCCCGTTTTGGATGCAGGTAAGTGCAGGGCACGCATGCAGGCTTGGGGAGGGTGAAAAATGGGCCTATCAGAAGTTTGAGGGCTGGAAACGGACCCGTTTCCAGCCTCCAGAGGGCCTCTGGAGCCCGGGGAGGGCAAAAACATCCCCCCTCCCAGCCATGGTGCAGGAGGCCGACTAAGCCACGCCCACTATGGTCATGCCCACCCAGCACCTGGGCAGAGAACCCCTTGCTAAAATTTTTGAAGCCCACCCCTTTGAATTTCATTGATCTTTGTCTTACTCCAGATGCCAGGTGTTACTTGAGAAGATTCCTGTGCATAGGCATGAGTAGCAATATATCAGTTTAATTGGACCGTCAGGTGTGGACCTGGTCTTCCCATTCCTGATAGGTTGCTTCTTAGTTCTTCAGAATCCTCCTTCATTCGGGCGTGTAAGATGGGCTCAAAAGACAGCGACCTCTGAGCTGATACCTCTCAAAGTATTGGCCTTTTCTTGATGGAGGCTTTTACAAGGGTGAGGTTTTCCAGATGTTGTGCATCCAAGGTGTAGTGTTTTTTTTCAGTTGCTCATGGCAGCACAGTGGAAGGCCTAAGCACACCTCTCGTGATTGGGAGTTTGTGGGACATGGTTGCCTCCATATTTCAAGCAACGATTATTGACACAGATAAACGACAGAATCCATTCTGACTCTTCGGACAGTCAGATTATGCTTCTAGGACCGTGATGGCGAAAACACGGAGCCATATCTGTGGGCACACAAGCCATCACCCTAGATCAGCTGCACCATGCATGCGCGTGCCAGCCAGCTGATTTTCGGGCCTTCCGGTCCTACCGGAAGTCAGGAAACGGTACATTTCCGGCCTCCGGAGGGCCTCCAGGTGGGTGGGGAAAGCTGTTTTTGCCCTCCCCAGACTCCAAGAAAGCCTCTGGAGCCTGGGAAGGGTGAAAAACGGGCCTACCGGGCCCACCATGCCATTGTGTGCCAAAAGCGGGGGGAGAGCGGGATGTCGCGCGAGCATGCATGGGGGGGGCAGGGTGCATTGAATTATTGGTTTGGGCATGCGCGCTCATGATCCCCCCCACCTTCCCCCGCTTTTGGCACGTGACGGCAAAAAGGTTAACCATCACTGTTCTAGGATTTGCCTGCTTTTCTTGGCCCCACAAATATTTTTGGCAAAAAATTATTTTAGTCGAGATGAATGGAGAGATTTTAATACAGGTAGCTCTCAGCTTACAACAGCTTGTTTAGTGAACGTTTGAAGTTACGACAGCACTGAAAAGAGTGACTTATGACCATGTTTCACACTTAACGACCATTGCACGGTCACGGACCACTGGTCACGTGATCAAAATTTTGATGCCTGGCAACTGGCTCGTACTTATGACAGTTGCAATGTCCCGGGGTCATGTGACTGTTGCGACCTTCTGACAAGCAAAGCCAATGGGGAAGCCAGATTCACTTAACAACCCTGTTACTAACTTAACAGCCACAGTGATTCACTTAACAACGGTGGCAAGAACGGTCGTAACGTGGGGCAAAATTCACTTAACAAATGTCTCACTTAGCAACAGAAATGTTGGGCTCGCTTGTAAGTCGTAAGTCGAGGAGTACCTGTATAGAAATTGCTTCAGTGCCAGGGGTCAACTGAGCATGCAGAAGGCTTAATTTTTCTTATAATTTTATAAGCAGTTGTCTTAAACAATATAAACTATAGCTTTTTTTTTTGGTAAGGAATTTTTTTTTTCAAGATTCAGCGCTCCAAAAACTTAAAGTTCCAAGTCTCTAGAGATGCAAAATATGTTCAAGTTTTTGGATTCATCTGCAATCTATTTCCTAAGGGAAAAATTCGGAACTGCTGCTTAGGAGACTTGGTTAAAATCAAAATATTACCTTTTCAACATTCTTAGATAAGAATACCAGTAATTCAGAAGAAATAGTTAATGGCACTTATCTTTTCTTTTCCAAACCAGCAGGCGATCCTAAACAGTGTAGTGTTTACAGGCAGCAAGCAGAGCACAATCCCATCTAAAAGACTCAATCTCGGCATGTTAGAAATATTAAAGACAGCCAAAGGAGAATTACTGCCCCCCAACCCCTTCCCAAATAAGTCCTACAAACTCTCACCTTTTTGCATATACCGAAGGAATAATCAGCTGCTAACTCACACCTGACTGGGGGGGGGGTTATGGGGAGGAGATTAAAGGAAAAAAAAACCAACCCCATTTCCCAGCAGGAACTAAAATTAAATCTTTCTTCTCCGCCAAGAAGAAAATCACTTCTTCTTGGCGGAGAAAGGCGAAGTGGAACGTTGAGTGTCCAGTTCGAAATAAACAAAGCGAAAGAAGGCATTGGAGGAATTTCACCTAGCTTCGTTAAACGATTTGAACAGTGGTTAATAGTCCTTTCAGATGATGGAAAATGCAAGGAATGAATGACAAAAAGGCAGGCTCCTGCCACAAAACGAGCATTTCTTTTGGGTTGCTGTGCGGTGGTGGGAGTTGTCTCACTCGCCCGACATCGCGGCCTCTTCTGCCCGACAGGAATCAATTTCTCCTCCTTTCCTTCCTTCCTTCCAGCCTTCATTTTTCGTGGTGTACAATATGGTGACGACCGAGGTGATTGCCGTCTTTGAAAACACATCGGACGAACTGCTGGAACTCTTTGAGAACTTCTGCGACCTCTTCCGCAACGCCACCCTCCACAGCGAGGCCGTTCAGTTCCCTTGCTCGGCCTCGAGCAACAATTTTGCCAGGCAGATCCAGCGCCGGTGAGCCTCATGCCTTCTGTTAACACACAGACACACACATATATATGTGTGTGTGTATTTCCTCTATCCATATATATATGAAGGGGTGGCCCAGGCTTTTGGTAGGCGAGTCTCGTTTATTATTTACTTTATTGGACGACCACTGATCTGAAGTGGTATAGGGTCTCCTACAGTGATGGGTATTCAGCTGATTCTATCCGGTTCGGGCAAACTGGTAGCGGTGGTGGTGGGAGGCTCCGCCCACCACCCCTGACGTAATCACGTCCTGTTTTTGACAATCTGCACATGCGCGGAAGGCCCTGCGCTCACAATTGCGCACTCACATTTATGAACCGGTAGCGAAGTTAAGTGAATACCACCCTGGTCTCCTGCTTGAGTAGGGGTTTGGACTAGAACAGGGGTGTCAAACTCAATTTCGTTGAGGGCTGTATTAGGGTTGTGTTTGACAAGCTCCGTTTTCACTGGCAGAGGGTTGCAGGAGGCCATGGCAGCCGAAAATGGATCTCGGGAACCCGTTTTCGCTGGCAGAGTGCTTGGGCCACCACAGGCGCCCCCGACAGGAGTGATGTCAAGCTGGCCATGCCCACCTTGGCCACACCCACCCCATCCCCCTGAGGTCAGATACAACCCTGATGTGGCCCTCAATGAAATCGAGTTTGACACCCCTGCTTTACATCATTCAAGAATGAGGATGGGTTTCCATCTTATCCTTTACTATCAGGAGATCCGTAGCCGTAAAACCTTTTAGTTTTCATGTTGTTCTTTCGAGAAAATGTAATTTAAAGGCAAGCATTGCTAATCCTTGTCACCCCGTTGTGATATCTGTCAGAATTTGCAGTTTAAAGGGTCCATTTTTTAGAATAGTCATACGGGTTTACTTCTGGACTTATTTCCAGGAAACCAGCACTTGGCCTTTTGAATTAAAAGGCTTTTTGCCCAGTTTCGATATTCCTGGCAGGGCCAGAAGTTTTTAAGTTTTAACAAATACGAATGTGAACTTTATAAAGAGATCTGAGATTTTTCCCGTTGATTGGTATAAAGCTGCTGTCGTTCTGGTATTTTGCTTTAATGCAAGAAATTGAATAAACAGTGATGACCTTTTAATAGTGCAAGGCGATTTGGTTGTCTCTAAATTATTCATTTATGTTTTCTTGAAGAAAAAGATATTTCGCACTTCAAACGAGTTAGGTTTTTTTTTAACTCTTGGTTTTCTTTAGTTCAGCATCTGGTTACCTCTTCCATTTTATCGGCTCAGCATCTGGTTAGCTCTTTCTGATTATTTTTTCTGCTAGGGTTCCCTTGACCCAACTGTCTGCTCGTCTTGACTTTATCTTTGTCCTTCCACACATCATCCATTGAATGAAGACTGTTCTCTAAAAATTGTTAAGGACAATAAATTGTACTAAAGTAATTAATGGGATAAATTTTTTGGATAGGGTTTGGGGGTTTTTTTGGTCACTGATTTTTTTACAGAGAATCCTGTAATGAGCTTCTAAGGAATCTCTGTTAGATTTTTGTTGGAAATGCAATCTAAAAATGATTATGCTGCTCAATTTCTCTTCAAGTACAGGTGATTCACTACTTGAGAACTATTTATCTGGTTATCTGTCTTCATAGCACCATAGTTGCTTCAATTGTGTCTCCTCTGAAGGAGCTTGAACTACATGTTCTACATGTTCTTCTTGCTTACATTTTAATCTCAAAACAAGCACACGGAATAGACAAAGTTTGAATTTCTGTAGCTTCGTGGGAATTGAACCTGTTTGTCTCAATCTGACTCTCTGAATGATGCCATTATTTCCTTTAACCCAGGGGTGTCAAACTCAAGGCCTGCAGGCCTGCCTGCGGGCTGCTTAGATCTGGCCCATGGGGCCACCCTGGAAACAGTGAAGGACTGGCCCGTGGTGCCTCTGCCGGAGAAAATGGAGCTTGCAAACGGGCGGCCCTTCCAAGCTGTGTTTTTGCTGGCAGAGGTGTTGTGACCTAGGCTTATTGAGTCATTACAAGACACAATTAGTCCTAAATAAACCTATTTTATTGTAACAGCTGAGAATTATGTTCATTCCCAGCTGAGTCCCAATTAGTTGCAAAACAAGTCCTTCGGAAGAAGTCCTTCGGGATAATCACCAACCTTTATCTTCTTTGACACCCTGCCAAAGGCCTTACTTGGCAAAGCCCTATGAAGTTCAGAAACAAACAAGAGATGCCAACTGGAAACAGAGTTAGCAATGTTGCTTTCCTGCAAAAGGCCCAAGTGCCTTTGTTTCTCTTTTAAGCCTTATGGGAGGGGTCAATCATCTCCTGCCTTACTCCTGAGTCGTCCCTTTTGCTTTAGCTGCTCTTGCCTTCTGGCAGCTCTGCGCATGTGTGCATTAGGAACAGGCTCCTCCTGTTCCTCTGCCTCTCTGCTGTCCGACTCTGGGGGCTCCGGAGTCAGCGCATAACTCCCAGATGGCCCTGGCCCCCCCTCTGCCTCAGACGCAGAGGCCTCGTCGGGGCCTTCCCCAGACTCCAGGACTGGCCCATGTTCCTCCTCAGCCTCTTCACTGTCCGCCTCCGCTGCCAGTTCTGCAGGCTGCTGGCGGACCACAACAAGAGGGTTGCAGGAAGCCATCAGAGCCGAAAACAGAGCTCGGGAGCCTGTTTTCACAGGCAAAGTGCTCGGGCCGTCACAGGCACCCCAAATGACGTCAAGCTGGCCACGCCCCTGGCCATGCCCCCCCCCGGAGATCAAACAAAATCCTGATGCCTCCCTCAATGAAATCGAGTTTGACACCCCTGCTCTAACCTTATTCAGTGACTACAGCTTCGAAGTCTTAGGCAGAAGTTCTTTCCCCCCCCCCCCCAACATTTTTTTCTCAAAAGAGATGCCAAAGCTTAAACCCCAGTCCTTTTATGAACTCAGGATTCTTGTTTGTCTGATTTCCCCAATGCTAACGTATAGTTAGTACCAGGTGGGTGGAAGGAAGGAGAGGTGGGTTTTTTTATGTCGTTTCTTTCAGCTTTATAGCCTTCACCTTCTCTGCTTCAGTTTCAAGGACACCATTGTCAACGCAAAGTACGGGGGACACACAGAGGCTGTGCGTCGGCTCCTGGGTCAGCTTCCAATCAGCGCGCAATCATACAGTGGCAGCCCTTACCTTGACCTCTCTCTCTTCAGCTATGATGACAAGTGGGTTTCGGTCATGGAACGTCCCAAAACATGTGGTGACCACCCAATCAGGTATGCACCATTTCCACGATGACATTAGAAAGAACAAGGCGTTGCGTGTGGTTTGCTTCCCTATTAGCCAGGAAACAGATAATCGTAAGGTTTCTGTTATGTCTCATTCATTGGGCAATTAATAGGGTCCTTGGTTTGATCCACCATAGGCTACAGGTCGTCCTCAATTTAACCACCACTATTGAGCCCAAAATGTATGTTGCTAAATGAGAAATTTGTTTAATAGCAATAGCACTTAGACTTATATACCGCTTCACAGTGCTTTTACAGCCCTCTCTAAGCGGTTTACAGAGTCAGCCTCTTGCCCCCCCCCAACGGTCTGGGTCCTCATTTTACTGACCTTTGGAAGGATGGAAGGCTGAGTCAACCTTAACTCCTGGCAGCAGGCAGAGTTAGCCTGCAATTCTGCATTCTAGCCACTGTGCACCATGGATGGGTGGATGGATAGATGGGTGAGTGGGGAAAAGGAAGAACAAGAGCAATATCACTTAGCCTTATATACCGCTTTATAGTGCTTTCCAGCCCTCTTTAAGCGGTTTACAGAGTCAGCCTATGGCCCCCAACAATCTGGGTCCTCATTTTACCCACCTCGGAAGGACGGAAGGCTGAGTCAACCTTGAGCCTGGTGAGATTCGAACTGCCAAATTGCAGGCAGCCGGCAGTCAGCAGAAGTAGCCTGCAGTACTGCACTCTAACCACTGCACCACCGCGGCTCATGTAGCTTTCGGCGAGCTTCCGAGTCATTGTTCATCCACGCTGCCTTCCAGTCATACTCTCGATCACGTACGAATGACTTCCGTTTTTAATTTCACATTGCTGCTTGTTTTCCTCACGGATGTCCTTGACGCTTTGGAAAGGTCCTAATCCCGATAGTTTATAGGTGATCGTGTGGCTGGCTGGCTGTCTAGCAAAAAATAAAATAAAATAAAATAGCAGTTCTGTAGATGTTCTCAGAAATGGGCTTTGGCAGTTATGAAAGCAAATAGGTTTGCTGCTGTGTTTGGAAAAGGCTGGAAGGAAATCCGAGCTTGTGGGTGCTTGCGTTTCCAGTGTCTGCTTAGCAAGCAGACCAGTTTCAAGGACTGGAGGGGGATAAGCCTGTGCTTTGTTTCTCAGTAGCATCTAGAGCAGGGATCTCCAACCTTGGCCACTTTGGTGGACTTCAGTTAAATAAATAAATAAATAAATAAATAATTTTATTTCTATACCGCCCTTCTCCCGAAGGACTCAGGGCAGTGTACAACCAATTTAAAAACACAAGACACAACAATGATTAAAAATTAAAATAATTAAATAAATTTGGCCGGATTAAAAACCCAAAAATTTAAAATACCCCAATTTAAAATGATTATGTTGATAGCCCGGCCTGGCGGAACAACAGGGTCTTCAATGCGCAACGAAACACCCGGAGGTCGGAGATCTTACGTATTTCCGGGGGCAGTTCATTCCACAGGGCTGGGGCTCCCACAGAGAAGGCCCTCCCCCTGGGTGTCGCCAGCCGACATAACTTGGCTGATGGCACCCTGAGGAGACCCTCTCTGTGCGAGCGGACTGGTCGGTGGGAGGCTATTGGTGGCAGAAGACGGTCTCGAAGGTACCCGGGTCCTATGCAATGGAGCGCTTTAAAGGTGGTAACCAACACCTTGAATCGCACCCGGAATTCCCAGAATTCCTCAACCAGCATGGCTCAGTGAGAAATTCTGGAAGTTGGAAGTCCCCCAATATGCCAAGGTTAGAAGACCCCCTGATCTAGAGGGCAGAGAGTCTTCACTTCTGATCTGCTTTCAACAGCGGCAGTTGTTGTTTGTCCTACTACCCAATTGAAGCTTATTCCCCATCTTCTGGTTCCCAGTTCTGTCTGCTCTTCGTAAACTGCTCAAACTCCAGTTCTCACCCTCAAGCAAGCTCCCTTGTGGCAGCCAACAACGGGCTGCTTTGCAGGAGCAATTTTGGGCCTTTCCTTATTGGAAAAGCCCATATTATGATATTATGAGGACCTAAAATATAGTCCAGTCCCAGTACAGCACTTCTACAGTGACTTGTAGTGTTTTACTGATACAATTAAAAAAAGATGTCATATTAATTATAGGAAACTGGAATGCTAAAGTTGGAACATCTGGAACGGGTCTGCAACCTTAAACACTCAAAGAGCCATTTGGACCCGTTTCCCACGGAAAAGAAAACACCGGGAGCCACAAAACCTGGGTGGGCGTGGCCAAGTCCACGTCACTCAGGGGCCCGGCTGACTGCGGCCGATGCTCCGCATTGTAAAACGGCATCCCCTCCTCTTCCTGAAGCCCATTACGACGCGGAGCATCAGCCGCAGCTGGCCCAGGCCAGCATCTCGGGGCAGAGAGCAAATTGTGCGTCTCCCCAAGCGACCGAGGTGCACGCAGCACTAAGAAGCGCCAGAAGAAGCCTCCGCGAGATGAGAGGCAAGTACAGGGGCACTTCCCTCTCGTTCGGAGCAAGTCTCCATCCCCGCCTTCGCCCTTAACCTTCTCAGGCTATGTGAGGAGTGACTGGGAGGAGCAGCGAGGAGCGGGGCCAGCCAACCGACAGGGAGCCACAGCCGGGGGACGAAAGAGCTGCACGCGGCTCTGGGGCCTCAAGTTGCCGACACACGCCCAAGAATATTGAGCCTTTGTGTCACGCTTGGCTTACTTTTGAGTCCTTCCCTTTTCCCACCACGCGCCAAGCTGCTAAAATAGCACCCTTCATGCTGGCTTGGATCTGAAGATGACAAGTCTTTTGCCACCTGCCCTCCACCCACCTTAACCCCTCAGCCAGGGGTTCTTAGAGGACTTCTTAGCTGTCTCGGCCATTAGGATGAGCCAGAAATCCTTCTGCTGACAGTTTAAAGGGCCCAAGACTTAAGCAGACTGGAAAATGTCACCGTAAGCCTTTGGGGAGGAGCGTTTGAGAAGCCCGACAGTGCGGTAGGTAAGCTTTTCCATTGCTCTTAACAATTGGCACTCCATTATTGTTCTTATTGGCACGCATCTTGCATTTCGGGATCTTAATTTCTCCGCTGCGTTCAAGGCAGTGTAAATGGCCTCTGATTGCAGAGCACTTTTCAAAAAATAGATGTGGGTGGGGTGGGGGGGAAAGGAAAAAAAACAAAACCCCGAGACAGAGCCTATCTTGGAGATTATAGGGCACTTTTCTTGAGTATGGCAAATTGCCCTGAATTAGAATGGCAAAGGCAGAAACTCACAGAACGAAGTTTGCTCCCCTTCCTGTTTTTTTTTTTCCCCCCTCCTTCCTTCCTTCGCCTACCAGCTCCGCTTGAGAGAAGGGAGCCGTTTAGAAAGTCAGGCTACCCAGATTGTTGCTCTTTTCCCCCTCGGTTTGTGTGTGTTTGTGTGTGTGTGTTGTCTCTTAATTGTCAGGCCAGCCAGGGGCCATTTAAGAGCAGGATATAAATAATGACTATTTAGAAAGAATGTGATGAATGCAACAGGCCGCATAATGAAACCTGGTGGGTATTCTACTTATCCTGAGAGCATCCTCTTCCTCACTCGGTCTGCATTGCAGCTTGAACAGCTTGTCTATTTTGAGGGGAGGGGAGGGGAGGTATGGAATCTGCACATTAAGGGTTCGAACACCGAGGAGGACGCTTTGAAAATACTCCCCTGCAAAAAAAAGAAGGGAGAACCAGCCACGAGATCAGGGTCAGCCGATCTCTTTTATGAAGCTGCATTTGTTTAAAAACCCACTTCGTCTTTCTCATCTCCATATCTCCTGCCAGGGTTCTAGGTGAATATCTTGCTGCGGGAATCCAAGGTTTGGCAGCTTCCAGACGCAGGCACGGAGGTTCTCTGCTTCACTTGACTTTTTAATTTTCCCCTTAGCCTCACAATCCTTTTTTTTTTTACTGGAGGAGGGAGTTTTAAATAATGCTGCTGTAGGAAAGGCAGGATCCGGGCAATAATTGATAATAATGTACTTCAATCCTATCGCTAGCTCGTTTGGTAAAAGGCAAAACTTTGGTTTTATTGAAACCTTTTCAATAGAGGAGTTCTAATGTCCCCTTTCCTGTAGTTTCTCTTCACTTTGGTCAAAATAGCATGGTGTCTTTCTTTGCTTACTGAATTACATGAGATTGATTTTTATTTAATTCTATGTGCCCAAAGAATAGCCATCCAGCATTCTCTCTCTCTCTCTCTCTCCCTCTCTCCCTCTTTCTCTCCCTCCCTCTGTCTCCCTCCCTCTGTCTTCCTCCCTCCCTCCCTCTTTCTCTGCCTTCCTCCCTGCCTCCATCTCCCTCCCTCCCTCCTTCTATCTTCCTCCCTCTGTCTCCCTCTGTCTCTCTCTGTCTCCCTCCCTCTTTCCCTCCCTCTTTCTCTGTCTCCCTCCCTCCCCGTCTCCCTCTCTCCCTCCCTCCCTCTCCCTCCTTCCCTGTCTCCCTCCCTCTCTCTCCCTCTCTCTCTCCCTCCCTCCCTCTCTCTCTCTGTCTACCTCCCTCCCTCTCTCTGTCTCCCTCCCTCCCTCTCCCTCCCTCTTTCTGTCTCCCTCCCTCCCTCTGTCTCCCTCTCTCTCTCCATCCCTCCCTCTCCCTCCTTCCCTGTCTTCCTCCCTCTGTCTCCCGTCCCCTTCCTCTTCCTCTCTCTCTCTGTCTTCCTCCCTCTGTCTCCCCCCTCTCTCTCTGTCTCTCTCTCTGTCTCCCTCCCTCTCTCTCCCTCCCTCCCTCTCCCTCCTCTCTCTGTCTCTGTCTCCCTCCCTCCCTCTCTTTTCCCATTCACAGATTTTATGCCCGAGATTCTGGTCTGCTGAAGTTTGAAATCCAAGCAGGACTTCTGGGTCGACCCATCAATCATACCGTCCGGCGCCTGGTGGCATTTACCTTCCATCCTTTCGAACCCTTTGCTATCTCCGTGCAGCGGACTAACGCGGAATACGTTGTGAACTTCCACATGAGGCATAGCTGCACGTAGCGTTTTGCTCCGCTGTAGACACAGAATAGAGACATCTATTTTTTTTTTTAAAGTTTTTTTTTTTTTTTCCACGGATACCCCCCAAAGCCAAAGTCAGGCTGAAAGAAACCAAAACACTAAAGAGCCTCTTTGGAGCGATGCCGTTTTTAACCCTGCGGTGTTCGAATCTCGCAGGAATGATGGTGCTGATGGATCCATAACCGTCTCGAAAGTTCTTTTTTTCTCAGGTGTTAGCCATTCTTCCGTCATTCAGCACAAACCAAGCAGATTATTTTGTAATGTTCTCTGCTCTGATACTTGACTTATTACTACATCTACTGCTGCTGCTGCTATTGAGTAGGAGGGGTGGGGGTGGGGGTGGGGGTGGGGGCTTCAGCTGAATAAGCAACAGGAAACCCATTTGTAGCAAGCCATTACTTATTTTCCTCTCTCTCTCTCTCTCTCTCTCTCTCTCTCTCTCTCTCTCTCTCTCTCTCTCTCTCTCTCTCTCTGGATAGAGGGATAAAAGTCCTTCTATCACTACCATCTTTCAAGAAGCTTGACAGTTAGAACAATTAATCCGTGGAACCACTTGCCTCCAGAAGTTGTGAATGCTCCAACACTGGAAGTTTTTAAGAAGAGGTTGGATAACCATTTTGTCTGAAGTGGTGTAGGGTTTCCTGCCTGGGCAGGGGGTTGGACTAGAAGACCTCCAAGGTCCCTTCCAACTCGGTTATTCTGTCATTCTAAATTGCTGGCTTGGTTGGTTCCTTAGCGAAAGAGAGGGATACGGTGCCTGCTTTTATACAGGCAGGGGAGACAGTGGGATGAAATACTCCCGTAGAAACACTTTAGGGGAATCTTAGCCTTTAATCCCCCATCTCTCTCTCTTTAGATTAGATTATAACCCACGAAAGGTTTTGTGCTGCCCAAGTTCTGTTCTATGAAAACCCTCCTGCCAACCTAGCGTGCCCATCGCCCAGGGGTCAGGGGCCCAGGATGGCCGACAGGGAGCGTTAGGGTTCTGTTGTGCTACTAATCATGATCATTCCAGTTTGAGTGTCCGGCAATATCATGCAGTTGACCCACACAGGCTTTAAATCAGTGGTGAAATCCAATTTTTTTTCCCTACCGGTTCTGTGGGCGTGGTGTGGCTTGATGGGCGTGGCAGGGGAAGGATACTGCAAAATCCCCATTCCCTCCCCACTCCTGGAGGAAGGATACTGCAAACTCCCCATTCCTACCCCACTCCAGGGGGAAGGATATTGCAAAATCCCCATCCCCTCCCCACTACTGGGGGAAGGATACTGCAAAATCCCCATTCCCTCCCCACTCCTAGGGGGAAGGATACTGCAAAATCCACACTCCCTCCCCACTCCTGGGGGAAGGATATTGCAAAATCCCCATTCCCTCCCCACTACTGGGGGAAGGATACTGCAAAATCCCCAATCCCTCCCCACTCCAGGTGGAAGGATATTGCAAAATCTCCATTCCCACCCCACTTCAGGGGAAGGATACTGCAAAATCCCCATTCCCTCCCCACTCCTGGGGGAAGGATACTGTAAAATCTCCATTCCCACCCCACTCTGGGGCCAGCCAGAGGTGGTATTTGCCAGTTCTCTGAACTGCTCAAAATTTCTGCTACCGGTTCTCCAGAACCTGCTGGATTTCACCCCTGCTTTAAATGAGGAAATGGTTAACTTGGCTTGGCCAAGGAAGACTGGCCCCTTAGGCTGCTTGAAAATCCTTGGTTACAAATTGCTGAACAATGGCTGAAATAGGCAGCTAGAGAAATCAAATCAAATCAAACCAGTCCATCTGTAAATAAGTAAATAAAAGAAATAAAACAGCCCTCTTCCCTGCCTTCAGTCAACTTGCCACCAGGTTGAAGGACATTTTAGACACGTAAATCTAACATTTCTCTTTCCTTACATTCGGTGCCAGTGCTACTCTCTTGGCAATTCTCAGCAGGAGGCAAGAATGTCAAAAAAAATATACACCTTGTGAGGACATTTTCATATGCTCAAAATGGTTGACTTTTGTCTTTGACCCAGAAGTTCAGGGAAATAAAAGTAACACGAAGATTAAAAGTAACACAAATGGAAAAGTGTGGTTTGCTCTTTGGGTGCCCTTTCTGTCTCTTGCTGCGTTGAAAGGAAACGGCAAAGCTGAATGGACGTGCAAGGAGGACTTTGGTTAGCTTTTGGCTCGTATGAGAACTAGAAAAGTTCCCGTGAGGTCATCTGAAGAAGGATTGACTCCCAACATTTCTTCACCAATATTAATCTCCCACTTTTGAAATTGCCTTTTGAGTTGAGTCACCTGGGAAGGCAAGGCAAAACAGATGTCTGGTTGAATGCACCTGAACATACGTGCTAACCTGATTCACAGATTGTTGTAAAGATATAGATTACTTTGCCTTCGTCTTCACTCCTAAGGACCACCCAAATATACTTACCGTATTTTTCGGAGAATAAGACACACCTTTTTCCCTCCTAAAAGGAGGTGAAAATTTAGGTGCGTCTTATACACCGAATGTAGCCCCGCCTACCCACTGGCCCCCACCCTTTGGCTTCTGCCTCGCAGCAGTTACCTCCTTGCAAGTAAACAGCAAGGAAAAACAGCTCCTTTCAGCTTCAGCATAGCCTAATTAGCACAAGTTGATTGGATCAGCATCCTGACTCTCAGCTGATTTGCTCTAGGCTGTTTTGCTCAGGGCTCTGCTGCCTGCTGCAAAGAGGTAAATTGCTGGAGCAGATTTTTTTTTTTCCTTGTGCTAATCAAGCTAACCTGAAAACGAAACTGAAAGTAAAGCAGGCTATTTGCTGTTTGCTGCAAAATTGCTCAAAGGCAGAGGGAGATTTCTTTTTCTTCTTTTCCTCACCAAAAAAGGGAGGTGCGTCTTACATTCCGGTGCGTCTTATACTCCGAAAAATCCGGTATGTTAACCTTCTTAGCAACACTACAAAAATAATTGGTTATTTCCTTCTAAGATTCTCCCCCCCCCCTCCCCTTTCAATTTCAAGTTCCAAAAAGGGCCCTGGAATTTCCTGGTGTTCTCCAGTTTAAGGTCTAATTAGTTGTTGATCTTGATTGGCTTTTTTCCAATATCCATCGTGGTTGGTGAGGGCCTACCTCCCGAAGAGCACGTTCGGTTAAATAAGACATAATTGCCGTTATTTAATTCAACGCAAAAGGCCAGCAGTTTAAAAAAAAAAAAAGAAGCAGCACTAAACGGAAATCAATATAAATACATTTGGATTTGCAAATTGGACGAGATTGTAGTTTGTAGTTGAATAGTGGTCGAAACCAAGTCGGCTATATACCAACCTATCTGTCACAGTTTTACAAAAGATAATGGCCATTTATGTGAGATGTAAATTGGAAATTTAATGAGACAAATGATAGCTTATAGTCAATGTGTTTACCTTCATCGCTTGACTCCATCTTATTATTTTGTTTTTACTGTTGGTTGGAGCTGAAAAGACTCAAGCAGTTAGGTGGAATGCAGTGTTTCTAAGAAGTCCAACCAATTCTTTTTTTTTTTTTTTTTTTTTATTGAAAAGGTTTTCAAATACAAATTTTTCCCCCTTTTTCCCCCCCCTCCCCCCCCTCCCTAACCCCCCCTCCCCACCCTTCCCCCCCTGTGACTTCTTCGTAACAAAAAAAAAACCCTAATTCATAACAGATTACTTACTCCCTCCTCAAAATACTGACCTTTACTTACTAAAAATATTATAAATCCCCCTTTATCCATACATTTCAGAAAAGAAGAAGAGAAAAAAAAACAAAACAAAAAAAAACAAACACATTATACTATAACTATTATAAAATAACTCTAATTTAGCATAATAGTGTTTTATATCTATGCCTTATTGCAACAATTCAAAACCACCTTCCACTTTAAAACTATACAATAAGTCCTACTTTAATAACATTTCAAAGCGGGCTCCCCATAAAATCTAATTTAACATTTATTCCACTCTATCCATTTCCTCCACTCCCCTAAATGTATCACTTAAAAATCCCTTTTCTTAAACTAATCAGTCTGTAGCTAGCTTATTCACCCACTGTCTTACAAATTTACCATACACAACAATTCTTGATATCTTTAATTCACTGCCCACACTACTTAAAAATATATATATATATATATTCCATTATATCTAAATAAAAAAAGAAAAGACAATAACTTTAAATTTATAGTCCATATAATATCTTCTTGAAGTCTTTCCACTGGATTGTTAAAACCAACATCCATAATAGGGTGACATAGCTTGCGGATGCAACAGTTTATTCAAGATCTCCAATCATATCTGCCCCCATCAGTAGTAAACATCTTCTTATATATATAAAAGTAAAAACAACCACCCGAGTGACATTATAATTGTATTCCATATAATAATAATTGTGGGTTTCATCAGGATTATTAATTTCCATCATCGTATTGGGTAACAACCCGATCTTCTGCATGTCCCAATGTGATTCTCTTGCCTTATAATTCAAGATAATTATAATATATTTATCAACACAAAAAGAAGTTTCAAAATAGATAATTCAAAACCATCAATTTGAGGCTCTTTCCATGTCCCAAAATTACGGCAATGCAGAGATCTGCCACTATCCTCAGGATGATATTGACCAATATGTCGCCTCCTCTATGTTTTCACATAATCATTCATATTTTAAAATCACTGGCTTCACTGTTGCTTGGGTTAGAAATTTCTATTTTTGTACAACCTATTTCTTTTTTTGTTTTCTTTTTGTGGGTTTGACCTCCATCCTAATTTTTTGTGTCTCGCATTTCTTTTTTATCCCTTGTATATCCTCTAATTGGTTTCCATGCTTGTCCTTGCCTTGATAAGTCATCACATTAAAATCAGATGGCACTTCTCTCAAATTTGTAGATAATCCAGCTGGGGTATCCGATAAATCCAAAGGCAATTTATCTGGTACAGTCTCTGTCTTTAGTTCCAGCTCCTTCTGCTTATCCTGTATTATATCTGAAGACGTTAAATTCATTTTCAACCTATTTTGATAAAATTCTTCCGCCCTTTCAACAGTATTTAACTGGTATCTTTCTCCTTGATATCTCAATATAATACCAACTGGGACGTCCCACCGGAATTGAATATTTCTCCTTTTTAACTCAGACACCAGAAAGCCAAATTTCTTCCTTTCCATTAGTATCTTAGGTGGGAGTTCCTTGTAAATCCAAATCTTTCTTCCATACAATTGCAAATTAGAATTAAAGGAATTTTGCACAATTTTATTCCTAATTTCTTTATCTGAAAAATAGATTACCACATCTCTAGGCAATTGCCTTTGCTTGGCAGTCCAAGAGTTTATTCGATAAGCTCTGTCAATCCTACAAAACACTTCCTCAGGTTGAATCTTTAAAATCCCAGCTAGAAATTCAGAAGATATTTTCCTTAAGTCATCTCTGTTATTTTCCTGCAAACCTCTAAGTCTTATTGCATATTCTGTGAAATTATATTGTATCTTTAGAACCTCTTTTTGGATCCTCTGTTCCAGATATTCTACATTACCAGACTTTTGGTCAGCATCCATTTTAAATTTTTCTTCTGAACTATAATCCTGAATATTTAACAAATCATTTTCAATTTTTTGAATTCTATTGTCCAATTTATCTTGAATTTCTTCCATTTTTGACTCTAGTAAATTAGTATTTGTATCCAACCGAATCATGAATTCTGGCAATTTTAAAATTTTTTGCTGCAAAAAGTCAAACTTGGATTTCACCAATTCCTTAGTTTCCTGCTTAAATTTTTCAAGTTGCTGATTCACAATCTCATCCCTTCTTTCAATCTCCTCTAAGAGAAATTCTATTATATTAAAATCAGGTTTCTGGGACTGAAGAGTTAAAACATATTGCTTTAAATTCTTAGTGGGGGAATCCCCCCCACCTATTTGTTTGTCTGACTTCACAAGCCTCAGTGCCATGTTTCCGCCTAAGCAGGCTTTGTTAGAAGAAGAAAAAAAAAAAAAACAAGACAAAAGACTTCCAGCCAGCAACACTCAAGCCTCCAGGGAAAAAAGAGAAAAACAAAAACAGGAGCGGAGTTTTGTCTACAAATGTAGCCAGTGGTATTTATTCCGCTACATTGTAATAATAAAAAACGGAAGAACTTTCCCTCTCAAACTCTTCTCCAGCCGCGGCAGACGCCATTTTAAAAAGAAACTTTTTTCCTCTTTCTCTTCCTCTATTCTCTTAAGTAATTTTTAAAAGATAAGTAAAATACTTGCGCTTCAGTATTACAGGTCCAGCTCACATTTTCTTTGAGTAATCTGTCAAATTCGCAAGCTTGCTTTTGACGCCTGGCTCTGCATTAGCAGAGGTCTCCCAAAGCCCGGAGCAACGGCTGGGGATATGGGGCATCTCATCCGCTCCATCCCAAAAGTAAAAGAAAAACTTTTGGGACTCTGCAGAGAGTTCTACCCACCCCTGCCGGCTCTATCTCCGTTTCCTCATGGGAACGGAGTTTTTTCGAGCCGCCGTTCCGTTGTGAAGGCGGCTCTGACAGGCAGTGGAAGCTGACGATCCCAAAGGAACGTCTGGCGGCGGCCAGCAGCAAACAGGAAGTCAAGTCCAACCAATTCTTTTGGAAAGATATGAAGTGGACAAAATCAACTGTTCCAGACTGGTGCTTAAGGTAAAGGTAAAGGTTCCCCTCGCACGTATGTGCTAGTTGTTCCCGACTCTAGGGGGTGGTGCTCATCTCCGTTTCAAAGCCGAAGAGCCAGTGCTGTCCAAAGACATCTCCGTGGTCATGTGGCCGGCATGACTCAACGCCAAAGGCGCACGGAACACTGTTACCTTCCCACCAAAGGTGGTCCCTATTTTTCTACTTGCATTTTTTATGTGCTTTCAAAGTGCTAGTTTGGCAGAAGCTGGGACAAGTAACAGGAGTTCACCCCATTACACGGCACTAGGGATTCGAACTGCTGAACCTCCGATCTTTCGATCGACAAGCTCAGCGTCTTAGCCACCGAGCCACCACATCCCTTTATATAGTAAATATAAATATACAGTAAGACTGGTGCTTATTGTTCCCTAAATACATAGATATTCTGGGAGATTTCTCGTCCTTGAATTGCCTTTGATTTTAGAGTGGTATTATTAAGGAGGAGTTGCTTATCTTCCCTCGACATACTGGTTTCCTGATCAAAACTAGCGTCCAACTATTTGTTCACACTTTCCAGCATCACATTTGTCACAAAAAACTCGGGAGGGTGTCCCTTGAGGTCTGCTTTTTTTAAGGTGGAGCTTCATTAATTTTGTAGGCACAATGAATTGATACCACTAGAGCAGAATATTTGTAGCTCAGGGTTGAACTGTGGGGTCCTTGGTGCTCTGAGCTTGGTGAGTTTTCTTGCAGACATTTCATTATCCAATTCGGTAACATCATCCGTGCACTGAAGATTGCTGACTTCCTACAACGTGCTGAACTACAAAGTACTCAAATCTCTTTTAGCCTAGTCTAGTGAACTGGTCACTCTTGTCAGCCGAAGGCTTACAACTTTGTAGAAAAACGGACGGCCCTTTTCTACCACTCTCATTCCGCACCGCCTTCCTGTGATTAAAGATACGGCTTTCAAGCCAGGTAGCCCTCTCGTCCATAAGCCTGTTAAACTCTCCTTGAAGATTGGCTGTAATCGCATTTGTGGACAATGAAATTCTGAGGCTTAACTGTTGTGTCTATTGATCTTGAATTTGTAAGGAGCAGCACTAGGGAAGAGGAATGCCAATTTTTCCTACATCAAAGCAGTAAACGCAGTAGACAATGTAAAGAGGATCTAAAACTTGATGCCGATAGGATCTGGAATAGTTCATTCAGATGTGCAATTTGTCTCTTGAGTCTGCTGTCATTAAGCAACGGACCTGCTTACACGGAAGGCTTTATAGGTGGAAGTTTGGAACCTACAATTTCTAGGATAGAGGGACCCTTAGTAAAAACATATTCCAGCTGCTTTCCAAGGCTATCAAGGGTGATAGATATTAGATACCAAGTGTCTGTTACTCTGGAACATTAGGAAAACACAAAGCCAAGCGGAACATCTATATATATATATAAATGGCTGTGTGTATGTGTGTATGTTCCAGCATAACTCTGGAACGCCTCGAGCAATTTCCATCAAACTCGGTACACAGATGACTTACTCTCTGGAAAGAAATACTGTGGGGGTAAGACACCCCTAATGCCCCTCGGTGTGTGTGTGTGTGTGTGTGTGTGTGTGTGTGTTCATTACAGCATAACTGGAAAACCTGGCCCGCTGAAATGAAAAGGAATGAAATATATCTATAGTATAAAATCACAGTATCATTTTACTTGACACTTTACTTGGGCACAGGGAAAACATTGTTAACTAATTTAATTCTCGCCAAAATCAGGGCTCAGGGTGAAGTCGCTCTTCCTGTATAATACAGGATTCGGATAAATAAATACCCGGGCAACGCCAGGTTATCAACGAGTAATTATATAAATAAACTCTGATTTCCTTCCTCTATGGGTAATGAACTATTGCGTCAGAGGTTTTATTCCTGTCAGCAATGAAGTTTCTGATCTACGCAAGTCATCGCTGAGAGCCTTCTTGCAAGACTCGAGAGCTATGAAGTTTTTGTTCACCCCTGGAGAAAAGTCAAGCACCAGCTCATTCAGCTGGTAGTGAGGAACATTCTTGCTGGCCCTACTACTAGTAACCATCCATTTTAAATCTCCCGTTGACGTTTCAAACACCAACCTCAAGAAGTGTGGATTGAGCTGGCACAAGTTGAAGAAGGCCTGGACTGAGTCAAGATGACTCGTGGCACCCGCAAAACCGTCAGACTGACTCAGAAGATCAATTAAAGAAGGGGCGAGCCTGGCAGGGGCCTATGATCCGAACAATAGTTGTGTGCCGCCCATGGAGTGGCTCTTAAAAGTGCTCCCTGAATGCTTTTAAAAGATGGCAACTCGGAAAGTAACATCCAGGGTTGCTTTTTGAGAAAGTGCGCTGGGAGTGGATGAAGGAAGACTGGGGGTTTCTTTACTCATGCCGATGCTGGCATGGAGCTCTTGACAATTGCGGTATCCATGGCAACTGGAAGAGAAAGCCCTGCCAGATTTGATGTCCAGGCAGCAGAAGTGAGGGGTTGGTGATGTTGGTAACTGTAAAGCAAAAACAACAACAACAACACAGAGCCATGGTTATTTGTCTATTTTCTCTGTTTGCGAAAAGACGTGTTTCTTGTACATATCACAGACAAAATGCACAGGTACCGTATATGTGGTACCTTGCTCAATAGTAGTAACTGCGAGAGGGATCTTGGAGTCCTAGTGGACAACCATTTAGATATGAGCCAGCAGTGTGCAGCAGCTGCCAAAAAAGCCAACACAGTTCTGGGCTGCATAAACAGAGGGATAGAATCAAGATCGTGTGAAGTGTTAATACCACTTTATAATGCCTTGGTAAGGCCACACTTGGAATCCTGCATCCAGTTTTGGTTGCCACGATGTAAAAAAGATGTTGAGACTCTAGAAAGAGTGCAGAGAAGAGCAACAAAGATGATTAGGGGACTGGAGGCTAAAACATATGAAGAACGGTTGCAGGAACTGGGTATGTCTAGTTTAATGAAAAGAAGGACTAGGGGAGACATGATAGCAGTCTTCCAATATCTCAGGGGTTGCCACAAAGAAGAGGGAATCAAACTATTCTCCAAAGCACCTGAGGGCAGGACAAGAAGCAATGGGTGGAAACTAATCAAGGAGAGAAGCAACTTAGAACTAAGGAGAAATTTCCTGACAGTTAGAACAATGAATCAGTGGAACAACTTGCCTCCAGAAGTTGTGAATGGTCCAACACTGGAAATTTTTAAGAAGATGTTGGATAACCATTTGTCTGAAGTGGTGTAAAGGTTTCCTGCCTGGGCAGGGGGTTGGACTAGAAGACTTCCAAGGTCCCTTCCAACTCTGTTATTCTATCCTATCACAGGGTTTACCAAAAATGCTAAATTTAGTGGCTGATCGAATTCACATCTTGGCTTTGCCTGTTATATTCAACCATAAACTAACCAAGATGGACTAGTGACGGACAGCTGCCAGAACTTCTACCGTGTATAAACTTCTCTGGAGACTCCCTGGCCCTCTCTGCCATATGCCAAATAAATAAAATAAAAATAAACTAACCATCCAGATTAGGTCCACCAAACAAACTCAGAAACCTAACCAGGTTTTGCATGCATGGAAACAGCAGCCAGGAACAGGCAGTTCCTCAACCTAGCGCCACAATTGATTACAACATTTAGGTTGCTAAGTGAGCCATTTGTTAAAGTGAGCCTTGCCGCATTTTTACGACTTTTCTGGCCACATTTGTTAAGTGAATCACTGCAGTGGTTAAATTAGTCGCACGATTGTTAAGTGAATCTGTCTTCCTCATTGACGTTGCTTGTCGGAAGGTCGCAGATGGGGATCGCATGTCTCAAGGACGCTGCAACCGTCATAAATGCGAGTCAGTTGTCAGGCATCCGAATGTAAATCATGGGTCCGTGGGGATGCTTCCAACAGTCGTAAGCATGAAAAACGGACATAAGTGACTTTGTTCGGTGCCATTGTAACTTCAAAGCGAAATGTTGTAAGTTGAGAACTATCTGTACTCTCCTCGACTTGGTTAAGCAAAGTGTGTGGACCTGACCATAGCAAAACTTAGCGCTGCAGGAAGTATGTTCTGTACATTCTGCACTTTAAAACCGTAGCCTTATTACCCAACTGCAAATAAAGCTCTAATGATCTGCAACAACCCTTATTAATGACAAGTGGCTTATCACAGCAAAGGTTCCATTTGGACAAGGCTGTTCTCTAGTCATACTGTTCAGACCCAGCCTCAGCGGAAGCAAGAAACAGACTCCTTGTCACGAAAACCCCCTCTTTATTTACCTCTTGTGAATTAATTGCATTCACCCACCGAAAAGTCAAGGCAATAGTCCTTCAAGGAGTTAACTGCAGTAACAGACCTTATCAGTTCCTTCCTGAGCTCCCATCCAAAAGGTTGCAAATTAAGCTCTGGCAAGCAGTCTTTGTGGCATGAAACACAATGAGCAAAATCCTCAGAAATACGAACGGTTGTCTCCTATGACAACCACTCCCCTTTCCTTCTATTTATTCCCCAGCCAGGGAGGGGCCATTCAGCGTCCATGTGTGCCTTGCTTCCCGAGTCGACTCCTTGTCCTCTGTTGTTCTCCTCTCCTAACTGCTCTGCGCATACGTGCATCTGGAACAGGCCGCAGCTGTTCTTCCTCCTCACTCATCTCAGCCTCCAAAGGCAGCTGCCTCTCCAGTGGCTGGGAAATGTCAGACAGCCCTGGCTCTATCTCTGTGTCCGATGCAGAGCATCCATCAGAGCCTTCCCCAGACTCCAGAACTGGCCCAAGTTCCTCCCCAATCTCCTCATTGTCTGAATCTGCCGCCAGCTCTGCTGGCAGTTGGCGGGTCACAACACATACCATGCCTGAACAGTTCAGTAAAGTCTCTTAACTGAAAGGCAAACCTTGTGTTTGACACGGGATTTTGACAGCATGGTAATCTACTCCAAGTAAAAGCCAAACATTGTACTGTTCCTCTCTTTAATTCCAAAGGGGTGCGACTGTTTTGAAATTAAGGGCTACATTTAATTCTTGGATGATAGACAAGACTCACCTCCAAACTCTACGTGAGGCCAGAGCAAATTGATTTTAAATTTAAATTAAACTAAACCAGGGGTCAGCAACCTGTGGCTCTGGAGCCGCATGTGACTCTTTCATGCCTCTGCTGCGGCTCCCTGTCGCCAGTCAGCTCCACAATTGATAGGGCTTTCAGTTAGGATAGGTAGAGGAAAAAGGACGCCGTGCTAGGAGGAGACTCTATGGTGGGGGGAACTGGACTTCCGGTTGGCTCCAGAATTGAACGGGGGGCTTCCAGTTAGGGCCTTTGTGGCTCTGAGTGTTTAAGTTGCCGACCCCTGAACTAAACCAAACATTAAAAAAAAAAAATACAATCTAGTGGCAATTTTTGGAGATGTTCCAAGAGCTAGAGCTATATATAATTTTGAGCTGAGTGTATCCAGCCTTGGGATTTCAGATCGTGCACCACTGAAATTAATTAACTCTCAAGATCTCCAGGCAAGAACAATTAGATCACCAAAGAATTGATTTCTTGGTTCTCAGGTGTAACTTAATGGAGCTCCCCATTAATTCGGCAGAATTTAAGAGATGGATTTTGCTCCCAATTATGCTTGATAAATAGGAAAGCTCATCAAGGATGTGGTAGATGGCAAAATGTATAAATTTCCCGCAATCCCAAGTTAATTGGGAAACATTTAAATGAGGAAAGACTTAAGAACAACTTGGGAGGTTGATGAGATCAGGTGCTTCATCGAAAAAGATGGAAAAGGGGATTATCTGTACCTTTGGACACAATGATTTCTTTTCCGGGGAGAAGTGGCCAACATCTGCCTACCTCTCGTCCTTGTTCCAAATTATCCAAAGTAGTTTTGTGTGTTTTGCGATACGTATCTTGGGAGATGAGACAAGAGGCTTCATTTGTTTAACAGTGAAGAATAACACTGCTTGGCTCAGAGGCTCACAAGTTAATATTTTTTTGCTTCTGTTAAAGGTAAAGGTTCCCCTCGCACATATGTGCTAGTCTTTCCTGACTCTAGGGGGTGGTGCTCATCTCCGTTTCAAAGCCGAAGAGCCAGCACTGTCCGAAGACGTCTCCGTGGTCATGTGGTCGGTATGATCAACGCCAAAGGCGCATGGAACGCTGTTACCTTCCCACCAAAGGTGGTCCCTATTTTTCTACTTGCATTTTTTACGTGCTTTCGAACTGCTAGGTTGGCAGAAGCTGGGACAAGTAACGGGGCTCACCCCATTACGCAGCACTAGGGATTCGAACCACCGAACTGCTGACCTTTCGATCGACAAGCTCAACGTCTTAGCCACTGAGCCACTGCATCCCTTTTTGCTTCTGTTAATCCCCACCAAATTCTGCCTGGAATTTGAGAGCCTGTAAACAGATAGTCCTCTATTTACAACAATTCATTTCAAAGTTATATCGGTACTGAAAAAGCTGGTGTATGACTGTTTTTCACATGACCATTGCAGTCTCCCCGTGGTCCCATGATCAAAATGTAGATGCTTGGCCACTGATTCATATTTATGACGGTTGCAGTGTCCCAGGGTCACGCAATCCCCTTTTGCAACCTTCTGACAACCACAATGTCAGATGGGGAAGCCAGATTCTCTTAATAACCGTGTTCCTAACTTAGCTGCAGTGATTCACTTAAGAACTGTGGTGAGAAAGGTTGAAAAATGGGGCAAGACTCACTTAACCAATGTCTCACTTAGCCACAGATACTTTGGGCTCAATTTTGATTATAAGTTGAGAGCAACCTGCAGTAAGTAAATTTTATTTACTTATTTTACTCAAAGTTGGCTTGAAACTCTACATTAAAAAAACTAAGATCATGGTATCCGGCCCTCTCAATTTCTGGCAAATAGATGGGAAAGAAAGGGAGGTAGTGACAGATTTTATTTTCCTGGGCTCCAAGATCACCACAGATGGCGACTGCAGCCAAGAAATTGAAAGACACTTGCTCCTGGGGAGGAAAGCTATGGCAAATCTAGACAGCATGCTAAAAAAGCAGACACATCACTCTGCCAACAAAAGTGCGTATAGTCAAGGCGATGGTTTTCCCAGTTGCAAGGTAAGGCTGGGAAAGTTGGACCATAAGAAAGGCTGAGCCCAAAGAATTGAGGCCTTTGAACTCTGGTGCTGGAGAAGACTCCTGCGAGTCCCTTGGACTGCAAGGCGATCAAACCGGTCAGTCCTAGAGGAGATCAACCCTGACTGCTCTTTAGAAGGCCAGATCCTGAAGAGGAAACTCAAATCCTTTGGCCACCTAATGAGAAGGAAGGACTCACTGGAGAAGAGCCTAATGTTGGGAAAGACTGAGGGCAAAAGAAGAAAGGGATGATGGAGAACGAGGTGGCTGGATGGAGTCACTGAAGCAGTCGGCGTGAGCTTAAATGGACTCCAGAGGTTGGTAGAGGACAGGAAGGCCTGGAGGAACGTTGTCCATGGATAATGGATTGGACACAACTTTGCAACTAACAACAACAATTTTACTTTTATCTCACCTTTGTTATTTTTATAAATAACTCAAGGCAGTGGCTCTACCTAATACTGCTTCCTCCTCCTATTTTCCCCCCAACAGTAAACCTGTGAGTTGAGCTGAGCTGAAAGGAAGTTCCTGTTCTACAAAGAGTGTGCAAAAATAGCCTTTGCCCAGGAAAGATGGTGACTGCAATCCTATTTTTTTTCTCTTTATCCAGAGATCTGCCACTACAGGGCCTGCAACGAACTTAGAGCTAAGCCGTTTGAACATTTGAGCAAACAAAACACTGATGTTTTTTAGGTTGCACTTCGCAAGTAAGGTTGATTCCTCTAAGCTGCGAGGCTTCTGACTTAAGCCAAGGCCTGTAACAGCAACGGGCTCGGTTGCTAAATTTTATTGTATTTTTCCACTCTCCTGTTTTCCAACTGCATTTTGATCAAGCAAACGTTAGCAGGTGGCAATATGTGTAATCCTTCGTGCGATGCTTGACTGATTGTGTTTGCAGGACATGGTAACTACGGTTTACTGAACTAATTCAATTGCTCGGGTTCGTAGAACACCCTGAGTCACAAACTAGCCGATCCCATTTTAGACCTGCACCTTGTGAGAATATGGCTACGAGGCTAGTTAGTTCAGGGAAATGACACGGCCATTCAGTGTGCCGGAAGAAAGAGTCAGCAACCTCTTAAACCGAAGGAGCAGAATCTGGAAGTTACATTTGCGAGCTGGTGACGAAGAAGCTATTGTGCATCTTTAAGACTTAGCCCCAGATTCTCTCTCTCTCTCTCTCTCTCTTTTGTTTTCATTCTTGGGGTAGGCACAGAGACACGATTCTGCCAATTATCAATTGTTGGTGGGAAAAAGAAACTGGGAAACATAAAATAAAGATGTTGAGACTCTAGAAAAAGTGCAGAGGAGATCAACCAGGATGATTAGGGGACTGGAGACTAAAATATATGAAGAACTGTTACAGGAACTGGGCCTGGCTAGTCTAGTGAAGAGAAGGGCCAAGGGAGACATGATAGCAGTCTTCCAATATTTGAGGGGCTGCCACAGAGAGGAGGGGGTCAAGCTATTTTCCAAAGCACCTGAAGGCCAGACAAGGAATAATGGATGGAAACTGAAGAAGGAGAGCTTCAACCTGGAAATAAGGAGAAATTTTCTGACGGTGAGAACAATCAATCCATGGATCAGAAAAAAACAATTCCTACCCCTTCTTGCTAATTAGGGCCGTGATGGCGAATCTATGGCACATGCGGCCTTGCCTGTTCTTCTTACGGGTTTCTGTGCGCATGTGCGCGCGACGATCAGCTGGCCTTCGTGCATGCGGCAGTGCTGGAAACTGGAAGAGCTGGTCTTCTGTTTTTCTGCATGAGCCTGCATGCTGGCCAGCTTGTGTGCCAGAAACCCAGAAAATTAACTGGCCAGCGCATATTGTGCTCACCGGAAATCAGAAGTTCATTTCTGGGTGTGCGCACACACCCCGGGACAGCTCCTCTTCTGAGTTACGGCCCAGACAAGCGCACATGCACCCACGCTACTTTCTCCGCACTCGTTGCCGAAAAGGTTCACCATCACTGAATTAGGGCCAAGCCACAGGCCTCCCCACATGCAAAAAATGGGATTCTGTTGAACTGGGAGAAGTTACTGTTCCCTTTCTGAGCGATTTCTCTACACACCCAACCAGCTGCTGCTAAAGGCGAATCGGCTTTCTGCATGACTTAGCAAAGTAAGGAAAATTCTATTTGAATTCTAAGCTCTATTTTTACTTAAATTGTTTCTATTCTTGACTTTTCTTTCGATGTTAGCAATTTTCTCTCTCGTTAGAAAAGTAACTCCCCTCTTCCATCATGTCTTTGAACTTGGATGTGTCATTGGCCATGTTTTCCTCTTCCAAATAGAAGTTAAGGCAGGAGCAATTGCCACTGAATGTTCAATAAACTTAGCTTTCTCCATAACATCATCCTTCCTCCTCCCCCCTTTCCTTCTTCACATATTCAGTATCAGCTATTAAAAGGCACTTTCCCTTAACAATTACAGCTTAATCAGAGTATTCCAATAAGCATGTGATTCATTGGCCTGAAAGTATGGGCTTGAAAATATTTCAGGGAGAAATTAAAGAAAATTAGCATGCGTAGGCTTTGGTTTATATGGATTTCTTGAAACTAGGATTGCTGTACATGTTTGGTTCTCCAGGAGATCAATACCAAAGTTTTCTGGTTCTCCAGGAGATCATCCCTGTACTAAGCTAGTTTAAGCAACAAAAGAAAATTTGCCTTCCAGCCCAAAGTGGAATCCTTTCCTAAAATCCTGGTCCCGCATATTTTGCATTTTTCCAACTCTGAGATCCTTCCTCCTACCCTAAATCAACTTTTTTTTTTTTTTTACTCGTGTGCTAAGCATGATTTCATCAGCCATAATTGATTGAAGAAAGTACTGGCTTCTCATAACTTGGTCAAGCATAACTATGCTCATCAACCACATTATGACTTAAATATAACAATTCAGCCTGTCTATATTAGCAGAGACATCACACTGCCAACAAAAGTGCGTATAGTCAAGGCTATGGTTTTCCCTGTTGCAATGTATAGTCAAGGCTATGGTTTTCCCAGTTGCAACTTTCAATGGCTGTGAAAGTTGGACCGTAAGAAAGGCTGAGCGCCAAAGAATTGAGGCCTTTGAACTCTGGTGCTGGAGAAGACTCCTGCTAGTCCCTTGGACTGCAAGGCGATCCAACCGATCAGTTCTGGAGGAGATCAACCCTGACTGCTCTTTAGAAGGCCAGATCCTGAAGAGGAAACTCAAATGCTTTGGCCACCTAATGAGAAGGAAGGACTCACTGGAGAAGAGCCTAACGCTGGAAATGATTGAGGGCAAAAGAAGGAGGGGAAGGCAGAGAACGAGGTGGCTGGATGGAGTCATTGAAGCAGTCGGCATGAGCTTAAATGGACTCCAGAGGATGGTAGAGGACAGGAAGGCCTGGAGGAACGTTGTCCATGGGGTCGCGATGGGTCGGACACGACTTCGCAACTAACAACAACAAAAAATATTAGCCTTTGCTTTGCACAAATGTTAAAGAAACTTGCTGGAACTCTCCTTTGTCCTTCATTAGCCAGACGTCCAACATTTATTCTGCTTTGAAGGTTTGTGTGTTTGTGTGTGTGTGTGTCTTGTGTGTGTGTTGTTTAGACTGATGGAGTTCATTTGTAAATCCTTTTAAGGGTTATGCTGAACTGCAGGATTGAGCAAAGAAACAAACATGTCAAGATGTTCCCTTTCCATGACCTAATGGGCAACTGGCAAAATAAAAGCTACAGCTCCCAGGCTAGGTGGAGGATTTCAAGTGCAAAACAAACATATTTCCAGAAAAAACACAGGAACCAGATTGTGTCAGTGTGATGGTGGGGGAAGAGAAATCCTGCTCCTTGTGGTAGCAAGTTAGGTTTTTCTAGACTTAAATTTTACAATTGTGTAGTTTTTATTTATAACGGGGTGGATTTGCAACAGGAGACGCCAGGGAGATGGGCCATTTGGAAATAGGAAATATAAATAAATAAATAAAACAGACCATCTCTAGGACAAGCACCTCTTAAAACTTTGAAATCTCACCTTACTGGAGAGAGAACTACAGAACTCAACAGTGGAGTTGCTGTAAGTAATAGTAGGCAGATGTTTTCTAATCTTGGCATCTTGAAGATGTGTGGTCATCAACTCCCAGAATCCCCTAGTCAGCAATGAGAACCACTGCAATCGAGTGTTGTTGTTAGTTGCGAAGTCGTGTCCGACCCATCGCGACCCCATGGACAACGTTCCTCCAGGCCTTCCGGTCCTCTACCATCCTCTGGAGTCCATTTAAGCTCACATCGACTGCTTCAGTGACTCCATCCAGCCACTTCGTTCTCTGTCGTCCCCTTCTTCTTTTACCCTCAATCGTTCCCAGCATTAGGCTCTTCTCCAGTGAGTCCTTCCTTCTCATTAGGTGGCCAAAGTATTTGAGTTTCATCTTCACGACCTGGCCTTCTAAAGAGCAGTCAGGGTTGATCTCCTCTAGGACTGACCTGTTTGATCGCCTTCATTATGAAATCTCCAGAACCGTAAAGCCTACAAACTTGAAATTTGGCACGTATGTTCCTCTTGGCTTCTAGGTGCTTGCTAAGAAAGGATTTTTCAAAATGACCATCAGATCATTAGTATTTCTTACATTATTATTAACATGCTCTGATGCTAAGGAGTTAGACATTCTACTGCCCCTCCCCACCTGAAAAGAACTCTGTTCCAACTGCCACTTGGGTGTGGGCGTGGCCAGCACATGACTCATCCGGCCTGCGGGCTGGGAGTTTAGACATTCTATTCCCCACCATAAAGGGAAAGACAGGGAGAAGATAGGAGAGGCTTCTGTGGGGCAAGCCTAAGGGAGGGAAGGGAATAGGAGAGGATCATTGGGGCCAGCCTGAGGGAGAGAAGGGGATAGGAGAGGATCAGGAGCCAGCCTGAGGGAGACAAGGGGAGAGCAGAGACGTATCGTAACTACTTATTAATTTTCAAGCTGTAAATGTCGATTTATCAAGCCCGATCACATAATTTGGTAGCGGAGCATGGGTATCCAGCTAGTATTCCATATGCTTCCTTCCAGTTAAATTATTCTTCTCAACCCTAGGCAACCAGGCCAATGGCCATTATTCCACACAAAAAAAGGGGAGAAGCTGCCATCGCTTTTGGTAGCGGGGCTTAGCGAAACGCAGCAAATTTTGCAGCGGGGAGAGGGGATTTTTTTTAAAAAAAGCCTACATCCAATCAAGATGATTAATCTCGCACACTTTAAAAAAACAAAAACAAAACACACCCCACAAATTAAAAACTGAAGAGGTAGGATACCTGCGACCATTTAACTCCACTGCAAAAAAATTATTCCCCCTTTCCCTTATTCTAAGAGGTAAATGGAGCTCTAAGCAGCCTTCCCACACACTGTGCATTTCAAATTGTTAGCGGAATAATCACCGTAATTGTGTGTGTACGTGCAAGGGTGCGTTCTCGCCTCTCTCGCTGGCCGTCTTTCCCCCCACCGCCACCCATACCGGAGGAGGTTTTTATAAGCAGCCTTTGCAGACCACGGTCCCTCGTGCCATCTTAGGCCTGTTTTTGTTGTTGTTTTTGCTCCGAGGAAAAAAAAAACATTTATCCAAATCTCGCCTTAGGGGGGAAAAAAACGGTTCGAATTCTAAAGCATTGGAAGCCAAAAAAATTTTTGAGGGTGAGGGGGGGTTGGAGAAAGGAAACGAATCCTGCTTTATGACATAACAAAGCCAGGAAGGAGTTAAAAGAAGAAGAAAAAAAAAAGGAAAAGAAAGCTGTCTGGTTGCTATGGTGCCCTTTTAAAGAAGAGCAGAGTTGATTACAACATTAGAAACCAGGAGCCCCCCCATCCCCCCCCACGGCCCCTCCCAAAAGGGGAATAATGGAATCAAAAGGGAGGGAGGCAGACATAACACTCTCTTTTAGTTCTGGCAGCTGGACCAAAGAGAACAACGTACGGCCCATTAAGTGCTCCTCGTGACTAAGGACAAAGCATCCTTGCTAAAAACTTCAAGCATCTCATTCTTGGTTCCAAAAGCTTCTTTCCGGGATTGGCTGGCCGGCCTCATTTGCCAACCTTCTCAGCAGCCAAGTTTGACATCACTGGAGACCAGTGTTTCTCAACCTTGGTAGCTTGAAGATGGGTGGACTTCAACTCCCAGGATTCTGGGAGTTGAAGTCCACCCATCTTCAAGCTACCAAGGTTGAGAAACACTGCTGTAGACCTTTGGCAGGTTGGGATGAGATAACGCTTGAGCTCCAGGCTGTTTATGGTTGACTTGCTGTCCCAGGTTGTGGCTAGAAATTTGGGGATGTTCCAATGCAACCAAAGAAGAGCAACCAAGTTGATGAGGGGACTGGAGGTTAAAACATACAATGAACGCGGTTGCAGGAACTGGGCATGTCTAGTCTAGTGAAGAGAAGAGAAGGACCAAGGGAGACATGATAGCAGTCTTCCAATACTTGAGGGGCTGCTACAGAGAGAAAAGGGTCAAGCTATTTTCCAAAGCGCCTGAAGGCTAGATGAGGAATAATGGATGGAAACTGAACAAGGAGAGATTCAACCTAGAAATGAGGGGGAACTTTCTGACAGTGAGAACCATCAACCCATGGAACAGACGTTGCCTCCAGAAGTTGTGGGAGCTTCATCACTGGAAGCTTTCAAGAAGAGACTGGACTGCCATCTGTCAGAAATGGTGTAGGGTCTGCTTGGGGAGGGGGGTTGGACTAGATGACGTAAAAGGTCCCTTCCGACTCTGTTAATCTGTACCTGTTTCTTGATGGGTTTGCAGGAGAAAAGCCAACAAGCTTAGCACACTTCTGAAGCAGCGGAGTTACTATCTTGGATCAGTTTTTCTAAGGAAAACCCAGCCCATGCACCTCGCTTCTCTATGGTTTGTTTTAACTTTTCGCTTATTGGATGAGCTAGTTGGTTGGGCTCACGTTCTCTGCATTAAACGAAAACAGGACAAGATCCCTTGTGGTAAGGCCACACTTGGAATACTGCATCCAGTTTTGGTCGCCACGATGTAAAAAAGATGTTGAGACTAGAAAGAGTGCAGAGAAGAGCAGCAAAGATGATTAGGGGACTGGAGGCTAAAATGTATGAAGAATGGTTGCAGGAACTGGGTATATCTAGTTTAATGAAGAGAAGGACTAGGGGAGACATGGTAGCAGTCTTCCAATATCTCAGGGGCTGCCACAAAGAAGAGGGAGTCAAGCTATTCTCCAAAGCATCTGAAGGCAAGACAAGAAGCAATGGGTGGAAACTCATCAAGGAGAGAAGCAACCTAGAAGGAGAAATTTCCTGACAGTTAGAACAAGCAGAACAACTTGCCTCCAGAAGTTGTGGATGCTCCAACACTGGAGGTTTTTAAGAAGAGATTGGACAACCATTTGTGTGAAATGGTATAGGGTCACCTGCCTGAGCAGGGGGTTGGACTAGAGGACCTCCAAGGTCCCTTCCAACTCTGTTATTCTGTTAAAATTATACTTCTTTTAAAAGAAGAGAAAATATTATATCCAGCTGCTTTAAAAGTGGCAAAGACAAGGGGAGATATGATAGCAGTGTTCCAATATCTCAGGGGATGCCACAAAGAAGAGGGAGTCGAGCTATTCTCCAAAGCACCTGAGGGCAGGACAAGAAGCAACGGGTGGAAACTAATCAAGGAGAGAAGCAACATAGAACTAAGGAGAAATTTCCTGACAGTTAGAACAATTAATCAGTGGAACAACTTGCCTCCAGAAGTTGTGAATGCTCCAACACTGGAAATTTTTAAGAAGATGCTGGATAACCATTTGTCTGAAGTGGTGTAAAGGTTTCCTGCCTAAGCAGGGGGTTGGACTACATGACCTCCAAGGTCCCTTCCAACTCTTGTTATTCTATTCTACATAAACCAGTTTACAACTGTGTGGTGCGAGTTGAGCTATCATTACTTTTCTAAAACGGCAGCAGGCAAAGAGATATTCTTGGCAATCACGATGCCGACCCTTGCCAGCTTTCCACCGAGGATCCCAGGTGTATGTTGTGTGAACCTAGAATAAAAGAATCCTGCTTTCTCTTAAGTCATCCCATAGATGCTGCCACAGAATAATCCCTGATACGTTCGAATCATCGGCCATCTGTGGTTTCACCACCGATGGTTTAAAAAAAAAAATCTGTCTCTGGAACAAATCCCACAGACATATGAAAGCAGCTTTCTTATGATTGTAAGAAACTGCCTGAATAAATTGGCTAAAACTGTTGTGGCTCCGTTACCTGAGCCTGTGTCATCAGCAGGAGAGGACTCCGAGAGTGAAGGAGAGGAGTTGGCAAGGCCTCCCTCTCCAGGACCCTCCTCTCTGGTAATGCCTTCGGTGTCCGCCGAAGGGCAAGAGATAAGGCCGGGGCCAAGCATGTCCACGCAGCCACAGGTGGACAGTGATGAAGGAAATGAGTCTTGGCTGGATCCTCGGCAGTGTTGCAGAGATAAGCGCGCGCAACAGAAGAAAAGGCGTGCCAGAGATTAAGCTGAGTCACTGGACCACACTCCACAGGGTATAAAAGGGGGTGAGGTGGCCATTCAGACTCTGTGATGGACAAAACTAACTACTATCGAGTCACATTGCATCTTTGGAAACATTATCGGCCTTGGATTTATTTTACGAACTGGACAATTCTTGACTGTGTGTATTTTGTTTTATGAGTAAAGTTCTTGGCAAGCAGCTACTGGGTTGCTGCCAAGCTTCTTATCGGAAGAATTGATTGTCTGCCAGTTTATTTAACCCCCGGCTGTCTGTTTGTGTGCGTGTGTGAGACGGGGACAGAACAAGAACAATGCTTACCAACCTTTTTCCTGAATTACCCAAACCACTAATCAGAAAGTCTTACTGAAATTCAAGAACCGATCACGGAGTCCCTTCTTGAGGACCGTCGTAATTTCAAACGGTCACTGAACAAATGGTCACAACTCGACAATTGTATTATAAAAACGTTATCACTGAAGGATCTTGGTGTAAAAGAAACCAAGAACCATCAGTAATTCCATGAATTTTCATCTTAAAGGGGGATTGCAGGAGTATACTTGGGAGTATATTTTTAGTACAGGTGACAATCTTTAAATGTCCCCGTTCTGATTGGGTAATGGGTTCAATTTTTTTAACTCAAAGAAAAAGGTACTTTTTGCCCAATTTTGAATAATTTACTGAGATTTGGGAATCACCGAGTTATAAGGTCCAGAACAGGGGTGAAATGCTCCTGGTTCAGACCAGATTGCCCGATCCGGTAACGATGGCGGCGGGTGGTTCGGAGAACCCGTAGCAAAAATCCCTGCCCCCACTCCCCATGCCCAGCTGAGTCGCGCGATCATCAGAGGATTTTTTTTATTATTTTTAAAAGCATTTTTTCTACAAAAATATATATCTTTTTATATATATCTTTTTAATTGTATTTTAATGTTTGTAGTTTATGTTTTTACTTGGCTGTTCACCGCCCTGAGTCCTCAGGGAGAAGGGCGGTATACAAATTTAAAAATAAATAAATAAATAAATAAATAAATAAATAAATAATGCTTTTTGGCCAAAGAAATGCTTTTAAAAGAAAAAAAAAGCCTCTGATGATTGCACGGCTCAACTGGGATCGTCAGAGGCTTTTAAAAGCATTTTTTACAACCTCTTCGGCTGAAAAAATGGTTTTAAAAGTTAAAAAAAAAAAAGTTGGCCACGCCCACTCAGTCACATTACCCCCCCCCCCAAAGCTACACCCACAGAACCGATAGTAACAAATTTTACATTTCACCACTGGTCCAGAATGCAAGATATCCACTAAGGTTGGCCAACTGACAACTCTTTTTTCATACTTCCTACTGAACTGCTCTGGAGTCGCTGCTTTTCCCTAACTGACTAATAGAGAAATTCTAATAGAGATGGGATCTCTCTACTTGCTGATGAGGAATAAAATATTACCCCTCCCCCTGGCAAGTGGATCTTCATAAGAGACATGGAGTTGGATCCCAATTGGCACAGTGGGGAATTCTGTAGATCAGAGGTCTTCAAATTTGGCAGCTGTTAAGACTTGTGGACTTCAACTCCCAGCTATGCTGGCTGGAGAATTCTGGGTGTTGAAGTCCACAAGTCTTAAAGCTGCCAAGTTTGAAGACTGTAGGTGGTGGAAAGGAGTTTCCAGTTGACCCGTTTTGCAACTGGGAAAAGTCCTGCTCATCGCAACCAGCGTGGATCTGGTTGAAAATGATGGTATAATAAAACACTTCCGTCTGTAACGTTAGAAGAGGAAAGCAGACCCAAACAAAAAATGTAATTCAAAGGGCCCCTCTGAGATAGAGGCAATGTTTTTTTTAATAGTCACACTTTATAAACATAGTCTCTGGGCTGCCTTCCTGCGGGCAAACCCCAAGCCTGTCTCTGCTCTGAAAGTTGCAGGAAGATGAACATCTGCCTGAAGGTGGCTGCATCAACTTATTTGAGATCCAGGCGCGACCTCTTCTCTTTCTCCTGCTCCGCTCCTCTCACAGCCTTCGTGCTTTCCGAGGACGGCAACCATTGTGTGGTACCGGCGTGTTGTCCGTGATGGAGATCACCTCCAGCCCCCCTAAGGTTAAGCCTTGGATGGCTGCCTGAAAGGGAAACGAGATATCAACCCTGGTGCTCATGGAATGCTAAGTCACGGTCTGTTGGAAGCACAATTTTTAAGATAAACCGTAACTACTTGAGTTTGGATAACCTGCAAAGCCCTAAATCTTGCTTTTGTTGGATACGATATTAGCCTAGCTTCACCATCTCTACGATAGCTTTGTGAACTGTGAGATACTAGTTCAAGATTTTCGAACGAGAGAGAGAGACAAAGCTTTTTGAAACTTGCTGCTGTTTTTGCCAAGAATGAGGGGTTCCAGAGTGTTTCAGCATCTCCTGTTGGATGCCTGAAATATCCAGCATCTTACTTTTTAAAAGGTAAAGGTTCCCCTCGCACATATGCTAGTTGTTCTCGACTCTGGGGGGCGGTGCTCATCTCTGTTTGAAAGCTGAAGAGCCAGCACTGTCCAAAGACGTCTCCGTGGTCATGTGGCCGGCATGACTCCACGCCAAAGGCGCACAGAACACTGTTCCCTTCCCACCAAAGGTGGTCTCTATTTTCCTACTTGCATTTTTTACGTGCTTTTGAACTGCTAGATTGGCAGAAGCTGGGACAAGTAACGGGAGCTCACCCTGTTATGCGGCACTAGAGACTTTTTGCATATCTCTAATTCCCCACCCTCACCCCGTAAGGAACAACTTAGAAATCGAAGGTGGCTGCCTTATATTTAAGAAACAATTGTTTAATCTAGTTTAGCATTATCTGCTTCAGATTCAAAAAGCTGCTACTGCTGGAGGTATACATGCTACAGCTAGGGCATGTCAAAATTTTCCACATTCGATTTCCAAACATTAGGGGTGCTCAAAAGTTGTGACATGCCTT
Source organism: Pantherophis guttatus (assembly GCF_059756535.1). Lineage (NCBI taxonomy): Eukaryota > Metazoa > Chordata > Lepidosauria > Squamata > Colubridae > Pantherophis > Pantherophis guttatus. The sequence continues at coordinate 13,850,875 of NC_142075.1, read as the reverse complement.
GGGGATTGTTTAAAGATATTTTGGTTACTTTAACATAATTTAGATAGAATAGAATTCTTTATTGGCCAAGTGTGATTGGACACACAAGGAATTTATCTGCGGTGCATAAGCTCTGAGCGTACATAAAAAATACATTCATCATGAATCATAAGATACAGCACTTAGTGATAGTCACAGGATACTAAATAAGCAATCAAAATCATACTCAAAATCATTAAGAGCCTTGGAGGCGCAGCAGACTAGTGTTGTTAAATAGCACCAGCTGCCTGCAATTACTGCAAAGTTCAAATCTCACCAGGCTCAAGGTTGACTCAGCCTTCCATCCTTCCGAGGTAGGTAAAATGAGGACCCGGATTGCGGGGGCAATAAGCTGACTTTGTATAAAAAAAGAACACCGCTTAAGGGGGGGGGGCGCGAAAGCCCTACTAAGCAGGTATATACAAAAGTATGAAGGCTGTTGCTTAATGCATTGTAAGCCACCCTGAGTCTCCGAAGAAGGGCGGCATATAAACTGAACTAATAAATAATAAATAAATAAATACTAGGAAATTAAATAAAACAATATAAATGGTAAAATACAAGCAACAAGGTTATAGTCATAAGTAGAAGGAGATAGGTAATAGGAAGGATGAGAATAATAATAATACAGTCTTAGTAAATAGTTTGACAGAGTTGTGGAAAATATTGTTTAGCAGAATGATGGCATGAGGGAAAAAACTCTCCTTGCGTTTAATTGTTCTGGTGTGCTTTGTAAGCTATCTATCTATCTATCTATCTATCTATCTATCTATCTATCTATCTATCTATCTTTTTTAAGTACATCATAAATAAGCTAACTACACAGAAGATGTGCTTGGTAAATAAATATAAATATAAATATCTTTTATCTATCTATCTATCTATCTATCTATCTATCTATCTATCTATCTATCTATCTATCTATCTAAACATCTTATCATAAATAAGCTAACTACATACAAGATGCGCTCAGTAAGCTCACTACATAAATATCGTAACTTTTTAACATCTGGTGTGTGTTTCATTTGAACTGCTACACCCCTCAGCAGCTCCAGAAACCCAATTTGTCTTACATTAAAGAGAGCTTCTCCCAGGGATTACACTGCAACAGCAGAGAGCAGTTGCGCAAACTGGGAGGAAAAAAGATGTAGCTGCTTTAAGCAGTTGCAGACAAACGCTCCATGAGCAGCCCCCCCTCAATGAGCTTTTCGCCTTCACTCTGCCAAGACAGATTATCTCCAGCCGCCGTCTCCCACCTGGACAGTCTTTCTGGATGAGTTGGAATTTTGGTTTCCAGTGGCCCCCTGCCAGCATGAGGAATGCCAAGTTGTTGAGAAAAGTATTGGGCTTCCGGTCAGACACCGTTGCAGGACGGCAGATGGGGGAAGGACCTTTGATATCGAGAACAAGCTTCCAGGGCTTGTAATTGCTGCTTTTCTCAGCTTCGTTGTTGTTAGTTGCAAAGTCGTGTCTGACCCATCGCGACCCCATGGACAATGTTCCCCCAGGCCTTCCTGTCCTCTACTATCCTCTGGAGTCCATTTAAGCTCACGCCGACTGCTTCAGTGATTCCATCCAGCCACCTCGTTCTCTGTCATCCCACTCTTCTTTTGCCCTCAATCGTTCCCAGCATGAGACTCTTCTCCAGTGAGTCAGTCCTTCTCATTAGGTGGCCAAAGCATTTGAGTTCCCTCTTCAGGATCTGGCCTTCTAAAGAGCAGTCAGGGTTGATCTCCTCCAGAACTGATCGGTTGGATCGCCTTGCAGTCCAAGGGACTAGCAGGAGTCTTCTCCAGCACCAGAGTTCAAAGGCCTCCATTCTTTGGCGCTCAGCCTTTCTTATGGTCTAACTTTCACAGCCATCCATTGCTACTGGAAAAACCATCGCCTTGACTATACACACTTTTGTTGGCAGTGTGATTACTTTGTTTCTCAGCTTACTTTGCACAATACGGCCGATCCCACTTAAGTGACATCACTCCCATCACTGTGGCCCTTGGTCAGTGCAGGAGTTCACCCAATAAAGGCTCCCTTCTCACCCGAAAAATGATTACAAAGAAACTGGAAGAGCTTACCAGCCGCCCAGGTCCCAGGCCTTTCACCACAACTCGTACGTGGTGCACGCCCTTTTTCGCTGCTTTCTGGACAGGGGGAGAGAAAGAGAGAGAGAGAGAGAGAGAGAGAAACCTGTTATGCAATGAATCAAAGAGTATAATGACCCCTACTCCGACATTCAACCTAGATCCTATTTAACCTTCCCTCTGAACAGGAGCTTCTACTCGGTGGGACAAAGGACCGCTATTTTCTTTTGAACAAAAGGCATCATTGATTTTACGGTGCTTTCTTTCTTTATTGCGAGCTGCTCAGAGTCAGGCGGCATCGGAGTTTAATAAACTATATCTGTTTACAGCAATGTAAAATCACAGCTGCCAGTTCTTTAGCTGGTATTTGGCCTCCATAGGCATCAAGGCTTTTTTTTTTTTCTTTTTTTCTTTGGTATGGCACCCTGGTGTGCCGATAACCACAGACCACCAGAGCTGGTTTACGCCATAATCCTTCAATTTGGATTTTCAGATCTTGATACTTTTGCGATCTGTTTATCAGCAGCAGCACCGTAATCCTGGCTTCCATGGAACTGTTCATTTTTTCCCAGTAGAACAACTTATGGAACAGGAACGGGGTGGGGGGGTGGGGGGGGGATAACAGTGATGGAAGGTGCTTTGCAGAAATCTTAGGGTTTCTGTCCTTTATAAATAGAAAGTCTGGGATCTTTTTCTGATTTGTGGCTGAGCAAAAATCACTCTTTTTTCCACCGGTACCCTCCCACAAAATAGGTTGGCTATTCACTTCTAGACTTCCAGTCAAAACACCCGCTGATTATCTTGGCTGAAATGCTGGGGGCTGAAGTCCTTGCATGTCCAGAGATTTAGTGAAGGCTGCTATTTGCCGTCATTTTTCCAGACCTGAAACACGCACACAAGTTAAGAGTACTTACGAAAGTCATTTACATTCAACCCACCGGGGAAGAAATGGCTTGCTTGCCAGTACACAAGAACTTTGCTACATTTAGAACAGGAAAATTAAAACGCTCAGCTGGAAACCTTCCATATCTGCTATGCCATGGCTCTTTTAAATGTTTCCTACATCCAAAATGATTAATGGGAATTTCCAGAGAAGCCTGACAAATGATTACAGTAAGTCTGTTGGGCTAAGACTGCCATCTAGTGGCTTTTTAAAGACCCTTCACCCGGGCCCAAGGAGTCCTTGATTTACTATATTTTCTTTTCCCCCTGATACCTTATAAAATACAAGATTGCATTTTATAAATACTGTTCTGTTTTGCATTGATCTGACTGCACAGGTTAGTCCTCGAATGAATGAATGCTTCATTTCAGTGACCGTTCAAACTTAAACACTGTGCTGAAAAAAAAAAAAACTTTACAACCAATGATTGCCATTACAGCCAGTGTGCACTGTCCTGTTTTTTCTCTTTTTTTCCTCCCCTCCTTGCAGAGAGATGAGAGAGAAAGGGATTGCAAGAGAGTAAACACACACACAATGGAGAATTCACCGGGCTGTTTGTATAGTGGGCACACTGTGGCTGCTGGTACCAATGCACTCCAAAGGGCAGGGGAGTCGTTAGTAAGCCAAGAAAAGCAGATGTGAAACTGACTAGTTTTGTCAATTTTGAGCAGGAAAGTACTGTATTTTTTGGAGTATAAGATGCACCTACCTTTTTTGGTGAGGAAAAGAAGAGAAAGAAATCTCCCTCTGCCTCTGCGCAATTTTGCCTCATTGCAGCAAACAGCAAACAGCCTGCTTTACTTTCATTTTCGTTTTCAGCATAGCATGATTAGCACAAGGAAAAAAAAAATCTGCTGCAGCAATTTACCTCCTTGCAGCAGGCAGCAGAGGCCCACACAAAACAGCTGAGAGCAAAACAACTGAGAGTCGGGAGGCCGATCCAATCAACTTGTGCTAATTAGGCTGTGCTGAAGCTGAAAGGAGCTGTTTCTTCTTGCTGCAAGGAGGTAACTGCTGGGAAGCAGAGGCCAAAGGGTGGGGGCCAATGGGTGAGCGGGGCTACATTCGGTGCATAAGACGCACCTAAATTTTCACCCCCTTTTAGGAGGGAAAAAGGTGTGTCTTATACTCCGAAAAATATGGTAGTTCTTAAAGATGAAATTCCCTGTCCCAACTTAAACAAAGAGTAACTTAGTTTAAACACCCTACCCATATCTCTGAAATCCTTTTGGAAGGTGGTCTGTCTTAGGGCATATGTGAACCTAGCCATTGTGGATTAGCAGAGCCAGAGTAGAATATTTGACTTTCTCTCCAAAGCACAGTTTTAACCCTTTCTTCATCTGTTCTCTCTTTTTGAGGAAGGACCAGAAAATGAGTAGCAGTTGTTCTCTAAGGAGCAATCTGGTTCATCTGGAGCAAGTTTCTTTGCAAATGGATTTCCCACTGCTTGGTACAGGTTAAAAGATGCAATAAATGTAAGGATGAATGAAATTCTGCCCTTTTACTGCATAAAACCAGAAACTGTGCAAATCCTTCAGATTCTAAATATATAAAACCAAACAGGCCCTGATCTTGGTCTCTGTTCATTTATAATCATCCCTTTGTGATCATTCTCTGACCGTCTTTATCTACGCATGAGCGATGGGACTTTAGAACCCACAACAATGATTCAAAGGGATGCCTCAAACAGGAAGCAAATATTAGGGATTATAATAATAAGGATTCCTTGGAAGTTAAATAAGAGTTGTTGATTTAAGAACCTTGATATCAGCCAGTTCTGGTTAGCCTGATAAGTCTTTACCTATTTCAATTTAGGGAAAGGTTAGTTCCAAGAAATTTTTAAGAAGAGGTTGGATAACCATTTGTCTGATGTGGTGTAGGGTTTCCTGCCTAGGCAGGGGGTTGGACTAGAAGACCTCCAAGGTCCCTTCCAACTCTGTTATTTTGTTAAGAACAGGATGTTTGACTTACGTTTCCTGCTGCAATCCCAGTTGTCTGCGCTGCAAGAGCTGTCGATTTCTTCGCATTCTTGAACCCCATGTAGCCACAGGTTAGTAGGACCAGAGGGACTTTCTCAGCTGTGAAAACCTGGATGTGAGTGCTACAGGTATCGTGGGATGATAGGAACAACATTTTGTTAGAAATCCATATGCTGTGTTATTTTGGGATTCCCTGCAAATCTGTCTGGAAAAATAACAAAAACAACTCCTAGTAGTTTAACTCAGCTCTTGCGTTCTGGTTCTCCCATGGGGAGATAGCAAGTGGGTGAACTAGGATGCAAAAAAATACAGTATTTTTTGGAATATAAGACGCACCTTTTTCCCCCCTAAAAGGGGGTGAAAATTTGGGTGCGTCTTATGCACCGAATGTAGCCCCACCCACCCACTGGCCCCCACTCTTTGGGCCTCTGCCTCCCAACAATTTACCTCCTTGCAGCAAGCAGCAAGAAGAAACAGCCCATTTCAGCTTCAGCACAGCCTAATTAGCACAAGTTGATTGTCCCTTGGCCTCCCGACTCTCATCTGTTTTGCTCTCAGCTGTTTTGCCCCGGCCTCTGCTGCTTGCTACAAGGAGGTAAATTGCTGGGAGATTTTTTTTTTCTTGTGCTAATCAAGCTAAGCTGAAAATGAAAGTAAAGCAGGCTATTTGCTATTTTGCATCTAGCAGTTTGCTGGATTTCTTAGCTCTGGAAAGAAACTTAGATTATTAAGGACCTGTGCCCCTGAATCACCACCCACGAAACAGGTAGCATTAGATAATTAAATGAGCCGTGGTGGCACAGTGGTTAGAATTCAGTATTGTCGAATACCATCTTGACAAATATATTGAATTGAAAATGGACACAACAACTGGAGAGGGAAGGAAGAAAGGAGTAGAGGGACAGGTAGGACGGAGAGAGGAGATGGGAGGAAAAAGAGAGAGAGAGAGAGAGACGAAAGGGAAAAGGAGAGGAAGAAAGGGGGGGAAATAAGAGTAGGAGAGATGGTTAGAAAGAGAGGAAAAGGGGAGGAGTGGGGGAAAGGAAAGGGAAGGAGAGAAGGGGGAGAGGAGGAAAGAAGAAAGTTAAAAAGAATAGAAGAAGGGAGGGAAGGGTAAGAGGGGAGGAGGAGAGGAATGGTTGTTGTGGAAGAAAAGAGAGATGGAATGGTAGAAGAGCAAATCCGAACGTATTTTAAAGTTTTAGGATGAAGAATGAACCAATATGGAAACCAAAAGATAATATGTGTGATAAGAATGGTCAAAGAGATTGTACATTTATATATGTTTTATGAGAAATTATTATTTTTTTTTAAGAGAGAGAATGCAGTATTGCAGGCTAATTCTGCCGACTGCCAGCTGTTCGATCCTGACCAGCTCAAAGTCACCTCCTTCCGAGCTCGGTAAAATGAGGACCCAGATTGTTGCTGACATTGTAAACTGCCCAAAGAATGCTGTAAAGCTCTATGGGGTGGTATATAAACCTTCTAAGTGCTATTGCTAACTGTTTTGCACGAAGAACCTCCAATCGCTTACTTATTGTAGGTAGCTTTGATATGAACTATTGGGATTTCTTCAAACTTCTTTCCGTCCCACCGCAAGCTGCTTTCTTCTCCCAGCACTGGAGGCAAATAGCTGAAAAAAGGAGGGGAAAGATAGCCACATCAGCCAATTTCAACAGCTTAGGCAGCCTCCCACCCCACGTCCCCTTCCCCAATATTCAAGAGGCGTAAGGATTATTTTATCAGATTATTAATATTTGTTCAAAGATGAGTGGCGCGGTGGCCTAGAGGTTGAGCTCTCGCCTCACAATCGGGAGGCTGGGAGTTCGATCCTAGGTAGAGGCAAATATTTCTCTCTCTCTGGGCACAGTGAGAATATATCTGCTGAACAAAACTCCGTACTGGCAACAGGAAGGGCATCCGGCCAGTAAACACTCAGCTCCATTCAGTTTCCCAGACTCCAGCTCACAAGGGATTATGGGTTCATTAAAAGATGATGATGATGATATTTGTTCAAAGATGCTCACACGATAGGATTGTACTAGGGGTGGGTTCTAAATTTTTTTACTACCGGTTCTGTGGGCGTGGCTTATTTTGTGGGTGTGGCTTGGAGGTCATGTGACTAGGTGGGCGTGGCTAGCTGGTCAGTCATTTCTGGAAGGTCCTCGCACTTACGACCAGTCCTCACACTTACGACCCGACTCATTTAACACTGATCAGCTGTAGGGCGGCCCTTTGAAGCCCCGCGGCAAGAGTTTAAACAGTTTTTTTCCCTCTAGTCATCAGCTGGGACTCAGGAGGCAGCAATAGATTGGGGGTGGGACCAAATAAAAGGTAAGAATAACGTGGGGGTGGGTGGGAGGGCGAGAACCGGTTCAGTGACATCATATCGTCACCGCTACCGGCTTGGCTGAACCGGACTGAACCGGGAGGAAGCCACCACTGGATTGTACCCATATTCAATTTCCCTCTCTAGAATCTGCATTTTGCCTGCATGGGAGCACACTAAGTCATAAACCATTTTTCATAAACTCAAAGCCAGTCAGTTTCACACAATACTGTAAGCCAACATCAAATAAAGAGCATTATAGTATACTCAGTTTATATAACAACATCTAAAACCAACTAGAAGCAGTCTCTCATTCTGGCACAAATGTGCTCAGGAGGCAGAGTGTGATTTTTTTAAAAAGAAATGTTGCAATTGGAGGGCCTCTTTTCTCTCCTGAAATTCGACTGACCACCTTTTGATGCAGCTCTCCTCCAAACTCAAATCATTAAAAATATGAATCAATAAGCCCTTGAGGCTTTTAGAAACACGGTGAAAACCTGGCTGTTCCATTAAGCTGATGGGTCGGATTGTTTTGACTGCCTCTTGGGTGATGTGATTGGGTTTTTCATTTGATGTTGTTGATGTTCGGAACACGCTCTAGTAGTTGCTTTTAAATATCTTGTAGAGTTTTAGTCCCAATTAAAAGTTGGGAGTTGTATATTGATCAGCCTAAAAGCTCTGAAAATGAAAAAAAAAAAAAAAAAACGGGATCACTAGGGGCAAAAATTATAATTCTATGATGGCAAAAATCGTAAGGAAAGTTAAAATGTTTTCAAAACTTGAAAAACCAAATATTATGAGTTCTGTTTCTGCATTGGCAAAATTCCTTGAAGCAACCTAACTTTTACAACCTTCCCAAACTCTCCAATGCTTGATGTAAACTAACATGATATTTTTTTTCTGCTTGTTTCTTTCCTGGATATTTTTGATGGTTTTTTAAAAAAAAAATCTTGCACAAAAATGCAAGAAAACAATGAGACAAATTAATATCTTAGAATGCAACTTTTGAGAAACGCATACTGGTTCGAAGTCCCAAAGATTACTTTTTTCAGGAGGCAACTGGACTTCCTTGTTTTTTTTCTTTTGAAGACGTTTCGCTTCTCATCCAAGCAGCTTCTTCAGCTCTGACAGGATAGTGGGAACTGGTTTTGAAGTGTTACATTTCACAATTTGTCTCTTTTCCTGCTTCCCCCTTCGTGTTGTGACCCCGGCCCCGGAGGCTGATTTATCTTCGCATGCTGATTCGGAGGATGATATGGAGGAGGAGGAAGCTGTCACAAGCTATGTGCCGGAGGGGCCGTCTTCACTGGTGAGTCAGGAAGAACTGACAGTTGCTGACATGCCTATGGACCCCAGCCAAATTGAGGAGGAAACGGAGGCCGGTAACGATGAAGGGGAGCCCCTATTGGATGCAAGAGAGAGACGTAGGAGACGTCGTAGAGAACAGCTATTGCCATGTCCTAAGAGGTGTGGTCAGGAGACGTAGGGTCATACCGTACAAAGTATAAAAGGGGTGTGACTGGGCTGGAAAGGCGTGGTGAACAATTTGTTGGCGTTTTGGATGCAGTGGATTTACAACTGTTAGTTTGGAGTTTTTTGACAAGAGTCTGCATTCCTGCATTAGCCTGCTGGCTGTCTGCCAAGACCTTTGGAACATTGCCCGGTAACGATTGGACTGATATACGCTTTGAAAGAGAACTATTTATTAAAGGGCCAGCTTCCGTCTCTGTAGCCTGCGTTTGTTGCTGCTGGGCTATTTGAGCTTCTGCAAGGCCACTCGTGGGAGGGGAAGAGAACACTTCCAAAATACCAGTAGGTGAAATATCCTATTCACAAAATGCCCAATCGCCATTGCAATTACGCACACTGTAATTTTTCCTAGAAATAAGCAGTTACCTGCATCCCGGAAAGTACAACATTAACTCACCTGAAGCTCTTTGACTGTGTGGAATCCAGCTCTTTGTCTGTTGCTAGGTCCGGGTTTTCCAGTAACGCTTGAAATCTCTGGATGCCTGTCTGTATAGTCCGAGAAAAAGTGATGCTGGAGCAGCTGCAAAGAAGGAAAAGCAAGAGATCCAAATTTAAGAACAGTATATTGAGGAACGAATGCAGAATTCCTATGAACCACCAAGGCGCTGGCCCATTGCTTCCAACTGCTGAGAGGATAAATTTACAACATTTGACCTTCCAGATGTGGGAGCTGCACACCCAAGCTACCTGGGCACTGTCAATGGATGGCTGCGTATCGCCAGGATTTCCTCTTTCAGGTAGAACTAACCTTGGTGCCCACACAATTAAGGTTTCCACAGTAAAAACACAAAAGTTAAAAAGTTATTTCATGAAGTGCAATTACAGTAATTCAACAAACGTTTTGTCAACCCATCCAATAAAACAAACCGCAGGAAAAGGAATAAGAAACGGTCCACATATATTGGTATCCTGTCAAATGCCTTTTCTAACGCTTAAAGCTTTTGGGTGGGTGGGTGGGAGAACCCTGTCTTTTCTTCTTTCCTGGCTGATGCCTGGTGTGATGATGTCTCAATTTCTCTTCTTTCCAGGCAGCAAATGGGGATTCAAAGCTCCATCCTCCACAGCCAGCTCTTTGCAACTGGCCTGGGATTACAGAATCCAGGATTCCCAGGAAGCATGGAGATTGCAGTCAAAGAGAAGCAGTCTCTGAAAGGCTTCCTGGAGTTTCCACCGCTCTCCCTCAAAGCGGTCCTCGCCCCAGCGATAAAAGGAGTGGGATTAAGACCGTTTGCCTTGAGAGGGGGGGGGACCCCAGGATGATGGGAAGTGTAGTTCTCCGACTCCTTTGCAAACCCTTGGGACAAGAAGTCAATGCGTGCAATGCAAAATGTTTGCAATGCAAAAATGCATGCAGTGCAAATTGCATGCAATGCAACGTGCAGATCATCCTCGTTGAATTGGTCTGGGACCCTCAATCAATGTAAGATCATCGGTGCATGGAGGTTAAAAGGGGGGGGGAAGGAAGGCAGAAATGCGGCAGGAAGGCTGGACCTGTTGGATTTCTGCCTTCCACCGCCTAAAAGCGGGAACCCGACCTTTGCAGCCTTAGAAGACGTACCGACCACCCCACTTTCTTCCCACCTTACCCCGAGCCGCCCCCCAAGAGCCCCCGCCGGGCGATCGCCAGCGCAGCCAGCATGGCTTTTTTTTTTTTTTCCGCTCTGCTGTCCGGGACTCCGAAGGTTCCAATGGGGAAAGGGGCGGAGTCTCCTCCGCCGGTCAAATCTCGCGATGCGTGGCTGGGGAAAAAAACAAAAACATGGCGGCGTCCATCCGGAGAACTAGGCGAGCCTTCTATGGCGGCGCCCTTCGCATGGGAAGCGTCCGTACGGGCGCTTGGGGCCTGGTTTCCCTTCGTTTCTCTTGACAGTTGAAGCGGGACGGAGGGGGAAGTTTAACCCGATTTAGGACGGCTGAGAAGTGTTGTACGGTCTGGGGAGCGTTTTTTTTAGAGTTGTGTTCGTCTTTATTCATCGCCTGTGGAGATTCTCAAGTCCTCCAAATCAGGGGTCTCCAACCTTGGCCACTTTTCAAGACTCGTGGACTTCAACTCCCAGAATTCCTCAGCCAGCCAAGCTTCTGAGCAAAGCTGGCTGAGGAATTCTGGGAGTTGAAGTCCACAAGTCTTAAAAAGTGGAGACTCCTGCCTTTAAAGAGTCTGGCCTGAAGCCCCGCCTTTTCGACGTTTACCGGAAGCGGAAGTCGCGTTCCCGGCGGAAACGGGCGGGCCACCGCGTTGCATTGTGGTCCCTTGGTGGTAAAATGGCTCCCCTCGGCCGGGCGCTGCTCTCCATCCGCACTTGGAGCCGTTTTTGCGCCGGCCGGAGGGCGCTTTGCGACGGTCCCTACGCCGCGTCGGGATGGAAACTCTACGGGGCGCTTTGCTTGCAGCGGAGGCCGCTCCTCGCGCAGCCCCTGAGCCCCGAGGAGGAGGAAATGGCCGAGCTGACGCAGCAGGTGGGGTGGAGGGCAACTGCGAGGCTTTCTTGGAGCCGAGGCCTTCGGTGGGGGGCGGGGGAAGACCCGCTTTGTTCGGGTAACTGGGCCGTCCCTGCCCTTCCAGAAGCCGTTGGGGGTGGTCTCAGCCCTAGAAGGGAAGGGTGGAGCCCAAAGTGATGAGGCTTTGGGGTCCTGCTGTGGCTGTCTGGACCAATGGTGGAATCCAATTTTTTTTTACTACCGGTTCTGTGGGCGTGGCAGGGGAAGGATACTGCAAAATCTCCATTCCCACCCCACTCCAGGGAAAGAAAACTGCAAAATCCCCATTCCCACCCCACTCCAGGGGAAGGATACTGCAAAATCCCCATTCCCTCCCCACTCCTGGGGTAAGGATACTGCAAAATCTCCATTCCCACCCCACTCCAGGGGAAGGATACTGCAAAATCCCCATTCCCTCCCCACTCCTGGGGTAAGGATACTGCAAAATCCCCATTCCTCCCCACTCCTGGGGTAAGGATACTGCAAAATCCCCATTCCCTCCCCACTCCTGGGGTAAGGATACTGCAAAATCCCAATTCCTCCCCACTCCATGGTAAGGATACTGCAAAATCCCCATTCCTCCCCACTCCTGGGGTAAGGATACTGCAAAATCCCAATTCCTCCCCACTCCATGGTAAGGATACTGCAAAATCTCCATTCCTACCCCACTCCTGGGGAAAGGATATTGCAAAATCTCCATTCCCACCCCATTCTGGGGCCAGCCAGAGGTGGTATTTGCCGGTTCTCCAGACTACTCAAAAGATTTCAGAAGGGGTTTGCCATTTCCTTATTAGGCCGAGAGAGAGGGACTGGCTCAGAATTTAGAATAACTTTGTTGTCACTTGGAATGTAGCAGTAGCACTTAGACTTGTATATTGCTTCTACTGTGCTTTTACAGCCCTCTCTAAGCGGTTTACAGAGTCAGCCTCTTGGCCCCCCAACAATCTGGGTCCTCATTTTACCCCCCCTTGGAAGGACAGAAGGCTGAGTCAGCCTTGAGCCTGGTGAGATTCGAACTGCCAAATTGCAGGCAGCCGGCAGTCAGCAGAAGTAGCCTTAGAATAACTTCATTCTTTGAATGTACACTAATCGGCATATATTAAAATGAAATTTCATTGCATGCAGCACTCAAAGGATCACCTCCTACAATATACACTACATAAAACATGACAAAATAAATAAGTACAAAATTATGCATATACCCACAAATATGATACAGAGAAACAACACAGTCTAGTTCAGATGTATACATGTAAATGGCGAGAAAAATGAATCTTGAGAATTTATCAAACGGATGGCACAGGGAGTCAAGGTCAAGGTCACTCGGCTAGATCCAGGCCTAAATGCGGACTAGAATTTAGCTTCTAGTCTGATGTGTTAACTACTACACCAAACTGGGTTTCAAGGGCTCCTTACATGTGGTGATATCCAAAAATCACCTTTGTGGGCAAGGACTCCCCTTCGTCCCTCTGGAAGAAGCCCAAGAACGCAGGATCCCCAGTGCAGAGGCCAATGAATTGGGCATCTTAGTAAGAATGTTTCCTGGAGCATGGGGATTGGAACAGGTTTGGCTTTAATCAGATTAATTATTTCATCACAAATGAAGGCAAATATACATGTCCCAGGGTAATGTTGCAGGATAATAATTGATTCGTCCTCGTTGATTGACTTATGAAGTTTGTGGGAAGGAGTTGGGGGAGGCTGATCCCCCCCCAGAGGCCGATGTGGCTTGAAACCCAATAAGCTGTCATTCATTGCTCTAAAGTAGTGTTTCTGAAACTGTGGTTCAAGAACCCCTGGGAGTCTGTGAAATCAAAATTATTTGCCAGATGTTGAAGATATTTTCAAAAACGTGAAACAATGTCACTCTTCTCATTATTTTGTATTTGTTAAAAATATAGGAATTTTTCATGAAAAATATTTTGTTCATGTAGCGGTAGATACCTAATAGGTTTAATATTGTTATTTTTACAGGAGTCTGTGAATGTGTCAAGTTTAATTTTTGATATAGTAAATGTTGATGAATATGATCCATACAAACAGAAGCTCTTTTATTCCTCCATAATTTTTAAAAGTGGAAAGGGGTCCTGAGAGCAAAAGGTTAAAGAAGCACTGATCTAAGCTACTGTAGTATTGTCAACTTTGTTCCTAAAACTTTCCATAACTGGAAAGTACAATAATAATAAATAATAATAATAAATAAATAATATATAAATGTATAGTATAGTATAGTATAGTATAGTATAGTATAGTATAGTATAGTATAGTATAGTATAGTATAGTATAGTAATAAAATAAAAAAGTACAGTGACAATGTTGTTATTATTATTATTGGCTGTAAACATATATTTCTCTGAAGAAAGGACCTTCTAAACTCTTTGATAGAGTGACCTGTGGGGTTTAAAATACAAAAGCATGAGAATTACTGCTGTGGAGAATCTCAAACTAGATGGACCAATGGCCTATAATTAGTGCTAAGCCATACTTCATTTAATTGGGATTTACTGAACTAGGTTCTCATGACAGGCTGTACTATAAGTGAATGACTGATTTTGGATTGATCCAGGTTTGTAAATATTACTCTAGAGTGTGTGTACAAGCAAGCTAGCTTCTACAGCTTTGCAACTTGTTTTCTTTTCAGATAGAGGTAGAGAAAAGCTTGTATTCAGACCATGAACTCAGATGTTTCGCAGAGGATGAGTTTCTGCGTCAAAGGAGTAAAGAGAAATACGATATTTCTGAGAAAATTGTCCTGGTCCAAGATATTGAAGATGCCTGGGAACAGAAATTTCAGAAGTTCAAACCTGCCCCACGGATAACAGGTTCAAATCCATGCTTTTCCACACTAACTTTGTTGCATATGTTTGGTTATAGCTGAATTCAGATGAATTCTATTGAATTGGGAGAACTACATGCTCGAGAAGACCATTGCGAGAGAGATCAGCATTTTTCAAGTCAGGTGGAGAAGACTGCGAACTATTTTTTTTTTAAAAAAAATCATTTCAGAGTGCAGCATTTCACATGAACTTAAATTACAGAAAGGCAAATTCTGGTTTAAGAATTGTGTAAGAAGCTTCTCAGGTAGTCTGAAAGCAAACCAGTTACAAAGAAAAGTGGTGGTTTCTTTCTGTTTATGTGAACGTGTCAGTAATGTTTTACTCTCAGTTCCTTGACTGAACACAGAGGCCTCATCCCATAATATTTCTTTGCTTTTGCAATGCTGGTGAAAGCAGGACAGAGGCAGTTTTCGGAAAAGAGGGTGACTTTCAGTTAACTCATAATTGAGAGGGAGGTGGGGGTGAGAGAAAAGAAACATTTACTGTGTTTCCCTGAAAATAAGACCCTGTCTTATATTTTTTTGAACCCTGAAATAAGCGTTTGGCCTTATTGCCATGCGCTCAAAAGCCCAATTGGGCTTATTATCAGGGGAGGTCTTATTTTGAGAGAAACAGGGTAGTCCAAAGCAGAACTGATTATATACAGGAAAAGGAAAGACCTCATGATTTCCCAAGAATAATGAAAAAATATGCACATGTATATATATCGTGAGAAAATACGATTTATGATTCGTTCTGCCCAACCTAAATACCAAAATCTGGTCAGGATGCATACATTCTTGCTTCAGGTTTCACATTGGAAGAAGTCATTTCATTTTTCCCTTATGTGGAAGACTGGCGGCGGGGTGGCTCGGTGATTAAAATGCTGACCTTGTTGGTTCTAAAGCCAGCAAGCCTGGGTTTGAGACCTGAGCGCCTTACGATGGGTTGAGCTCCCGTCCTCGCTCCAGCTCCTGTCCACCTAGCAGTTCAAAAGCATGCAAATGTGAGTAGATAAATAGATACCGCTTTGGTGGGAAGGTAACAGCGCTCCGTGAGGTCATGCTGGTTACATGACTGTGGAAATGTTTTTGGATGTCCGCTGGCTCAGTGGTCTTGAAATGCAGATGAGCACTGTCCCCTATAGTCACCAACGACTAGCAGAGTAAAATCTGCATTGGGACTCCTTATGTGGAAGATCACGTGATTAATTCCACCCAAAGCCGATCAATTTCAAATGATCTTTGTGTTACACTAGATCAGTTAGTCACAAGCTACCAACATTAAGGATACTGAATATTAATAGGATGAAAAAAAATATGCATGGCAATTAACTGCAATGTGTGGTTTTTAAAAGTTCACATCTTTAAATATTAAATATCTTCAGAAGAATCTCTTTCCCTTACCTCCAGTAAGCACAATCAGGTACTGGCTGTCTTTTCTGATTTGAAAGAATGAATTTGTGTATAATTTTTCTGTTTTTTCCCCTGGAGGCATTTCCCACAACCCACTAAGTGGCTGTCTCCTGCTCCTGTAAAGCATCTGTCTGGTTGATTCTCCAGGCCAGCTAAAACCAACTGTTTCAGCTGTCAGGAATAGGTATGATTAAACCTGGCTGAATCTAGGTAATGGCCAAGTTGAACCGAAGGAGAGACTATCTGTAATTTTGTGCTGCTTAAAAGATGGCTGATTTTACACTGCTTTTGTCAAGAGCTTTGCAAAATCAAAACCGATTTTAAGCCAAGTCACTGGATGGAAATGGGGTATTGCATTCATCTGCATTACTGTCTTCTAAAGAATAATAGAGGATAGATGCTGTTTCATATCCCCAGAAGTAGGGGAGAATTGTGCAGTCGGTTCAGTTTGCAAATTACATCTGTCTTCTTGGTGGCAGGTTCTCTTGGTCATTTGTTCTTAGCATAGCCTCTTTGGGTTGTTGAGTAGCTGAATAGTTATAATGCTAAATTTCTTTCTGAGCAGAAGCTGACCAAAAGAATGACCGGACCTCTTTGAACAGGAAGTTGGACCAGAATTTGTTGCTTTTGGTTAAGCAGAAATTTGGAGATGAAGATATATGGCTGTTGCCCCAGACAGAATGGCAACAAGGAGAGACGTTGCGAGACACAGTAGAACGGGTTTTGGTTACCCTTCCAGGTCGGTGACGTATTTATATTCCTTAAAAATTTGTCCATTTTTCCCTTCTCTTTCTTTGCGTAATTTCAGTTTCCTTTGTTGTGTGTATTTTTCAGTTGTAATCTTTTTGGGACAGAGAGCTATCCTTTTTGAAGTATCTTGTGTATAGTGCCAACTGAACAATGATACATTTGTGTTTGTGGCTTGTTGCTTTCGAGGCAGTAAATTTCATTCTTGCGGTTTGTTATCTGTGCATTTAATAAATTGAGAGCCCAGCTGTTGTGCATCATGAGCCATGAGTTATGGAACAACATGAGGTGTTAATCCCATTCAGTTACAGTGTAAGCATAGTTAAATAGCAATAGCTCCTAGATTTATAAACCCCTCCATAGTGCTTTACAGCACACTCTTAAGTCTGTGATGGCGAACCTATGGCACACGTGTCAGAGGTGGCACGCAGTGCCCTCTCTGTGGGCACATGAGCCATCACCCCAGTTCAGCTCCACCATGCATGCGGGTGTGCCTCCTGCCAGCCAGCTGGTCTTTGGGTCTCTGCCACGCATGTGTGAGGGGTGGGGCCTGTGCGGAGGGCATGTGCACATGTGCAGGGGGCGGGGGGGGCAGGCTGCGTACGTGGGAGATGTGAGCGCTTTGCATTTTGGGAGTTTTGGCACATGCATGTGCATTTGTGGGCGCACGCTGTGGGCACTCGGTCCAGAAAAGGTTAACCATCACTGCTCTAAGTAGTTTACAGAGTCAGCATGATTAAGAATCTCCATAGTCAAAATGCATGCAAATCCTGATTGCTTATTTGTAACCTATGACTATCATTAAGTGTTGTACCTTACGATTCTTGATGAACGTATCTTTTCTTTTATGTACACTGAGAGCGTATGCGCCAAGACAAATTCCTTGTGTGTCCAATCACACTTGGCCAATCAAAGTTCTATTCTATTCTATCCTATGTTGGAATTGAAGGAAAGCACTTTAAAAAGGGGGGTGGGGTGGGGCTAGGGACAGGGATCAAATTATTGTTTGTTCTCATGGTGTTCACCAGGTTGCTGCCTTTTTCTTTCCATCTTCTGAACCTCCCAAGGAGTCCAGACGCAGGCCAGGTTCCTCGGAAATGCGCCCTGTGGCTTTTACAAGTTCAAGTTCCCCAAGGCAATCCGCACCGAGACCAACACCGGAGGAAAAGTGTTCTTCTTCAAAGCCTTCTTGGAAGGCAGCCCCCAACTTTCATCCAAGGAGAAAGCGGACTACTTATGGGTCAGCAAAGGAGAGCTGGAGGACTACTTGAAACCTGCATACCATTCTCAGGTTTCTCAGTTCTTAGTGGACATCTGAATACTAGAACGATGTTTCTCTTCTGTCACCATCAGTGTGGAAAGTAAGAGGAGGGACTTCACTTGAATGATGGAGATGGCACCACGTGTCCTTTGTGTAGAAGCTTCATTGGGTCCAGGATAAGGATAATAAAATAAATACTAAATAAGCATGCCAAGAAACGGCGGCATCTATGTTTAAGAGACGTCTGGTGTCTTCATTTCCTCACAGTGCAAACAACTGCCCAAGGAGCGTCGCGGGTAACACTGCAGACTAATACTGAGCTAACAAAAATCCATTGTCTGGTCTGGAAGCCATCTTTTGTATTGGGCCTTCAGACCTGCCACATTTACTACTGTGGGAATTGTGTAGAGCATGGGGGATATGTAGTCATAATAACATTCCTTTCTCAGGTTCAAGGACATCTTGCCCTCCACCTGGGAGGTTGGAACTGGGAGGTATCTCCAGTTGGGACCGGTGCTCTGATTGGACCACATGATGGACTTGTGGGTGTTGAGCTTTTCTTTGGGTGGGGAAAACCCTGGAAACTTTCAGATTCAGGTTTTCCCAGATGTGCCAATATGACATCTCTAAGAAAATGTAACTTTGAGGAAACTTAAGCCTCGGAGTTTTCATTTGTAGGGGGTGTTACTTGGAACCCTGACATCCATTCTCTGGGCTAGGGTACCTGTCTGATGTCCGCTTCTATATACGTCTTGAGTGAAGCAGCTTCATTGTTACTGTGACATCGGCTTTTCCTAGGGGATGTAAGGGGGAAGAAAAAAACCCAAGTAAGAGGGCCCGCAAAACATGCAGCCATGAGTCAAAGAGGACATGCAATGCCACGAGGCAGGTGGATTGGAATAATCAAGCAGATGGAGAGATGAAATGGGCAGCGTGCCCTCTTCCTCCTTAATTTGCTGGATTTAATAGCAGGCCACCTGTTTTCAATCGAGAGCTGTATTATTTGATGTATGCACCATTCTGGAGCTCATTGTGGTCTTTGAAGCCATTCCCTCCGTAAAATGCGTAGCGAAAGAAACTATTGCTGCAATTGCACACCCTCGATAGCTTGAACCAAACTCCCAATTCCTTGGGTTTGGCAAGTGAGTCTCAATCGTAAACTTTAGTACTTGATCAAATGATGCCCATTCAGGAGGTTTTCCGTTATTTCGGACCCCAGCATCTTCCTCCTGTGCTTGCCAGGTTGTTGGCAGGTGGGAAATTCTTGTTTTTAACCAGGTTTTGTACCACAATGGGAGTAGCATACTGTTATGGTCCGCCAACAGCCTGCGGAGCTAGCAACGGAGTCAGAAAGTGATGAGGCTGAGGAAGAACATGGGCCAGTCCTGGAGGTTGGGAAAGGCCCAGATGAGGGCTTCATCTGAGAGGCAGAGGAACAGGAGGAGCCTGTTCCTAGTGCACGTATGAGAAGAACTACCAGAAGGCAGGCGCAGCTAAAGCAGAGAGGACAACTCGGGAGTAGGGCCAAGAGATGATTGGCCCCTCCCATAAGGCTTAAAAGACCAGCAACAGCTCTTGGGCTCTTTGCCGGAAAACAACTGTTGAGAGATTTGCTTCGTGTTTGGATGTATTTCTTTCTTGTCAGCGTCTTCTGCTTCTGAACTTTTGCTAAGAAAAGCCTTTGGCAGTTTGCCTAATTATCCCAAGGTCAGAGATAAACTGAAGAATGGTGTTTTGAGGACTTTGTTTTCATTTAATTTGGAATATGCTGAGAATGAATTAATTCTCAGCTGTTCTAATAAAGTCTTCTTGTTTTTTGGAACCGTTTTGCATTTAATATTAACTACGTGGGCCTGGGTCACAACACATACAACCTGCATCAGCCAGGTTGTGTCATCATTGGAAGGGACTTGTGTCACCTTGTCTCCTTTTTCCTAATGTGCCATCATGCCAAGGGGAGAATGTGCATGTCTGTCACATCTATCACATTGCAGACGATGGAGAGACAAGATCCAGATATAAAGCATCCACTTGGTTGAGCAAAAGGCAAACTTGAGGTTGAGTTTTGTTCTTTACGAGAGAGTGGGGCAGGGGTAGTATTCTCTTACTTTCCCTACCGGTTTGCAAATACGAGTGGGTGCACACGCTAGCTTCGATCACATACATCCTGTCCACGCAGGTGCCCAGCCCCAAAAACGTGCCTAAATCAGATGGCATAGAACGAGGGGTAAGATTCACCGATTTCCGCTACCGGTTCGGGTGAACCATTCCGAATCAGCTGAATACCACCTCCGAAGCGGGGTGTGTCTTGGATCTTCTCTAGTTGGCAAATGAGAACTGATTAGCGGAGGCACGCTTGGTCTTATTGGTTAGGAAGGAGCAAATCTCTCGAGAGATTTGTCGATCGTTTCCAAACATGGTAGGCTTGCAAAGAAATCACTTCAATCACATCCTTGTAACCTGAAAGAGTAGTCTGTTTCGTCCCTACTAAGAGCCATGATAGTGCGATGGTTAGAATGCAGTACTGCAGGCTAATTCTGCTCACGTTGCCAGGAGTTCGATTCCCTCAATCCTGACCGGCTCAAGGTTGACTCAGCCCTCCATCCTTCCAAAGTCGGTAAATTAAGGACCCAGATTATTGGAGGTAATATCTTCTTCTTGTGCCATGTCCATCATCGGATGTTGGCGATCCTGTTGGCAATCCTATTTTTGTCAACAGCTGTATGAAAAAGGGCTGCTGAGTTTTATCCAAACCGGTCCCTTAGGTTTTGAAGCCCTGATGTTCTTCTTCTGCCTGGGCCTCGTTTGCCTTCAATTTTTCCCTGGAGGATTAAGTGAAGGATGCTGTATTTTTCTGGGTGTGGCATCACATGTCCAATATGGAGGCAATATGCTGACTCTAAACCTCTTGGAGAAGGCTGTAAAGCACGATGAAGCGGTATACAAGTCTAAGTGCTATTGCTGTAGCTACTTATTTTTTAAAAAAATTCTGTAGTTAGAAGATCTGGTCTTGAGATAGACGATATCATCTGGAACTGCCCAGAGGGAGACATGACCAAGTTTATTTGTGCAGCCAAGGTGGCCTAGAGTCCTATTGTAATAATACTAAAACTCCAGTCTTCTTGCTTCGTCTGGACAGCGGTGCAGAACAAAACATGATGTGCCTCCTAAACTGGATTCAAAGCAGAAGATGTTTACACACAGTGTAATTAATAGTATAGTTTGGGATCTGCTTTAATTCAGGAAACAATATCTTGTCTTCCTCCAGTAGTCTTTGGCCCACCATAAATAAAATAAACTGCCTTTTAGCATCAGCTTTATCTCAAAATTTTCAAGTAATATGAAATAAACTTCCAGCTCTTAAAATCGGACATTTGTAATCAGCAGAGAGCTTTATTGCCCATTTTTTTGTGACCAACGCATAAGCGGTGATACGCACAAAGAGAGAGAGAGAGAGACAAATAAAAATAAAAATATCCATGTTTCAATTACTTAAGTACCATCACAGGGACTCCAAAAATAATGGAGTTATTGGCAGAGACATTAGATCACCCACTTAGAAGTTTCTCTTGCTAGTTTTTATTTTTTTGTTTATTTTTATTTTATTTGTTTGTCAAACATGTACAAGGTAGCAAGTATAAGTATGAACATAAGCATGAAAAAAAAGGAAGTAAATACAGATAAATGGGGACAGTAAGACAGGGACGGTAGGCACCGGTGGTGGGATTCAAAATGTGTTACTATCGGTTCTGTGGGCGTGGCTTGGTGGGCATGGCATGGCATGGCATGGCTTGGTGGGTGTGGCAGGGGAAGGATACTGTAAAATCTCCATTTCCTCCCAACTTCAGGGGAAGGTTACTGCAAAAATCCCATTTCTTCCCGATCAACTGGGACTCAGGAGGCAGGGAATAGATGGGGGCAGAGCCAGTCAGAGGTGGCATTTACCGGTTCTTCGAACTACTCAAAATTTCTGCTACCGGTTCTCCAGAACTGGTCAGAACCTGCTGAAACCCACCTCTGGTAGGCACGCTGGTGCGCTTATGCACGCCCCCTTTACGGACCTCTTAGGAATGGGGTGAGGTCCACGGTAGACAGTCTAAGGTTGAAGCTATGGGGGTTTGAGGACGTAAACAATGGAGTCGGGTAGAGCATTCCAGGCATTGACCACTCTGTGGCTGAAGTCGTATTTTCTAGTGCTCCCAAATTTTAAAAGAAGAAAAGGGGGGGGGGGAGGAATCTTTAACCCATCCTGCCCTCCCCTCATGCTGCAAGCTATCTAAAGTGCAGCATGTCAGCTTTTTATTTTGTAAAAACTAGGCTGCTGTTGCCAAGCTGTAGGATTGCAATAAATAAAATAGACTTCTAAAGCATGCGGCTCCCTCCAACCTTCCTGTGTTCTGAAAACACCCTGGGAGACTCCTCAGGGACTCGGCTCAGCTGCTGAGACTTGGACAGGCAGAGCAATTGCAGACTGTGGAGGGGGGGAAAAATAATAAAAGAGGTAAGGATGGATTTGAGCCAAAGAACTATAAATTAGTTTCCCAAGGTCTGGTATAACTAAAGCCTCTCATGATGGGCGGGTGAGGAGAAGGAGGTTAAAAGCAGCAGACTATTGCTAAGGGCAGGGCAGGGCATAGTTTATTTGTGTGCAGCATCCCCCACTGGCTTGGGTTGAGTCTTGATGCAGAGTGTGATGCCTGCAAAATTGGTTTACCAGATCTGGAGCGTGGTAAAATAAAAAATGACTGTTGAGGATTGAGTAATTTGTGCCCTTTTTCTGCCGGTCCAAAGACATCCAGCCAGCTTTCAGGTTTACAGTGAGAATAGAACTCACTGTATCTGTCTGTCTGTGTTTATCTGTCTCTATCGCTCCCTACATTGCTAACTCTACATCTCTATCTCTAGATGGTGAGTTGTAGTCTCACCATAGGCAGGAAAGCAGGCTTGGGTGACTACATGCATAGATCAACGATCGATCGATCGATGATAGAGATGATAGATGATAGATAGATAGATAGATAGATAGATAGATAGATAGATAGATAGATAGATAGATAGATAGATAGATAGATAGATAGATAGATAGATAGACGACAGACAGAGATAGATAGATGATAGATAGATAGATAGATAGATAGATAGATAGATAGATAGATAGATAGATAGATGATAGATAGATAGATAGATAGATAGATAGATAGATGATAAATAGATAAATAGACAGACAGACAGATGACAGAGATAGATAGATAGATAGATGATAGATAGATAGTTGCCATAGATAGATGATAGATAGATAGATAGATAGATGATAGATGTCATATAGATAGATGATAGATAGATAGATGATAGATGATAGATGTCAGATAGATAGATAGATAGATAGATAGATAGATAGATAGATAGATAGATAGATAGATAGATAGATAGACGGACGACAGACAGAAATAGATAGATAGATGATAGATAGATGATAGATAGATAGATGCCATAGATAGATGATAGATAGATAGATGATAGATAGATAGATAGATAGATAGATAGATAGATAGATAGATAAATAGATAGATAGATAGATAGATAGATAGTTGCATGAGAGAGAGATGAGATAGATACATATAGATAGATATAGGTAGGTGGGTAGGTAGATTAGATAGATAGATAGATAGATAGATAGATAGATAGATAGATAGATAGATAGATAGATAGAGATACATGATAGAGATAGACAGACAAACTGACAGATAGATGAGAGAGAGATGAGATTTGGTAGAGATAGATGTATAGATAGATGTAGGTAGGTAGGTAGAGATAGATTAAATAAAAGATAGATAATAGATAGATATAGATAAAGGTAGATATATAGATGTATGAGGGAGGGAGGGAGAGAGAGATTTTTTACCTGTCTGTGTTCAGGATTATGTATGTCTAATACCCAAGTTTTTGATATTCAGCTGCCTGGCAAAGCTTTATCTTCTGTTTCAAAGGATGTTGCCCTTTCCTCTGGCTTTCTAAGACACCTTTTATAGCTGGCTCTCTTGCATTTCCTCCCCTTGCCTTATCTTCTGCTTCTAAAAAGCAAGGCTTGTTCAAATCAAGCCCCATCTGTTACGTTTCCTTTACGGCACTTCTGTAGGATTGAGGGAAGTGTGGGACGGAGCTTCTAGTTTTCTTGGCAGCCTTCTCCACATTTAAAATACACCGAGGCTCTTAAAAAAAAAAAAGTTTATGTTGTAAATTCTTCCCTATCGGAAGCCTGCAGGCTTTTGGATGGTGTTTTTTTTGTTTTGTTTTTTTGCTGGCCATTTTCTGAGAATCGGGGCTTGTTTCCTTTCCTTTCTACAAGTTGGCATCTGCGATCAGAAAGGGGCCAACAAAGGAAAAAGAAATTCCATTCATGGGGGCCAGATGGCGCAGCCGTTCAAGGCAGGGATGCTCAAAGCTTTCAAACATCGCTTTCCCAGATTAAATAGGCCTAATGAGGAATTCCGGGGTTGGCTGCCAAGGAGCTCTTGCGTGGTGAAAAAGGATTGTGAGAAGTGTGACACATTCCATTCCGTTTGTGGAAAGTGTGATCCAGGTGGTTTGATTTTCAATTATCCATGGGAAATTTAGCCTTTCCCAAGTTTAATGCCCTTCAGACACAATAACTCCTAGAATTCCCCATCCAGGATTAATGTCTGTCTGCCTGTCCATCTGCCTGCCTATCTATCCTATCTGTCCGTCCATCTATCTATCTGCCTGCCTATCTATCCTATCTGTCCGTCTATCTGTCTGTCTGTCTGTCTGTCTGTCTGTCTGTCTGTCTCTGTCTGTCTGTCTGTCTATCTATCTATCTATGTATCTATCTATCCATCTATCTATCTATCTATCTATCTTATCTATCTCTATCTATCTATCTATCTATCTATCTATCTATCTATCTATCTATCTATCTATCTATCTATCTATCTATCTATCTATCATCTATTATCCATGGGAACATTAGCATTTCCCAAATTTGATGCCCTCCAGACACAATAACTCCTAGAATTCCCCATTCAGGATTATTGTCTGCCGTCTGTCTGTCTGTCTGTCAGCCTGTCCACCTGCCTGCCCCCCGTCCTCTATATGATCTATCTGTCAATGGATCTATCAATCCATCATCTATCTATCTCATTCAGAGGCTTCCTGACTCCTCCAAAAGGAGGGATAAAATATCCATATATATCCAAATAAAACCATAGACAAGACAGCAAAGAAAAATCAGCAGGACCCCAACATTTTCAGAACGTCATCAGTTTATGGACTGTTTATTTGAGAGTGACAGATTTTGACACTCGGTTGGAGAAATGCTGAGAAATCATCTGAAAGAGTCATATATCTCTCTCTACTTTTTTTTTTTGCAGCGAGACCTAACCTTCACATCTGGTTTCATCAAATGGAGAAAGAAGAATGTTGTTCCTCAAATGTCCTGCTCCCAGGCTATTTAGAGAAGTGGTACACCAGTCCTTAACATGCTTGTTCTCCTCCTTATGTTCCACCTTGGAGATTCACTGAGTTTCCCCCTTTCATTAAATTGTGAGAGTCCAGCTGAGATCCTAGCTTTCTGAAGACAAGTGCTTATGGGTTTTCCAGCATCAGATACGCTTCAGATTTGCTGCCTACTTTCTCCCTTTCATTTATCTCCTTGTTGCTGGGTGTGCTTCCTTACTTTCATCTATCAAAGTAATGACACATCATATTTATCAGGCCAGGAGCAAAATCTCCGGAAAAAAGTAACTAAGTATAATTCTCATTTAATAGGGCAGATCGGGCATTCACTGTCCTCTGCTTCTCAATAAACGAAGACTTCTCCTGGTGTATTTATCCAGTGTCTATGTTAGCATACTCTATGGGCTTCCTAGCTGATGGAAGGTGGGTGTAACAATATACTGACTTGCAAGATAGTCTTTTGTGTCTGGATCCTACCTTGCAAAAAAAACAAACAAACAACAACTTGAGTTGGACTTCCAGCCAAAAATAACAGAAAACACAGTTGGAAGGGACCTTGGAGGTCTTCTAGTCCAGCCCCCTGTTCAAGCAGGAAATCCTATACCATTTCAGAAAAAAGGTGGTCAAATCTCCTTTGAAACTTCCAGTGTTGGAGCACCCACAACTTCTAGAGGCAAGCTGTTCCACTGATTAATTGTTCTCGCTGTTATGAAATTTCTCCTTAGTTCCAGGTTGCTTCTCTCCTTGATTAGTTTCCATCCATTGCTTCTTGTCCTGCCTTCAGGTGCTTTGGAAAATAGGTTGACCCTCTCATCTTTGTGGCAGCCCCTTGGAACACTGCGATCATGTCTCCCCTAGTCCTTCTTTTCATTTAACTAGACATACCCAATTCCCGCAACCATTCTTCTCGTGTTTTAGCCTCCAGTCCCCTTCCAGTCCTCTTCTCTTTGGAAGCCTCTCCACTTTCCCAACAAACCCAGTAGTGCTGAAGCTTGCAGCCCAGGGAAGGGTTCTACTTACTTTTACTACCGGTTCGTAATGGGATCGCGATGTCTAAAATGGGACTGGAACTCACCATCTCCTGGTGATTGGCCCAAAGTCAACCAGGTGGCTTTCGTGCCTAAGGTGAGACTAGAACTCACCGTCTCCTAGTGATTGGTCCAGAGTCAACTAGGTGACCTTTGTGCCTAAGGTGGGACTAGAACTCACCATCTCCTAGTGATTGGTCCAGAGTCAACCAGGTGACCTTTGTGCCTAAGGTGGGACTAGAACTCACCATCTCCTGGTGATTGGCCCAGAGTCAACCAGGTGACTTTTGTGCCTAAGGTGAGACTAGAACTCACCGTCTTCTGGTCTCTAGGCCAGCACCTTAACCACTAGACCAAACTGGCTCTCTATCTTATGTTTCAGAACCAGCTCAGTCATTAGGCAGAAAGAATCAGCTTGCTTACTGGGAAAAAAAATGGTTAAGGGGATCTATGGGAGAGAAGGAAGCAAGAGCTCCTCTGTTCTATTTTGAAAACAGCAAGGATTGCTTTGGTTGATTTCCACTCAGATCAGATTTATGTATGTATGTATGTATGCATGTATGTATGTATGTATGTATGTATGTATGTATGTATGTATGTATTTATTAGTTTGATTTATATGCCGCCCTTCTCCGGAGACTCAGGGCAGCTTACAATGCTTTTAAGCAATAGCCTTCATACTTTTGTATATACCTGCTTAGTAGGGCTTTTGGCCCCCCCTGAGCGGTGTTCTTTTTTGTACAAAGTCAGCTTATTGCCCACACAATCCGGGTCCTCATTTTACCTACCTCGAAAGGATGGAAGGCTGAGTCAACCTTGAGCCTGGTGAGAATTGAACTCACAGTAATTGCAGGCAGCTGGCAGCTAAATACTACTTTAACAGTAGTTTAGTCCACTGCACCACCAGGTTTGTTTGTTTGTTTATTCCATTTAGAAGACTGCCTATCTCGAAGAAGCCACTCTGGACGGCCGTGTTCTGAGACCTTCTGTTCCGGCTGAGTTTATTTTTTCCTCCTCCTCTTTTTCTTTATGTCCCCCCCTTTTTTTTTTGGGATGGTACACCTGAGAGCAAGAACAGCTTTGTTACTGATCTTTATAAGTCACCCTGGGAACAGTTTTTTCCCCGCGAACTGCAATGTAAAAATAGTTTAAACAAATCTAATCTTTCAGGCTAGGCCATATGTTCCAATTGTCAGGGAGAGTTCCATGTTCCAGGTACCTTTTCCATGAAAAAAAACGCCGTTCTTCTTCATTTATTCCCATTTTTTTTTCTTTTGCCTCGGGGATGCCTTTTAAATGTACATCTGTCGCAAAAGAGCTATTCTTTTGCAAGTTGTGATTTCATTGCCTGGGTCTCTCGAATTGAAAACTCTGAATAAGGAAAGGAGCACTTGATCTTGTTAAGCCCAGCCAGCTCCAAATTTTAGCATTCCCCCTTGGCATGGTTTTTGGAAGCCAACAAGGAAAGGAGAAGGCCAACAAGAATGAGGGTTTTTCTTTTTGCAACTCGGCCTACAGGTCACACAAAATAAACAGAAAGCAAAGCACCAAATATGTTGCTGCAGGGGGGTCCCGGAAAAATCTGCAGTTCAAAGAAGAGCAGATCGACAAATTGTGTTAAGCTGGCCGGTGTATAAAATGATCGATCGCCATAGGAAAAATAAGCGGAATTGTACCTGCCCCTCGAATCATATAAGTATAAACATACAGGAAATGGATACAAATAAATGGGGATAGTAGGACAGGGACGGTAGGCACGCTGGTGCTCTTATGCATGCCCCTTAAAGACCTCTTAGGAATGGGGTGAGGTCAACAGTAGACAGTTTAAGGCAGGGGTCGGCAACCTTAAGCACTCAAAGAGCCTCAAAGGTCCTAATCGGAAGCCGCCATTCAATTCTGGAGCCGACCGGAAGTCCAGTTCCCCCACCATAGTGTCTCCTCCTAGTGCAGCATCCTTTTTCCTCTACCTGTCCTAACTGAAAGCCCCATCAATTGTGGAGCCGACCAGCAACAGGGAGCCACAGCAGAGGGATGAAAGAGCCACATGCGGCTCCAGAGCCGCGGGTTGCTGACCCCTGGTCTAAGGTTAAAGTTTTGGGTGTTTTGGGATGAAACCACAGAGTCAGGTAGTGCATTCCAGGCCTTGACCACTCTGTTGCTGAAGTTGTATTTTCTGCAATCGAGTTTGGAGCGGTTTACCTTGAGTTTGTATCGATTGTGTGCTCGTGTATTGTTGCGGTTGAAACTGAAGTAGTCATTGGCAGGTAGGACGTTGTAGCAGATAATTTTGTGCACTATGTTTAGGTCAGACCGAAGGTGGCATAATTCTAAGTTGTCTAAGCCCAAAAATTCAAGCTTGGTGGCAATAAGGTATTTCTATTCAAACTAGCGTGCTGTTCTCAAATTTCCCAGCTTAGAAAACCCCCACACATTGCAAAGCTAGCAAGTAGAGCGTTTGACACGAGCCAGAGAGCAAGTGGCTGTCAGTTAGATAATGGAGTGTAAACCGGGCAGTGTGTTTACCCAGGCCTAAGCCACCACCCTACATTTCATCTCCTTCCTATTTCTCATTCTCCTCCTCCTCTTGCTTTTCTGGCGAAATATGGACACTTTCCAAAATTAATTTCAGCACTGACACATGGATAGTTTCCCACAGTGCTTACTAAGCAACTTTTCCCTGACAAGTTACTTTTGTTCAAGTACGAGCACATTGCACCCAAGAGGAATCTAGAAGCTGTGGAGCCATCTCTGGATAATTGTTCTTTTGTGTGAGCTCCTGGGCATCGGTGACTTGCGAGGAAGGAAAACAAGACAGAAACAGAAAACTGTGTGATATTGTGCGTGCTCCGTTTTTTTTTTTTATTATTATTATTTTAAACAAAGATCAAGCTCTGGTAATTCTACACCAGGGGAAAAAATTCAGAAAGGAAAAATTTGTTAGCATATAAATACTGGCTGCTTTCGTAGATGAGACACACTAAGTCATCTTTTCTTTTTCTTATTTTTTTTTTTTTAAGAGAACCCAGACTTGTTCACTATGCCGTAATTTGCGTGGTTCATATCGACTAATTCATAACCATTAGGGGTTTATAGATTGCATATTATATACCGCAGTGATAGATTATACATTATGTACAGATTATATATATTATATAATATGTGGATGATAATAGATTATATATTATACACAGTGGTGTGTTTTGGGCTCGTACAACAGACGGAGTGACGGCAAACCTTTTCGGCACTGAGTGCCCAAACTGGAACATGGTTGCATGCGTGTGCATGTGTGCATGTGTGCATGCTGGAGCGCCGGAAACCGAAGACCAGCTGGCCGGCGCATGAATTCCTGTTTTTCGGCTGTTTTCTGGGCCGTTTTCATGCCAAAAACAGCCAAAAAATGGCCGGAAAACGGCCCAAAAACAGGCATGCATGTGCCAGCCAGCTGATCTTCCAGTGCTCCACTGCGTGGGAAGACCAGCTGGATGACGCGCATGCGCGTGCTGGAAACCCGAAGAGCAGCTGGCAATGGTGCACATGCCCACAGAGAGGGCTCTGCGTGCTACTTCTGGCACGCGTGCCATTGGTTCGCCATCACGGGACTAAGGGAATTCCAAACAAGCAATTCCTAGGTCCGTGATGGTGAACCTATGGCACGCATGCCACAGGTGGCACGTGGAGCCATATCTGTGGGCACGCGAGCATTGCCTTAGCTCAACTGCCTGCGCTGGCCAGCTGATTTTCAGGCTTTCCGGGCCCACTGAAAGTTGGGAAATGGGCTGTTTCCAGCCTCCGGAGGGCCTCTGAAGGGTGGGTGGGTGGGGAAGGCCGTTTTCACCCTCCCCAGGCTCCTAGAAAGCATCTGGAGCCCGGGGAGGGCGAAAAACGGGCCCAGGCAGGAAACCCTACACCACTTCAGACAAATGGTTATCCAACATCTTCTTAAAAATTTCCAGTGTTGGAGCATTCACAACTTCTGGAGGCAAGTTGTCCCACTTATTAATTGTTCTAACTGTCAGGAAATTTCTCTTTAGTTCTAAGTTGCTTCTCTCCTTGATTAGTTTCCACCCATTGCTTCTTGTCCTGCCCTCAGGTGCTTTGGAGAACAGCTTGACTCCCTCTTCTTTGTGGCAACCCCTGAGATATTGGAAGACTGCTATCATGTCACCCCTAGTCCTTCTTTTCATAAGACTAGATATACACAATTCCTGCAACCGTTCTTCATATGTTTTAGCCTCCAGTCCCCTTGGACGAATGGAATTAAAAACAGCTGACTCCAGAACTGAAAAGACAGTTGTATTTATCTCACCAACTCTGTATTGTAGACTTAAGGTGGGAAGTAAAGTTTTTTTTGCCTGGAGTTATCTGTGTTCATCATTGCTTAGCCATTTCCAACACTTTGTGACCCAATGAATGTCATTTTGTCAGGATTGTCTTTTGGTCTATTGTTATCAGGGGCAGCTTCTTTGAGTTCTTTTAAGATCAAGTTTGTGACAGTATCTAGCTGCTTTATCTCCCGTTGGTCTCTTTTTTTGATTGCCTTCGATTTTTTTCCCCCAGCATTAGGATCTTCCCCAATTACTTTTGCCTTCGCTTGATGTGTCTAAAATAGCTAAGTTTTAACTTCATTATTACTGCTTATCATGCGCTGACTGGTTTTACATCTTTTGAATGATTAGTTCTTTTTACAGTCCATCATTCTCTCAATAATTTTCTCCAGCACCACAAACTCTTTTACAGCTTGCCTTTGCAACATTTACTGGGTGTCCTTGCTCATCTCTCTTCTGATTCCTTAGTCATTTCTGGGTCTTTCTTTCTTTCTTTCTTTCTTTCTTTCTTTCTTTCTTTCTTTCTTTCTTTCTTTCTTTCTTTCTTTCTTTCTTTCTTTCTTCCTTCCTTCCTTCCTTCCTTCCTTCCTTTGACCCTGTAATCCCTTTATTCAGGGTGGGCAACTGAATGGAGCTGAGTGTTTACAGTCTGGATGCCTTTCCTGACGCCTATGCGGAGTGCACAGCAGATATTTTCTTTGCACCCTGATAGAGAAACATATGTCGCTGCCTAGGATTGAACTCTCAACCTTCTGAGTGGGAGGTGACTGTCTACATCTCTAGGCCATTGCTCTGCTCATTTCTGGCTTTCCATACCTGCTCTTAAACTGCAAATAGTAATGGAATATGGGAAGAAGAGATCATTGGTTGTATTTTAAGAGAAGTTGGTGTTATTAAAATTGTTTATACTTATGTAGTCTTCCTTCCTTCCTTCCTTCCTTCCTTCCTTCCTTCCTTCCTTCCTTCCTTCCTTCCCTTTTATTTCTTTGCTTTAGTTTTTACTCTTTGCAATTGTAATTTTTTTAAAAAAAAAACAACTCTGAAAGTAATGCTTCATCTGCATCATTCTGTAAGATTATGAATAGTTTTGCTAGATTGTATTGCATTATATTGCATTGCATTGAATTGCATTTTCTATTTCTATTTCTATTTCTATTTTCTATTCTATTTTCTATTCTATTTTCTATTCTACTCTACTCTACTCTACTCTACTCTACTCTACTCTACTCTACTCTACTCTACTCTACTCTACTCTACTCTACTCTATTCTATTCTATTCTATTCTTCAATTCCTACAACTTTGTTGTAGCAATATTTTCTAGATCCCCTTCCCTTCACTTTCCAGGGTGCTCTGGTTTAATTCACTGATCAAACTTTTATGTGTGTCATTTCTTCGGGGATCTTTTTGTACTGCTCCTACCTACCTACCTTCGTTCTTGTTCTGATAGATCTTTACCTTCTTTATTTTTTTTATTAGGTCCGTCTTTGTCTTCCTGCTTCTCTCTTGAACGTTGTTTGCATTGGCAAACTGCCTTTTGCTTTCTTCAGCTATTTTCAATACGTCAGCAGACAGCCACGATGCCTTCTTTTTGCTTTTTAAAGACTCACAAGTTTTGAGATTGAATCCGTTATATCTATTATTTACCTTTACTGCCTAATCATGGAAATATCCCCGAGGCCCAATCTAGTTGGCCTGATGATTTCATCCTCCCCCCCGCTTTTTAAATTTAAATAGCAATTGTGCAAGTACGTGATATGAACCATAGTCAACATCAGGTTTTGCTTCTGATGACAGAACAGAAATTCTCCAATTTTGCTTGCACTTCGTATACTCAAATTCACCCCTGCATTTCTCCAGTGGTGTCCATGTGCACAGCCATCTCCTAGGGGCTATTGAAAGAAAACATTTGCTATAAACATTGAATGTTCTTGGCTGAGCTCCTTTAGTCTTTTTTTCATTTTGTGCGCCGTAAGCAAAGTTTCCCATTATTCCAGATCAAGTGTCAGCAACCTGCGGCTCTGGAGCCACATGTGGCTCTTTGGGCCCTCCACTGTGGCTCCCTGTCGGGTGATCCCACCACTGGCTGGCCCCGCCCCTCACCCTCCCCTCCCAGCCACTCTTCACCTGGCCTGAGAAGGTAAGGGTGACGGCGGGTGATGGAGAAGTGGCCAGGGCAGAGACAGAGAGATACAGAGAGAGGGGGAGAGACAGAGAGACATAGAGAGATACAGAGAGAGAAGTGGGGAGAGAGGGAGAGAGGTGGGAGAGAGATGTTAAAAGGGTTTTGTGGTTCCCGGTGTTTTTTTAATAACCGGTTCTCTGCCCTAATGACCGGCTGGGTAGGCGTGGCTTGTCACTGCGTTTTTGTATTTACCAGATGAGCTCATATTTTTGGATTTTCAGACTTTCCGTAGCTTGCCAAATTTCTTATCAGTAAACTAACTGCGCATGTCCGCATTCTTTCACTTGCTTCCTATTTTTCTTTGTTCTCCTGCCAGGAGAGGTCCGGCTGCAGAGAGGTGGCCGGCAGGAACGTTGCCAAAATGTAATTATTTAGATAGTGAGATGTTTTATTTTCTTTATAACAAATAAATGAGTTTTTTTTTTTAGAAAAAATATATCTCCGGGTTTAATTTCTTGCAAAAGTATGCTTCAAGGGAAAAGTCTTGATCCATGTCTCTAAATCAAGGTGCGATTACCCCAAAAGAAGAATGGGATTAATTAGCACTCTGACATGGCTAGGGGGTCGTGCGACTCGTGGAAGTGAGTGATTCGAGTTGGCCATGCCCACCCAGGTTTTGTGGCTTCCGGTGTTTTCTTTTCTGTGGGAAATGGGTCCAAACGGCTCTCTGAGTGTTTAAGGTTGCAGACCCCTGTTTCAGATGTTCCAACTTTAGCATTCCAGTTTCCTATAATTAATATGACATCTTTTTTTAATTGTATCAGTAAAACACTACAAGTCACTGTAGAACTGCTGTACTGGGACTGGACTATATTTTAGGTCCTCATAATATCATAATATGGGCTTATTTTATCTATATATGTCCTTTTTAGTTTACTGGATCCCAGAAAGTTTGGGTGTTCAATCTTGAGATTCGTGCTTAGACAACCTCAGGTTTTTCTTGGTTCATGGTCATGACATTCCAGTAGTATATATTTCTTTGCTGCATCAAATTTTCATTTTGCCAGTGGGGACATCAGCAGCTAGACATCTTTTCAGCTTAAGTCTAGCCCTGTCATAAAAGATTTCTGTTATTCATGCTTGCTGTCTGCTTGTTAGATACCTTATGACTGAAGGAAGGGTTACTCAGAGTTACATTTTGACATTCTCAAGTGTGAATGTCTATTTGGAGTTCTTTGGCCAAAATCCCTGTGTGAGTTTCCATTTCTTTCTTCAGTAAACTGTGTTGAAGTCTTATTCCTCATCTACTGACCGGCTCATCAAATATGCACCTTCTGAAAATGTACACTTCCAATCATATAGCTCATAACCAGTGGTGAAATCCAAATGTTTTTACTATCGGTTCTGTGGACGTGGCTTGGTGGGCGTGGTGTGGCTTGGTGGGCGTGGCTTGGTGGGTGTGGCAGGGGAAGGATACTGCAAAATCTCCATTCCCACCCCACTCCAGAGGAAGGATACTGCAAAATCCCCATTCCCTCCCCACTCCAGGGGGAAAGATATTGCAAAATCCCCATTCCCTCCCCACTCCAGGGGAGGGATATTGCAAAATCTCCATTCCCACCCCACTCGGGGGCCAGCCAGAGGTGATATTTGCCGGTTCTCCAAACTACTCAAAATTTCCGCTACCAGTTCTCTGAACTGCTCAAAATTTCTGCTACCAGTTCTCTAGAACCTGTCAGAACCTGCTGGATTTCACCCCTGCTCATAGCATGATTGGAAGCTCAAACACCATCACTAAAAAGCAACATTCATATATCGCATTTAATCTAGTGAAGTCAAAACTCTAACAATTTCATTTGTACTTGTTAAATATTGGCCCTCGTTAGTTTCCTTAGTGCAGGGGTGTCAAACTCAAGGCCTGTGGGCTGGATCCGGCCTACAAGGTGCTTAAATCCAGCCTGCAGGACTGGCCTGGAAATATCAAAGGACCGGTCCGTGGTGCCTCTGGCAGCTAAAACAGGCCATGGGCAGGCCCCCCGTGCCTCGTTTTCACCCTCCATGGATTCCTGCATCACTCTGCCGGCCAAAAACGGCCAAAAACAGTGCATGGGCAGCTGCGCACAGATCCTCCTCTCCCCATTTTGGCCAGCAGGGGGCTGCAGGAGGCAGCTGTCCTGCCGCTTCCCCACCCTGGCCCGCGGAGGAGAACTACAATCCTGATCTGGCCCTCGAAGAAATCCAGTTTGACACCCCCGCCTTAGTGTATTGCATAAATTCAGCTTGTTCGTTTAATTGAGGGACGCGGTGGCTCAGTGGCTAAGATGCTGAGCTTGCCGATCGAAAGATCGGCAGTTCAGCGGTTCGAATCCCTAGTGCCGCATAATGGAGTGAGCTCCCATTACTTGTCCCAGCTTCTGCCAACCTAGCAGTTCGAAAGCACGTAAAAAACGCAAGTAGAAAAAATAGAGACCACCTTTGGTGGGAAGGTAACAGCGTTCCATGCGCCTTTGTCGTTGAGTCATGCCGGTCACATGACCACAGAGATGTCTTCGGACAGCACTGGCTCTTTGGCTTTGAAACGGCGATAAGCACTGCCCCCTAGAGTCGGGAACGACTAGCACATATGTGCAAAGGGAACCTTTACTTTGTTTAATTGTGGGTTCAATAATTGCACAATTCTGGTGACTGGGTTTAACATGTTATGGAAATACAACCCTTCTCTTGAAGAAGAGACAATGAAAGAGGTTCCTCATGAGAAGGTAATAGCTGCAGAAGGGTATCTAATGGGATCTAGCCACTATGACTTAGACTTGAGGTTTTAAACTACTAGCTTCCCAGGCCTTTTGTTAATGTGACCTGATGCTAAGAATCATTGGATTTATGAACTAAAAGAGAAAGGTCCAACAGTAGTTTTGCACACTATGCAAATTGTGGCTTTCCTTAAAATGCAGTTCAAAAGCTATGGCTAAATGTGATGCCCCAACACAGACATTGTGGGTTGATTCAGTGATTAACCTTGGTGCAAGGCTTGGAATGCTATGTGGATCCAACCAATTGCGGCTTATTTAATTACCATTCTTAAAATGCAATATAACCAAGGATTGAGCCCCACTCACAGTTGGGTGAATCTAAGTGGCCTTTTCTAAAACTCCCATCTCCTTTTCACCTGAGGATCCACCGAGCCTCCAACTCACAAAAGAGCCCCACGACTGTGGAATTGGCAGACCCCCCCTTTTGCCTTTGCCAACTTCTTGTAAGTACTTTTCAGCAAAAAAAAAGGTGGGGGGATTATCAGGAACTTGTCAGAGGTCCTTCGGGGAAGGGAGAATCAGTCTCATGGCTCAGAAATGTTCTCTTCCGTGGGATTACACGAGAATGCATATGGAATAAGGTTGCCCCCAGCCAGGTTTCTGGTCACACTTGGAATCCTGCATTCAGTTTTGGTCGCCACGATGTAAAAAAGATGTGGAGGCTCTAGAAAGAGTGCAGAGAAGAGCAACAAAGGTGATGAGGGGAATGGAGGCTAAAACATATGAAGAATGTTGCAGGAACTGGGTATGTCTAGTTTAATGAAAAGAAGGACTAGGGGAGACATGATAGCAGTCTTCCAATATCTCAGGGGTTGCCACAAAGAAGAGGGAGTCAAGCTATTCTCCAAAACACCTGAAAGAAACAATGGATGGAAACTAATCAAGGAGAGAAGCAACTTAGAACAAAGGAGAAATTTCCTGACAGTGAGAACAATTAATCCATGGAACAACTTGCCTCCAGAAGTTGTGAATGCTCCAACACTGGAAGTTTTTAAGAAGATGTTGGATAACCATTTGTCTGAAGTGGTGTAGGGTTTCCTGCCTAAGCAGGGAGTTGGACTAGAAGACCTCCAAGGTGCCTTCCAACTCTTATTGCAATCCAACTAATAATAATCCAACTATTATTGCAAAGTGACATTTCCTGTAATCTCCACTATCTGGCATCTCTAACCAGATTGCTGCCAGCTAACCTTTTTTCAAGAGTGAAGTGGCAAGCAATTTGCCAGCACAAGGCTTTTTGGCCAAACCAAACCACTCCAACTTATTCTATAGAAAGGAAAATGTGAGAATCAGTTAGGGGGTCAAAGCTGGGCCTCCTTTCTGAATTTCCTTTGCCTTTTAAAACAGATGGCTTCCTTATCCCCAGGCCTACCGTAGCACAGAAGTGGCGTGACTTCCAAGCCCCTTGT
Source organism: Pantherophis guttatus (assembly GCF_059756535.1). Taxonomy (NCBI): domain Eukaryota; kingdom Metazoa; phylum Chordata; class Lepidosauria; order Squamata; family Colubridae; genus Pantherophis; species Pantherophis guttatus. The sequence continues at coordinate 13,814,110 of NC_142075.1, read as the reverse complement.
TTTAATTTCTCTGACTTGCTTCTGTGTCCCCCTTCTGTTGGCCAGCTGTTGGTGCATATGGAAATTATCTCTTTATTTAGGATTTTTGTACCTGCCCAACCCGAAAGGCTTTTTTGAAGAGGAACAGGAATAGGAATTGCACATTAGAAGGTGCTTTAAGCGGCTTTCGTTCTCAGTCATTTCCCCTCGTTCTCCACCCTTCCACCTGGTTCCAGGTATTGCCAGTCTTCTAACGCCTTATGAATATTCATCCCCTTTGGAAGAGTGAGGCCCAATAGATATTTGGAAACATGTGCTTATTTGCAAATATATGCAGGTAGAAGACAGATTAGGATAAATAGCACAGGACTTATGTCGAACAGCAAATCTATTACCTGGTGTCAGTTGTGCAAAGAGCGAGAGGCTTCCTTTCTGCTCTAGATAATCCTAACAGCTTTATACATCATATTAAATCACTTGCTTATTGGCTGAACAGAAGAGAACTAAAAAAAAAAAAAAAAGAATTCCTCTACATACATTAGTGGCCAAAATTATGGAAACCTTTGGGAAAAGTGTATTTTCTAAAAGTAGCTAATAACACCACTTTTTTTTTTTTGAAATAGTACCCTAAAATTATATATCAATGGAAAGATAATTTAATCAAAAATGTAATGCAATAAGTTTTATGAAGGATTTGCAATTAGAAGAGCAGTTACAGTGTAAAGAAGAAAAGTGAAACACGTAGAAAAAACGAGATATATAAAAATGATCACCATGTCAGTTAATACTTAATTGGGGTAACCTTTAGCATGAATTATGGCCTTACAACGTCTTCCCATGGAGTGAACCAAGTCTTTTAGTTCTGCAGCTGTGATAATGTGAAACTAAGATTGAAGGATGGCTTCTATTAACTGGGTTTTATTGCTGGGTTGCTTCTGACTAACAAGTTTTTTTAGTCGGCTCCATAGATTTTCAATTGAGTTAAGGTCTGGGCTATTCCCAGGCCATTCCAGCAGTGGAATAGGATTATCTGGAAACTCCAAAAAAAAAAAAAAAAGTGGTGTTATTAGCCATCAAACCTCAAAAATACACTTTTCTCAAAAGGTTTCCACAATTTTGTCCACTACTATACATCATATTAAATCACTTACTTATTAGGTGAACAGAAGAGAACTATTATTGGGGTTTTAAATTTGTTCGGAAATTATTTAATTTGTTTTATTCTATTTTAAATTTTGTATTTATGTGTTTTATTCTATGGTTGTTCACCGCCCTGAGTCCTTCGGGAGTAGGGCGGTATACAAATTCAATAAATAAATTAAAAAAAGAATAATAAAAAAAAGAATTCCTCTACATATCAGGTTGCCAGTTGTATTTTTAGAAGATTTTATTTTATTATGTTAATTGTTTTTTTAATGAACAAAAAACAAAAAAAGGAAAAGGAAACAAAGAGCAAAACGTAAAAATAATAGCGATCTGTACATTGTCAAACAGAAACAATTGGACTTTCTGGTTTTTCTTTGAAGACGTTTCTCTTCTCATGCAAGAAACTTCTTCAGCTCTGAGCTGAAGAAAGTAAAGGTAAAGGGTAAAAGAGCGGCCCCGAAAAAGTAAAAATGAAAAATGAAAGTTAAAAGAAAAGATGAATGAAAAATGACTGTACATATAAATGTGTTTATGAGAAATAAAAATAAAAAAACTTAAAAAACAAACAAACAAATGCCTCACTTAACAAATGCCTCACTTAAACAGCCGAAATGTGGGTCAGTCGTAAATCGAAGGCTACCTGTATTTGTGTAGCCTTTTTGTGAGGAGAATTTGTATAGAGTGGACATTCAACAGGTGGGAGCTGATTTGCCCAGTCCAGCTGAGTTCCTGGTGTGAAGCAACAGCTGTTTTGGAAGCACTAATGAGATTTGAAATGATTGCCTGTTAGGAGTTTGGAAGGGCAGGAGGCCTGAGCCTGCTGGAAAAAGCTGAGGCGAAACAGGGTAAGTAAACTTGCCTTTTCCTTATACATATTAATCAGAAACTGTCAAGGATGTTTGGGGTTCAGCCTGGAGAGCCGCTGCTTGTATAGTGGGGGGGGGGGGGGGGATAAAAGTGACAAATTGAATTGTTGCCGGCGTGTAATGCCAACTGACATCTCTCTGTGGTGTGAAACCGTGAGGAAACTGGTCCTTCAGCGTGAGCAAAATGCCAACCAACAACACTCGAAGGGGTAAACTGGAAATACCCATTGTTAGGTTTGTTTTATGCTTTAATAAAAAGGGTTACCCTTTTCTTTTCTTTTCTTTTTTTTTTTAATTTTTAATTTTCCAAGAGCCTCCTGGAATTTCCCAATGTTTGTTTTCACAACAATGATATTGCAGTGTAAGATAATGGGAGAGGGATTTTTTTGGTTTGTTTTTATTAGTTTAGCGTATGGCTAAAGCACATAAATAACAGTCATAAAATGATAAAGCAGGAGCACAGGATGCTAGAGTGCATGTATATGAGGGAAATATGGGGTCAGTTCAAAAAACTAAATGTAAGTTATAGGTTCAGAAGTTGTATAGCCTCCAGAAAGTATGGGTGTTCCAACAGGGGAGGTTTTTAAGAAGAGACTGGACAGCCATTTGTCCAAAATGATGTAGGGTTTCCTGCTTGAGCAGGGGGTTGGACTAGAAGGCCTCCAAGATCCCTTCCAACCAGGGATGAAATCCAGCAGATTCTGGAGAACCGGTAGCGGAAGTTTTGAGCAGTTCGGAGAACCGGCAAATACCACCTCTGGCTGGCCCCAGAGTGGGGTGGGAATGGAGATTTTGCAATATCCTTTTTTTTTTTAAAATGATTTATATGCTGCCCTTCTCCAAAGACTCAGGGCGGCTTACAATGCGTTAAGCAATAGCCTTCATCCTTTTGTATATTTATACAAAGTCAGCTTATTGCCCCCACAAACTGGGTCCTCATTTTACCTACCTTAGAAAGGATGGAAGGCTGAGTCAACCTTGAGCCTGGTGAGATTCGAACTTGCAGTAATTGCAGGCAGCTGATGTTAATAACAGTGCTTTAGTCTGCTGCGCTACCAGGGCTCCTTCCCCCAGGCGTGGGGAGGGAATGGGGATTTTGCAGTATCCTTCCCCCAGGAGTGGGGAGGGAATGGGGATTTTGCAGTATCCTTCCCCTGCCATGCCCACCAAGCCACACCCACAGAACCGGTAGTAAAAAAAAATGGATTTCACCACTGCTTCCAACTCTGTCATTCCGGTTACATTTTGAAATACATTGATTCATAAGAATAGGATAAGTGCTCTATATATTAATATCTAGGCCATTTATCTAATTAAGTGCAGTATTTGTTAATTGTAGAAAGGCTATTTCTCCTCCTGTTTAAACTCCCAAGTGGCAGCTGGCCACTGTGTGATCCGGTATCTGACGAGGAATGCAACAGTCGTATTCATGGGAGGATACTCTGCCCCATTTAAGAGAGCGACACGGAGTTTGCAGATTGTTATTTTAAACTTACGATTTAACAATGATTTATTGAATACACTACAGTTTGTTTGCCTTGCATTGCAGCTTTAAAATCTGGTGTGAATAAGGGAGCTGCTATAGGACTATGCGGTCATTTAGGTTTGATCCTAGCCACACCAAACTCGGTCCATTGTTGTCATTGTTACAATCCCTGTTGGACAAAAATTATCTTTTTAACAATAACATAATTCACACCAGTGGTGGGTTTCAAAATTTTTTACTACCGGTTCTGTGGGTGTGGCTTGGTGGGCATGGCATGGCTTGGTGGGCATGGCAGAGGAAGGATACTGCAAAATCTCCATTCCCACCCCACTCCAGGGGAAGGTTACTGCAAAATCCCCATTTCCTCCCGATCAGCTGGGACGCGGGAGGCAGAGAATAGATGGGGGCGGGGCCAGTCAGAGGTGGTATTTACCGGTTCTCCGAACTACTCAAAATTTCCGCTACCAGTTCTCCAGAACTGGTCAGAACCTGCTGAAACCCACCTCTGATTCACACGTTGTGTTATTTGGCCTGACGATGTGCCGTATGAATCTTACTTTTGCAAGATTCCTTGTACTGAAATGTTGGTTTTTTTTAAAGATAACCTATAAAATAATCCGGTATGAACAAACTACTGTCGCTAACCTCTAGTATTTTTTGTTACAAAAACATTAAGTGCTGTTGGAAATGAATTCAACCAACAAGCATGGGTCGATGAAAACAAAGAGACTTTATTAAAATAAAATAATAAAAACAATTTTGCAAAATAGGGTGGTATCCCAGCACATCTCCACAAGGAGTTTGAGCCAGGAAGCCACACCTAAAGTTTCAAAAGCATTACATTTTATAGTTCCCTATCCCGATTCCCCTCCTACATCGCATCCAGGGATCGATCACGGCTAATCCGAAGCACCTTTTAGAGAGAACACCATCTCTTTCTCTAATTACATGTTCATCAACATCTCCCTATAACTACCCATAAAATATTTTGCAAGCATGGCTCTTTCTTATCTCTATTGCCTTGGCATTAAAGAGTGGGCCTCTTTCTAATGGGCCTCAAACAAAAGAAGATCTATTCTAACACAACATTGTTACATATTGGTATGCTTTCAGCGTGTTCTCCAACTATCTTAAAGCAGAATAATGTCTAACAAATTTAACAGAGTAGCAGAGGTGGAAGGGACCCTGCAGGTCATCCAGTCCAACCCCTTGCCTGAGCAAAATTGAATCTTCACTTATATGCATGTCTAACTATATACCTACGTACTATTTTATTTTTGAATTTTCTTACATCCTACAGTGCTAATAGCCATGCCCTCCATCAAGCAGGTCTAAAACGTTATCCTTACTAAATTTGGGCCTTTGATCATGTCAAAATCTTCCCCATGCTCTATCCACTTTCTAAAACGTTTTAAAGCTATTTTCTTAAAGCCCAGAGAGCCAGCGATGACAACAATGCACTTTGCTTGTATATTTTTAGCATTTGCAAATGCAAATATATTCTGGCTTCCTGAAGGAATTGCCAGCTGCAAGGTATTTTGGGCCAGTGAGACCCAGATGTGTTTCTAACAATGTAGTTGGGGAGGGAGAGGAATATGCCCACAATCAGACAGAGGTGCTGAGACATAACAACATGGCACCAGAGTTCACTATAAAAAAGGTAAAGGTAAAGGTTCCCCTCGCACATCTGTGCTAGTTGTTCCCGACTCTAGGGGGTGTTGCTCATCTCCATTTCAAAGCCGAAGAGCCAGCGCTGTCCAAAGACGTCTCCATGATCATGTGGCCGGCATGACTCAACGCCAAAGGCGCACGGAACGCTATTACCTTCCCACCAAAGGTGGTCCCTATTTTTCTACTTGCATTTTTTACCTGCTTTCGAACGGCTACGTTGGCAGAAGCTGGGACAAGTCACGGGAGCTCACTCCATTACGCGGCGCTAGGGATTCGAACCGCGGAACTGCCGACCTTCTGATTGACAAGCTCAGCATCTTAGCCACTGAGCCACCTACAGTATATACCCCCTTAAATATGGATCAATGATGCTTCCCCTCCCCCTCTCCCCCAAGTCCTGAATAATGCGATAACATGCTGCTTGGATGTAATAATGCTCAGGAGGTTTTGTTGAGCAAAAGTTAGGACCACAGAAAAGATAGCACAGAAAAAAAAAAGAAAGCCAAATCAACAAAGTAGACAGTTAATTACGGTTTTTCTTTTAGCTGAAAGAGCAAGGTCTGGATTATACCATAATCCTGGATTGGAAATGCATTTTGACTGTCCCAATAGCAAGGGGAATTTACTCGGACTTCACAAAGCAATTTCTGTGTTCTTAATCCCATATTCCTGCCTATGCCCCTCCCACCCATAAGACCCATTCAGATTCTGGTCAGAAAATGGTTGGATCACTACTCGATGGGCCTCCATACAAGAACAAAAACTAGCAAAGGGGAAAGATAATTTGCTGGATGAACTACCACACTGTTCTAACGAACTCAGCTGAGTAAATAGTCTTTTCATCTGATTAGGGGCCCCTCCCAAAAAGAAATCTCTCCCCCCCACATTCCTTTTCAGAGCCTCCTTCTCTCTCTGCTAGAAATTCTCAGAAGAATTGTGTGACGGTGCACAGCAAATATAATGTCAGAAAGGCCCATTATTGTTCCCTTGTCACTGTCTCTTATTTATTTAACAAATGTTTATAGCTGCCCATCTATCCCAGGATGTATGGCCAGGGAAGACTTTTTCTGTTGTGGTTGTTTTGAATATTTGCTTGAATCAAAAGGTGACACGGCCACATTGTGCTAGTCTACGCTAATATAGAGTGGGTTTTTGTGGATCAGGTCAGGGGTGGGGCTGCTGGGGGTTCCCAGGGGTTCGCGAGAACCTCTAGCTAAGATTCTGTGAAGTTTGGAGAACCCCCAAATCCCACTCCTGCTGGCCCCGCCCACCCTGCCCCACCCCTCCCAGGAGTCCACACACGATCTGTTTTGGATGCAGGTAAGTGCAGGGCACGCACGGAGGCTCAGGGAGGGTGAAAAATGGGCCTACCGGAAGATCAGGAAGGCTGGAAACTGGCCCATTTCCAGCCTCCAGAGAGCCTCCGGAGCCTGGGGAGGCTGTTTTCGCCCTCCCGGAAACTCGAGGAAAGCCTCGGGAGCTTGGGGAGGGCAAAAACGCCCCGCTGCCATGGTGCAGGAGGCCGACTAGGCCACGCCCATGCCTTATGGGAGGGGCCAATCATCAACAGGCTCCTCCTGTTCCTCTGCCTCTCTGCTGTCAGCCTCTGGAGGCTCCGGAGTCCGCACATCACTCCCAGATGGCCCTGGCCCCATCTCTGCCTCCGACGCAGAGCCTTCATCCGGGCCTTCCCCAGCCTCCAGGACTGGCCCATGTTCTTCCTCAGCCTCATCACTGTCCGACTCCGCTGCCAGCTCCGCAGGCTGCTGGCGGACCACAACATTGGGTCCCTGAATGAACAGTTTCTCTGTGATAATACAGACACTTGTGTGTGTGTGGCATCTTCTTAGTGAAAGACTGTCCAAGCTCCTGGCTTGGAATGTACAAGATAACCTGAGATTCGTATATCAATGTCCTGTCTTTCATTGTACAATCCTATCTCCAGCAGTTGGTAGCTTCCCTGGTTTCCTTTCAGAGCCAAAGAAGACATCAAGAGGGGGGTTTCTTTTCATGGACTGTCTCCAGTTGGGAAATAGAGACAGCTAGAGTGTTGGAAAGAGGTCACACAAAGGAGCACTATTAGCAGCCCATAACTGAAAAAGGAAGCTTCGAAGAACTTCCAAGAGATACACTCCAGAAATCATGAAGCACTCTGGAAATAGAAGCCTCTTTTGTGAGGTGGTTGGTGAAGGAGGATCTTTTTGGTAATTGAATAGAAAGCTGTTGATCTAATTTTCACTTTCCCCAGCTTGATCCTCCAGATGTGCTGGGCTACAATTCTAGTATAACGAGCCAGCATCATTGGTTCAAGAACAGGGATCGTTGCCATTATCACTCATGGAGTCCTGCTTGGTGTGTTACCATAGCAGGTCAACACAAATAATGCCAAAAAGATTGTGTCATAACTAAGCCTGAGTCATAAAATCATTGAGCAATCGGTTTTGAGACTTAGTGAATCATTCAGTTTGTCATCTGCACTTCTATAACTGTCTGGTTTGGTTCTGCAACCCAACAAGACAGACACAGACTTCAGAGGATAATTAGAACTGCAGAAAAAACAATGGCTACCAACCTGCCTTCCATGGAGGACCTGTATACTGCACGGGTCAAAAAGAGGGCTGTGAAAATATTTACAGACCCCTCACATCCTGGATATCAACTGTTTCAACTCCTACCCTCAAAATGACACTATTGAGCATTGCATACCAAGACAACTAGATACAAGAACAGTTTTTTCCCGAATGCCATCACTCTGCTAAACAACTAATTCTTTCAACGCTGTCAAACGATTCACTAAGTCTGCATTACTATTAATCTTCTCATCGTTCCTCACTCATCTCCTCCCACTTATGACTGCATGACTGTAACTTTGTTGCTTGTATTCTTACGATTTATATTGATTGTTTCCTAGTATGATTTGATTGCTTATTTGTACCCTATGACTATCATTAAGTGTTGTACATTATGATTCTTAACGAATGTATCTTTTCTTTTTATGTACACTGAGAGTGTATGCGCCAAAGACAAATTCCTTGTGTGTCCAATTACACTTGGCCAATCAAGAATTCTATTCTATTCTATTCTATTTTGAAGCAAGGGCCTAAACAATCCACCATGGAAAACAAAAAGGATGCTTCAAAAATTACCCAATGAAACTTCAATAGTTGATTCAATACAGTTTGCGAGAGGCTACTCTGTTCTAGTAGACCAGGGGTCTCCAAATGTGGCAACTTTAAGACTTGTGAATTCCTCCGTGTTGGCTGAGGAATTCTGGGAGTTGAAGTCCACAAGTCTTAAAGTTGTCAAGTTTGGAGACTCCTGGTCTCAGCCTCAGCAACTTTAAAAGTATGTTGGCTGGGGAATTCTGGGAATTGAAATCATCTGTCTTAAAGTTGTTGAGAAATATGGGTCTATACAACTCTTAACGGTTGTGCAACTCTCAACTCTCAAAGGGTGATAGAAAGTCTCTTTCCAATCAAGCAGACTACTGATCTGTCTTACATGCTATTTTCAGTGTTTTGGCAGCACTTCAGAATTACGACACTTTTTTTAGCCTAACCTACAGATGTTGGGGAATTTAATGAGGGACTTTCTGGGTTCACAATAAATACTCTCCAGATTCTAGTTAGCATGGGGCAGAGTAGAATTTGTTTGCAAAAGGAAAATGGTTGGAGACACACATACACAAACCCACACATATATATTTTTTAATTTAAAACATTGGTCTACTTTCCCTGCCAGTGGTTCCACTCTTAAGTACATACAATAAATAACATCCATGTGTTTCTAACTATGCAGCTGAAAAAAACCCCATCATCTGGATCCATGTTTAGAAGAGTTGCTCTTCCTAAAGGAACAAATACCAAACTGCACAGGGCAGGCCAAAAGTGCATATTTGTTCTCCCTGCAAGGCACCCATCCCTTGTGACTTACTGTCTAGAATAGAATAGAATAGAATAACAGAGTTGGAAGGGACCTTGGAGGTCTTCTAGTCCAACCCCCTGCCCAGGCAGGAAACCCTACACCACTTCAGACAAATGGTTATCCAACATTTTCTTAAAAACTTCCAGTGTTGGAGCATTCACATTTCTGGAGTTCCAGAACTTCCGGGAGGCCCGTTTTTCGCCGTCCCAGAGCCTCCACACGGGCCCCGTACTTACCTCGCATCCAAAATGGGCCGCGTGGAGACTCCTGGGAGGGTGGGCAGGGCCAGCCAATCCTTGCAACTACCGATTTGGCGAACCAGATGTAAAATTAGCATCCGGTTTGCTCAAACTGGTCTGAACCAGTTTGTAAAATCCAGCAGGTTCTGACAGGTTCTGGAGAACCAGTAGCAGAAATTTTGAGCAGTTCAGAGAACCGGCAAATACCACCTCTGGCTGGCCCCAGAGTGGGGTGAGAATGGAGATTTTGCAGTATCCTTCCCCTGTCACACCCACCAAGCCACTCCCACCAAGTCACACCATGCCCACCAAGCCATGCCCACAGAACCGGTAGTAAAATTTTTTGGATTTCACCACTGGTCTGAACCGGCTGAATCCCACCTCTGTAAGAAATTCCCATGGATGGACTATGCCATTCTTGCATTTACTTAGTGATGAGTTGGCCATCATGAGATATGCATGCTGTGTCTTTCGTTATTCCATCCTCTCTCCAGCTCTGAGCAGGTTTCCTGGCTCCCCATGCTTCAATGAATCTTTAAGAGAAGATAATAGAAGGAAATTTCTGCTAAAGGTCTGCAGTGGTCATCGATCAGGGGAGCCCTACCCATGTTGTGGAATTTTTCTTTCCAACTCAAAAGTATTTTGGGAAACCATGCATCTGATTTCTTTGTCCGCAACTTGTTGGAGAATTTTGCAAGGCCATTTGTATCCCTCAGCTCTTTAGCCTAGAAAAAGAAGACACTTAAGTGTGGCTAAAACGGAGGATTATTGAAATTACATCTAGCGTGGGCCTAGGAAAAATTAAAATGTTTCTCCCACTTGTTTTGGCTTTCTTCATAGCTACCAGCAAATATTGGCAGAGCAGGAATGCCCCAGTTTTAAGCAGCTGGAACAAGTTTAATGAAATAGGCACAACTTTATGGAGCTTTTCATGAGTGAAGCTGGTTTTTTTTTCTCAAACAAAATCAACCCTATTCTCAGTAGCCAGTTTTTTTTTTTTTCCTGGCCTAGATATTCACATATCACCTTGCTCTTTGGAACCGATCAGAAAATTAGCGGCGCTGTTTAAAATGGTCTAAAAGGAATTTATCTGTTTACAATTGTGGGAAGAAATATCCATCCGGTTTTAGTTCCAAGCAGGGAGAAAGACACTGGAAACATGGAAGCTGATGGGAAAGATGCTTTAAGGGTGAACAGAATCACCAAGCATAGGATCCTGGTGCAGCTGACCACATGGAGTGGAGAGTGGAGGGTTATTTATACCCTCTCTTGGGCCTTGCCCTTGAGCTTCCTGTTCCTGTGCAAGAAATGTATTCTATTGGCTGTAGTCAGACTCCCATGGGGCCAGGTTTGGTTGAAGCCTGGAGGGTGTCCCCAGGTGATTTTGCAATGCAGTGAGCCCTGCTGCACATATGTGCTAGTCGTTCCTCACTCTAGGGGGCGGTGTAATCTCCGTTTCAAAGCCGAAGAGCCAGCGCTGTCCAAAGATGTCTCCGTGGTCATGTGGCTGGCATGACTCAATGCCAAAGGGGCACGGAATGCTGTTACCTTCCCACCCGTTACGCGGCGCTAGGGATTCGAACCACTGAACTTCCGACCTTTCGATCAACAAGCTCAGCGACTTAGCCACCGAGCCACCGAGCACCTTATACAGTGCTTGAGGTACCCTTATCTTAAGGCAGCAGGACATTCTGGGATTGAGCAAACAAGGCCTGTGTGGACCTTCTCTTTGGCTTCTGGAAAAGGTTCCACCTGCTCTACATTACCGTCACTTAGAATACTGGTGTCAGCAAAGCATTGGGCATTCCCAATAAATCTCCATGCGTTTTTGCTGGTGCAGCACTTAAGAAATGCAAAGTGCTGCCTCTTTGCAGCCAAACAGTCTCTGTTCTCACTCAGGGTACCCTCCATCTTCTCTTCCTGGCTGTTCTGATTGTCAGATTAGCTGCCAGTCTGCCACTTTCTGCTTCTTAATCCTCCAAAGCGAGCACTTTCTTTCAGCAAACAGGAGCACAGAGCCAAATGTTGGAGCTCTTGTGGATCACAAACTTTTTTTTTTTTTTTGGTTCTCCCTGCACTGACAGTGTATCCCAATAAAGTTTTCTTTGGATGTAGAGATGCCAAATCTGTTGGATGTCCATCACAATGTCCCTTCTAATGTCTGGACATTTTGTTCATGGAGGTTAGGAATCTGCAGCAAAAGATGGTTTACAAGTGATTTGTCAACATTTGGGCTTCTCTTTTTCGGTTTGTTTTTGATGAACAGGGATGCAGTGGCTCAGCGGCTAAGACGCTGAGCTTGTCGATCGAAAGGTCGGCAGTTCTGTGGTTCGAATCCCTAGTGCCGTGTAATGGGTGAGCTCCCGTTACTTGTCCCTGCTTCTGCCAACCTAGCAGTTCGAAAGCATGTAAAAAATGCAAGTAGAAAAATAGGGACCATCTTTGGTGGGAAGGTAACAGCGTTCTGTGTGCCTTTGGCGTTGAGTCATGCCGGCCACATGACCACGGAGACGTCTTCAGACAGCGCTGGGTCTTCGACTTTGAAACGGAGATGAGCACCTGTCCCTAGACTCAGGAACGACTAGCACATATGTGCGAGGGGAAGCTTTACCTTTACCTTACCTTTTGATGAACAGACCAGAGGACTTTATAGTAACTGGGTCAATCCTTTTGGAGTGGTTTGGTGGGTATTTTTCCATTCTCTTTTTTCTCCCTTTTAATTTTAATGTGGCTTTACATTGTTTATGCGTAAATACATTTTCGGTTCATTTGAAATACCGTAGTAACATCTTTTGAAAATACTGTCTCTTTAGACTGGAGCTTCATTTACCATTTCATGAGAAAGAAAACCATTTCTGTGGCTGTGATTTTTGCACTGCATAACGCTATTTAATTGTTTTGTCTTAACATGTTTTGTGAACTGAACCATGGAGGTGTTGTTTAGCTTCTTAAGAATGAACAGCTGGGCTGAAAAAGGCCTCTTTGGTGCTCTTTAAGCAGAGATTTTTAAGTGGATTCTGGACTGAACATTGGGGCTGGGCTAAAACTCAAAAATTAAGCTTCTATAGGTCTAAATCATCAAGGGGATGGATTTCTAGCTGGATTATCTTAATCTAGCTATTTTGCTTGGCGATTCTGAGTTTTTTCAAAACATAGCAAAGAAATACGGAGTTAGTAGATACAGATACAGATTAACAGAGTTGGAAGGGACCTTGTAGGTCATCTAGTCCAATCCACCACCCAAGCAGGAGACTCTACACCATTTTTGACAGATGGCAGTCCAGTCTCTTCTTGAAAGCTTCCAGTGATGAAGCTCCCACAACTTCTGAAGGCCAGCTGTTCCACTGGTTGATTGTTCTCACTGTCAGAAAATTTCTCCTCATGTCTAGGTTAAATCTCTCCTTGTTCAGTTTCCATCCATTATTCCTTGTCTGGCCTTCAGGTGCTTTGGAAAATAGCTTGACCCCCTCTTCTCTGTGACAGCCCCTCAAATATTGGAAGACTGCTCTCATGTCTCCCCTGGTCCTTCTCTTCACTAGACTAGCCATGCCCAGTTCCTGCAACCGTGCATCGTATGTTTTAGCTTCCAGTCCAGGGGTGAAATTCAGCAGGTTCTGACAGGTTCTGGAGAACCGGTAGCGAAAATTTTAAGCAGTTCGGAGAACCGACAAATACCACCTCTGGCTGGCCCCAGAGTGGGATGGGAATGGAAATTTTGCAATATCCTTCCCCCAGGAGTGGGAAGGGAATGGGGATTTTGCAGTATCCTTCCCCTGGATTGGGAGGGAATGGGGATTTTGCAGTATCCTTCCACTGCCACTCCCACCAAGCCACGCCCACAGAACTGGTAGTAAAAAAAATTTGGATTTCACCACTGCTCCAGTCCCCTAATCATCTTGGCTAATAATCCCCTGTCAGCTTTGTGAACACTGAATGAAAGATGCTAACTCTTTTTTACTTGACAAAATCTTCATCTTTAACACCTACGTGACTTGACAGCACAAATTACCTTTTCTGTTTGTTACCGTGCACTTGTCTGTGTGCACGTGTATGAGAGTTTTGTTGGTGTCTGAAAAATAATAAATTGTTCGAAACGTCTTTATGAAGAAAACTGCAAACTTTGGTAAAGATTGGGAAGATCTTGTGATTTTATAAAGTGTGAATATGGGGGAAAAAACCAAACAAAACTGCTCATCCTTCCAAAAGTTATTGTTATTAGTTCAGATATGAAAAACCATAGTTCTTCTATCTTTGGTTTATTGATTAGGCCACCATTGGCTGGCTCATACAACGAACGAAACGATAAACTGTGTATTATCTGCCAGAGGTTGAGCTTACATCTAGCATAAATCTTTTTAATTTGGAAAGAGGGGAGGGAAACGAGTTAACTAGCTGATGCGTGGAAATATTCTCTTTTGTTATCCTGGTTGATCTTGTCAATTGTTTGCCCAAAGGAGTCCTCGGAAAAGTTCTGTGTAAATGGATCATGAATGTTTTATGAATTCAACACTGGTAAAGTAAATTAAAGGGTCATTAATAAGTTCATTTAAAGTACTTGGCACTTTGTGCTGAATTATGAAAACTAGCACATGGTGCAAAAAAAAATAAAAATAAAACCCCAAATAAAGTATTAGACAGCTTGAAAGTGGTGGGAAGAAGATCCTAACCTAGCTTTCTGCTTCTTTATAAATATGTTGTTTAAGCATAATTAAGTGGGATGAGAAAATGCTGAGAACCTAATTATTCTTTCTTTCCACTGGTTCTTTCTAACCATCTTGTCTTCACAACAATTTTTGTCAGATAGTTGTCAGCCCCAAAGTTGGCTGAACGGCGGCCATTTTCTTTTTGCGTAGTTGTTTTTTCTCATGGCTTCAGGGCTGACAGATCCTGACGTGAAGGGGCTGGTGGAAGTGAGTGATGTCGAGTTGGCCACACCCACCCAGGTTTTCTGGCTCCCGGTGTTTTCTGTGGGAAATGGGTCCAAATGGCTTTTTGAGTGTTTAAGGTTGCAGAGCCCTGGACTAGACGTACCCAGTTCCTGCAACTGTTCATTATATGCTTTATCCTTCAGCCCCCTAATCATCTTTGTTGCTTTTCTCTGCACTTATTCTATATCTCAACATTTGTATTGCGGTGACCGGAACTGGATGCAGAATTCCAAATGTGGTCTTACCAGTGCAGTATAAAGAGGTACTTCCATGTGGCTTTGATATTATTCCTCTGTTGAAGCCACCTTAGGCTCGCTTCTCTTATTTCTTCCTACAACCAGAACTCTGAGATGGGCGGAGAGGGAGAGGATATGGCCAAGTCATCCAGGGAGGTTCTACCTCCTGGATCTCTCTGGTCTTAGTCCAACAACTCCACCACTATGCCATACCACCTCTGTTATTCTTGAGCTTTTATTCTCAAAATTTGGAGAGTCCTATTTGGTGTAAGGAAGTAGTGACATATTTTATTTTCCTGGGCTCCAAGATCACCGCACATGGGGACTACAGCCAAGAAATTAAAAGATGCTTGCTCCTAGGGAGGAAAGCTATGGCAAACCTAGACAGCATGCTAAGAAGCAGAGACATCACCCTGCCAACAAAAGTGTGTATAGTCAAGACTATGGTTTTCCCAGTTGCAATGTATGGCTGTGAAAGTTGGACCATAAGAAAGGCTGAGCGCCAAAGAATTGAGGCCTTTGAACTCTGGTGCTGGAGAAGACTCCTGCGAGTCCCTTGGACTGCAAGGCGATCAAACCGGTCAGTCCTAGAGGAGTTCAACCCTGACTGCTCTTTAGAAGGCCAGATCCTGAAGATGAAATTCAAATACTTTGGCTACCTAATGAAAATGAAGGACTCACTGGAGAAGAGCCTAATGCTGGGAACGATTAAGGGCAAAAGAAGAAGCGGACGGCAGAGAATGAGGTGGCTGGATGGAGTCATTGAAGTAGTTGGTGTGAGCTTAAGTGGACTCCAGAGGATGGTAGAGGACAGGAAGGCCTGGAGGAACGTTCTCCATGTGGTCACGATGGGTCGGACACGACTTCGCAATTAACAACAACAACAACAAAAACAACAACAACAATTTGGTGTAAAAGCTGTTGCGTTAGCTGGTAGCTAGTAATAGGGATTTCCCAGGGGTGATTCAATATATTTTTAATTCCTATAAACAAATTAAGGTCTTATCACTGCTGGCTTGCTTTTTTTTTTTTTTTTAAAGAAAAACACCCTCTGGAGGAAAAAAATCTATCTAATATTTCTTAGAGGTAAATTTAATGAGTCTGGGTAGATAGGGGAACTTATTTGTGAGTGGATATGCATAAATTCAGATTGCACTTTCATTAGTAATTTAAATTGGCTCCATATTTTGAAGATACAACCCACACAGAGACTTTCATGTGGTTATGGACCAACTGGAAGCCCAGGGGCCATCTGCAGGCTTTCAGTGATCTACTGGCAAGCATCTTCCTAAAAAAATATGGGTGGATCAATGTCTATGAAGATTCTCAGTCATGCAAGTCATGGTTGTCCCAAAGGTGCTTTCCAGTAGGTGGATCAGTACAAAATCTAAATTATGTCATTTATTTTATCTTTAACCATTCTTAATTACATTAAGTAACATTAATTCAAAAAGATTGTGATTTTTTCACTTTCGTATTAAAAATGATTCTCTTAAGTTGAGTTCAACTTTTGGTGGCCTTCCAGATATTTTCATGGCAATAATATAGAATGGTTTGCCTTTGCCATCTTCTGGGCCTTTTCAGTTTAGTCTATCACTTTGACATTCCTTGGAGATGTCATCCACCCAAGAATAATAAGGCCAATCCCGCTTAGCATCTGAATCCAGATGAATACAGACTGTCCTTGGTGTTAAGGCACATGACTTACTTCTATTCTTCAAATTTGTCCATGTTGAATTTAGGGGAACTGCCAGAGGACTGGAAAAGATCTGATGTAGTTCCCATATTCAAAAAAGGGGAAAAAAAATAGATCCAGGAAGCTACAGACCCATCAGCCTGACCTCAATACCAGGGAAGATTCTGGAAAAGATAATCAAGCAATGAATCAGTGAACACCTAGAAGCAAACAAAATAATAACCAAAAGCCAACATGGGTTTCTCAGAAACAGATCATGCCAGACTAATCCTATTGCTTTCTCTAACAAAATGACAAAACTAGTGGACCAGAGGAATGCTGTCAATATAATTTACTTGGACTTCAGTAAGGCATTTGACAAAGTAGACCATAACCTACTACTTGATAAAATAGAAAAATGTGGGTTAGACAGCATTGCCACCAGGTGGATTTGTAACTGGCTGACCAACCACATTCAACATGTAGTTCTCAATGGAACTGCATCTACATGGAGGGAGGTATGCAGTGGGGTACCCCAGGGCTCTGTTTTAGGCCCAGTACTCTTCAACATATTCATCAATAATTTGGATGAGGGGATAGAGGGGAACTCATCAGATTTGCAGATGACACCAAGCTAGCAGGAATAGCCAACACTCTGGAAGATAGGATTAAGATATAGAAGGATCTTGACAGACTTGAACATTGGGCGCTATCTAACAAAACGAAATTCAATGGTGAAAAAATTAAGGTTCTACATTTTGGCAAGAAAAACAAAATGTATAGGTATAGTATGTGTGGTACCTTGCTCAATAGTAGTAACTGTGAGAGGGATCTTGGAGTCCTAGTCGACAACCATTTAAATATGAGCCAGCCGTGTGCAGCAGCTGCCAAAAAAGCCAACACAGTTCTAGGCTGCATAAACAGAGGGATAGAATCAAGATCACGTGAAGTGTTAATACCACTTTATAATGCCTTGGTAAGGCCACACTTGGAATCCTGCATCCAGTTTTGGTCGCCGCGATGTAAAAAAGATGTGGAGACTCTAGAAAGAGTGCAGAGAAGAGCAACAAAGATGATTGGGGGACTCAAGGATAAAACATATGAAGAATGGTTGCAGGACCTGGATATGTCTACTTTAATGAAAAGAAGGACTAGGGGAGACATGATAGTCTTCCAATATCTCAGGGGTTGCCACAAAGGAAAGGGAGTCAAGCTATTCTCCAAAGCACCTGAGGGTAGGACAAGAAGCAATGGGTGGAAACTAAAAAAGGAGAGAAGCAACTTAGAACTAAGGAGAAATTTCCTGGCAGTTAGAACAATTAATCAGTGGAAAAACTTGCCTCCAGAAGTTGTGAATGCTCCAACGCTGGAAGCTTTTAAGAAGATGTTGGATAACCATTTGTCTGAAGAGGTGTAGGGTTTCCTGCCTAAGCAGGGGGTTGAACCAGAAGATCTCCAAGATCCCTTTCAACTCTGTTATCCTATCCTATCCTATCCTATCCTGTCCTGTCCTGTCCTGTCCTGTCCTGTCCTGTCCTATCCTATCCTATCCTATCCTATCCTATCCTATCCTATCCTATCCTATCCTATCCTAATGGGAATCAGTTTCAAATGAAGGTGGATAGGGTAGCCAGTTCAGAAAGATGTCTGACTCTTGTCTGTTACTGCAAAAACAAAGTAATACATCATACCAACACATATATAATTTATTACTTTGTTTTATACGTATCTTTCGAAAGGAAGCTAAGGAACTTTGGCAGCCTGCTCTCATGGAGAATAGGGGCGTGTGAACCTTTTAAGAAAATGGAATGTTCACAGGGTAAAGAAACAACACAACCAGCAGATTTAGAATGACAGGTAAGAAATGAGAAGTCTAAAAAAGAAAGATGCATTCACTTACCTAACAGTATGGTCCATTAGTTCAGGTGGAAAATAGATTTAAATCTACCGATCATTGAGTGATTAGCTGCAGACTGGCAAGGATTTCTGACTGCCGGTGGACTGACAATTAAAAAAAACCCAAAATAATCTTGCTGCCAGCCATCTTCGTGTGAAATGATGCTGCGGCATTGAAAAAAGTTTGGCCTTAAGGCCTCCCTTGTAACCTGCCTCCACACAACACTCAGTTATAGATTTTGGAGTTGAATTTGCATAAAATCCTAGAATTGGCCAATGCTAACTTTGTAGCTTAGTATGTTGTGCAAGCTAAAGTCAATTACCGTATTTTTTGGAGTATGAGACGAACCTTTCCCCCCCAAAAAAGATGGTGAAAATCTGGGTACGTCTTATATTCCGAATGTAGCCCCACCCAGCTTCTCAAACGGAGGTTTCAGAGGCTGAAAAAAGCATCAGAAAAGAAGCTTCAGAAAAGAAGCCCCCAAACAGAGCTTCAGAGGCTTTTTTTCTGAAGCTCTGTTTCGGAGACTTTCAGAGGCAGGAAAAAAAAGTTTTTTCTGAAATGGAGTTTCAGAAGTTTCAGAGGCAGAAAAAAAAAAAGCAAGGCACAGAGCTCACAACCAAGGAACCTGTTGCTAAAATTCACCTCTGGGAACAGCTGATTGGGGGTATTCTGGGAGGCCGATCCACCTGCCAATCAGCTTTTTTCCTATTTTCCTCCCCAAAAACTAAGGTGCGTCTTATACTCCAAAAAATAAGGTATATGTGTTGCTGCGTTGTATGTTCACAGGAAAAATGGGTTAATTCCAAAACCCAATTAAACAATTTGTACCAATGGAGTTGTGTTTGTGTCTGGAGCCATCTGTTTGAGCTGAATGGGGTGTATTCCTAATAAATATAGCAGTGGCTTGTCCACACAGACAAAGCACTTTATAAATTCTAAGCTAGAGAAGTAAGGTAGAGTTGTGCCACTACTTTTGGTGGAGGTTATTTAGGGAACATTGCAAATGTTGTCATGGGTGTTTCACAGAAGAAGACATTTTTGTACCTAGAACCATATGTGTATCCGGAAAATGGGTAAGGATGTATCATGTATCCTAACCCTGCAAATCTGTAGGGGTCTCTATTGTCTTAGATTCTTTTATCTTGTTTTGCTTCCCTAAATTATATTATGGATTTACAGGCGGTTGTTATGTATAAATTGGGTTGACAAAATCAGAAATGAGGAGGTGATAAGCCACCTGGGAAAGCCAAGGGAAATCATCAAAACCATAAAAAAGTGGAAGTTGGAGTATTTTGGACATGTGATGCGACACCCAGAAAAATACAGCATCCTTCACTTAATACTTCACTTAAGGAAAGATTGAAGGCAAAGGAGGTCCAGGCAGAAGAAGAACATCATGGCTTCAGAAACTAAGGGACTGGTTTGGACAAAACTCAACAGCGTTTTTTCGTATGGCTGTTGATAAAAATAAGATTGCCAACATCTGATGATGGATTTGGAAGAAGGAGAAGGAGAAGGAGAAGGAGAAGGAGAAGGAGAAGGAGAAGGAGAAGGAGAAGGAGAAGGAGAAGCAGAAGCAGAAGCAGAAGCAGAAGCAGAAGCAGAAGAAGAAGAAGAAGAAGAAGAAGAAGAAGAAGAAGAAGAAGAAGAAGAAGAAGAAGAAGAAGAAGAAGAAGAAGAAGAAGAAGAAGAAGAAGAAGAATTGCTTAATGCATTGTAAGCCACCCTGAGTCTCTGGAGAAGGGCGGCATATAAATCGAACTAATGAATGAATGAATGAATGAATGAATGAAGAAGAAGGAGGAGAAGGAGAAGGAGAAGAAGAAGAAGAAGAAACTATATTAATGCTTGTCTGTCCTTGCCCGTGTCTGCCCTTGCCAAAAAATTCCCAAGAATATATGAGATCTGATCTCAATTAAAATGAGCTTAACTAAATTAACTGCGTAGTCTTCTCACAGTTTAATTTATTTCCTTATTCGTCTACCACAAAGAGAGAAGAAACAGAAAAGTGAGGAAAAGGAGAAAATTAACAGGACCTTTCTCCTCAAATTCTTTTCCTCTAACATCTGTTCCACTTTTGGCAAGGAGAGGAAAGATGGTGGCAAAGAGAAAAGTGCATACAATTCAATCTTGACTCTAAATGTCAATGACAGTCAATGATATTTCCTCACCCACTCCCGCTTCATCATTACTGGTAGCCCATCGTCCTGAAGATGAAGTCTTTTGTGCTTTCTCTTCAATTACATCTTGATGAGGAACCCCTGTGGCTGCCTGCTGCAGAACAGAGGTGATGGGATATAAATACACATTTGATAGCCTTATGATTGCTGCTATGAATAGGTATTGGTTAATAGGAATTTCTGGAAAGAATGTTAGGTCTGCCATTGATAAATGGCATCAATGTGAGAAGAGATGTCTTATGAGAGCACTGGGCTTAAGTCCCTTGTGGTAGATGAATGGAAGTAGGCAATAGCTGGGATTATAAATAGTCCTCCCAAATTGGGCAGTAGGACATCATGTTAGCCTAGCACAGGGGTGAAATCCAGCAGGTTCTGACAGGTTCTGGAGAACAGGTAGTGGAAATTTTGAGCCGTTTGGAGAATCGGTAGAGGAAATTTTGAATAGTTTGGAGAACCGGCAAATACCCCAGAGTGGGGTTGGAATGAAGATTTTGCAATATTCTTCCCCTGGAGTGGGGTGGGAATGTAGATTTTGCAGTATCCTTCCCCTGCCACACCCACCAAGCCACGCCCACAGAACAGGTAGTAAAAAAAATTGGATTTCACCACTGGCCTAGCACATTACCTGGGTCCAATCTATGGGGTTACTTTATGATTCAGTGTGTTGTAAGAAACTGGAACATTAGGTTGGATAGTAGTTAATCATGACTACATGTTTCATGCAAACTAGGGGTGAAATCCAAAATTTTTTCTACCGGTTCGGTGGGTGTGACTTGGTGGGTGTGGCAGGAAAAGGAGATTGCAAAATCTCCATTCCCACCCCACTCTGGGGCCAGCCAGAGGTGGTATTTGCCGGTTCTCTGAAGTACTCAAAATTTCCGCTACCAGTTCTCCAGAACCTGCTGAATTTCACCCCTATTTCTGGGCCTTTCTTTAATAGGCAAACATCCAACAGGCCTAGATTTTTTTTTTTTCCTAGAGCAGGAATGCAGTCATTCCTGAGCTTCCATCCGCTCCACTGCTAATTATGGTATGGACTACAGCCATAACTGATCTAGAATTAAGATCAAAGATTGGCTATAGCTCAGGCCAAAATAAAAACCAGCTGTATTTATTTATTCTTTTAAATATATAGTGAGTGGCTGACAGCCAGATGCTTTTCTTTAGGTATGTTGCAAGAATAGCCATTTGATGAGAGAATATGCCTAGGAGGAGATGGTTTTCCACTGGAAAAGCAGCTCTGATTATCTTGGGGTGATGTCCAGCAGGATTTTGAAAGGGTGACGTCAGTGGTGAAATCCAATTTATTTTACTACCGATGCTGTGCCGTGGCTTGGTGGGGATGGTGTGGCTTGGTGGGTGTGGCAGGGGAAGGATACTGCAAAATCTCCATTCCCACCCCACTCCAAGGGAAGGATATTGCAAAATCTCCATTCCCACCCCACTCGGGGGCCAGCCAGAGGTGACATTTTCCAGTTCTCCAAACTACTCAAAATTTCCGCTACCGGTTCTCCAGAACCTGTCAGAACCTGCTGGATTTCACCCCTGGGTGACATCCTTCTCACTAAAAAAAAAAAGAAAAAAGAGGCAGCATGATTTGTGCAACACATTAAATCAAAATACTTAATGAACACCTCCCTGTGGTTTTTCCCTATTGTGTCTTTCTTGTTAATTCGAGATTTGAGGCTTATAGTGCCATCAAAACTGAAAAAAATTCCCACTCTGGATCTGTGGAATCTACACTTTGTAATTGACAGCAAATATTGGCTAGAAATACCACATTGCAGCCATTTAAAATTTAGAGATGGTAACAGAATAATAGGGTTGAAAGGGACTTGGCATGTCTTCTGGTCCAACCCTCTGCTCCAGCAGGAGACTTTACATCATTTTGGACAAATGGATGTCCAATCTCTTCTTAAAAACCTCCAGTGAGGGAGCAAATCACAATTTCTGGAAGTAAACCGTTCATTGTTCTCACTGTCTGGAAATTTCTCCATCGATCTAGGATATTTCTCCCCATTAATTATTGTCTTGCACTCAGATGCTTTGGAGAATAAGTCAGCATGGTCTTCTCTGTGACAGCCCCTCAAATCTTGGAAGACTGATATCATGTCCTTCCCTTTTTTTAAGACTAGATATACCCAGTTCATGCAACTGTTCCTCATATGTTTTAACCCCCAGTCCTGTAATTATCCTGACTGTATCACCCTGATCTCACCTAAGGGTGAGATAACATGATACAAATGCATTTCTTGACAGATCCTTTTTGGCTTTGGCCTAAAGAATGCTTCAAGCAATATTGTGCTGAAAGTTGGAACTACAGCAGTAGCACTTAGATTTATATGCTGCTTTTACAGCCCTCTCTAAGTGGTTTACAGAGTCAACCTATTGCCCCCAACAATCTGGGGCCTCATTTTACCCACCTCGGAAGGATGGAAGGCTGAGCCAACCTTGAGCCTGGTGAGATTTGAACTGCTGAACTGCAGCTAGCAGTCAGCTGAAGTAGCCTGCAGTACTGCACTCTAACCACTGAGCCACCTCGGCTCTTTAACTATAATTAAAGAACAGAATTCTTATACACCTCTAAACCACTTTGGGATTAAAACCAGTGTCAGAACTCACACCCTATAAGGGTATTTTGCTTATTCTTTTTCTATTTGTTCAAAGTTTAAAACAAAAGTACAAATTGTTTTACTAATACTGGAGACAGGAGGAGAAAAAGCTGCGTTCAGAATCAGATGCCTTAAATCAAGGGATTTTTTTTTTTCCATATGGTTTGTGGAATAAGTCAGAATCGGCTCAGATAATTTGCTAAACTACAAACTGAGAGTTGAAAAGATTCTAGGCACGATTAATACAATGTAAATTGGTTTGCAGAAAAGTCCTAAAGCGCCTTCATCTCAAAACTAACTTTGAAATTTAGACCTCCCTGGTTGAAACTCCTGGCATATTTTTGGAGTTCCTTCTTCTTTTGTCCTTGTATTTTGAACTGTCTCTACTGATGAAATTTTCTGGAGAACTTTAAAAAGTTTATACACACTTTTGGTTTGGTACTACTAAAGATCTGTATATTTTTCCGGAACAATTTTGTCAGATGTTGAGTTTAGCTGTGATTTCATGATATACTTACCCAGGTTAACTGCACTATGATTTTCAATCTGAGGTTCTGGGTTTACGACCCTGTAATCCAGGGGTGCTATTCAGCAGATTCTGACAGGTTCTGGAGAACCGGTAGCGGAAATTTTGAGTAGTTCGAAGAACCGGCAAATACCACCTCTGGCTGGCCCCAGAGTGGGGTGGGAATGGAGATTTTGCAGTATCCTTCCCCTGCCACACCCACCAAGCCACACCATGCACATCAAGCAACACCCACAGAACCGGGAGTAAAAAAATTTGGATTTCACCACTGCTGTAATCCCTTAATTTGGGATAGAGCTCAGGTGACTGGATGAAGCTGAGCATTTACTGGCTGGATGCCCTTCCTGACACCTATGTGGAGTTTGCAGCAGATATTTTCTCTTTACGCCCTGAGAGAGAAACATCTGCTGCTACCTAGGATTGAACTCTCAACTTCTGAGTAGGAGGCAAGCATTTACCCCATAAAATTACCAGTCTAGCTGACTTTGGATAACCTACTAGGCAAAAATATCACTGTCTAGTTTAGGGGTTTTTGTTTTACAGTCTTGTATGAACAGGATTCTTTATAGACTTTATCTTTGGAGATGCCTTCGGTTAACTTTGGCCAGGTTGCTCCAGTCTCTCCTTTGGTTGGAGAATTTCAGTCCCAACAGCTTTCTTTTTCAGAATGGAAGAACTCCTAAAATGCATTAAAGGAGGTCTGCCAAGGACCATTTACAAAGAATGGATCAGAGATTTTTCAAGAGCTCTCAGCTGAGCAATTGCTGCCACTTTATGCAGGGAGACTGTCTGCCCAAAGAGATTTTTCTTTTTTTCTTTTTCTTTTTCTTTTTAAAAGGAGGGCAGAAAAGAAAGGATCCATTGTCTGGTAACCCCAGGGGACTGATTGTGTGTTTGACTGGTTCTCTCTCTCCCCCACCCTCACCATAACCCCCCCCACACTAGTTTGTGTGTTAGGAGGAAACTTCTCTAGATGCTAGGGAAAATCGCAAGAGTAAGACTAAAAGGGAACATAGTAGGAAGAGTTTCAAAAAGAAAAGAGAGAGAGAGAGAGAAAACCACGATTGCAACGAGCACCCACCCCCTCATATCGCAATCAGAGCAAATTGCAGGAATGTATGCAAATTGGTGCCCATTAGCATGAGATGCCTTAATTTACAAGATTTCTTCTGAGGTGTATGGATGGGAGTGGGGTGGGGGGGATGGGATGGGAAGAGAAGAGAAGAGAAGGATAGCTGGGCTTCCACGGAGGGTGGAATGCTTTGGAAAGGACTTGGGTAGAATGCAAAGGTAGAATGGGCGATGGAAGTTGAGAAATACATTGAGAAGAGTGGAGACCTTTAACCAAGGACAGGGAACTTAAAGACAAGCCGAAGTAGATGTAAAGGCTGACTCCCTTTCAGCTCCTCTCCTAGAGATTACAGGGACCCATTCATGTACCGTACTTTTCGGAGTATAAGACGCACTTTTTTCCTCCTTAAAAGAGGGTGGAAATATTGGTGCATCTTATACACCGAATACAGCCATTTTTGGCGTCCCGAAACCCCGCCCCGCGCATCCCGTTTTCACCAAAAACAGGCCCATTTTTTGCAAAATCAGGAGGGTTTGGGAGGCCTGCAGAGTGCTCCTGGGGGCTGGGGAGGGCAAAAACAGGACGCGTGGGGGGGTTCCGGAGGCCAAAAATGGGATGTGCAGAGCAGGGGTGGGTTCTAAATTTTTTTACTACCGGTTCTGTGGGCATGGCTTATGTTGTGGGCGTGGCTTGATGGTCATGTGACAATTCTTTAGGATTTAACAGTGGTACTGGTCTACCAGGCTTTTAACTGCTTGCAGAGTTGTACTGGTCTACTCAATTGTTTTTGGAGGCACTGGTCTACCCATTTATTTTTGCAGGCACCGGTTTATTCATTTGTTTTTGGAGGCACTAGTCTACTCATGTATTTTTGCAGGCACCGGTCTACTCATTTGTTTTTGGAGGCACTGGTCTACCCATTTATTTTTGCAGGCACCGGTCTACTCATTTGTTTTTGGAGGCACCGGTCTACCACCACCCTGCCTTTTAACAGTGATCAGCTGTAGGGCGGCCCTTTGAAGCCCTGCGACAAGAGTTTAAACAATTTTTTTCCTTATAGCCCATCAGCTGGGACCCAGCAATAGTTTGGGGGTGGGGCCAAATAAAAGGTAAGAATAACGCGGGGGGGGGGGGCAGAACCGGTTCAGTGATGTCATATCGTCACCGCTACCGGCTCGGCGGAACTGGGCAGAACCAGGAGGAACCCACCACTGGTGCAGAGGGTTTGGGAGGCCTGCAGAGTCCTCCTGGGGGCTGGGGAGGGCAAAAACGGGACGCGCGGAGGCCATAAATTATTTTTTTTCTTGTTTTCCTCTTCAAAATCTTGGTGCGTCTTATACTCCAGTACATCCTATAGTCCGAAAGATACGGTAGTTTGGGCAGTAATATAGAAGGAGGACTCCCTTGGCTACTTCTGAAACATTTAAAAAAAACACTGCAAAAATTAAACAGGAGTTAGCAAATAAAAATGTAAAAGGATGTTGTTGGACATATTGATAGCAGAGTAATAAACTTTGTTCAATAAAACTATACCACACTTGGCATCACAAAATCAAACGAAGATGATTGTTATTGCCTGTTTTAGAGGAATATTGTCAAGTTGACGGAAGTGCATATTAAGATTTAGCAGAGTCAGGTAGTCAAACTCAGCAGAATAGTGGACATGCTGTAGATCAGACAGTTACAAACAACAGATGAATCAATTGGGCCACCAGGACAGGTCAAAACATCAAATGCAGGAGGTACAGAATGGCATGGTTGCACTGTTCAAGTAATACTACAGAAATCCAGGTTCAAGTCACCAGTTAACTTGAAGCTTAGTAGACATACAAATGTCCTCTATTTCTGAAATTAAATCCATATTGTTGTCTTCATCTTCTAAGTTTATAACAAATCCCCGCCTTTTTTTTTAATCAACCTGACAGTCCCAAATAATGCTTTTTTTTTTCAAAAGGCAACTGGACTTGGTTTTTCTTTGGGGACATTTTACTTCTCATCCAAGAAGCTTCTCCAGCTAGAATCTTCACAGACAATAGATTTGATAGTACTGCTGACTTTCCTGGTTTCATTCTACTGGTACTTCATAATAGTGGGTGAAATACGCGTATCCTTTTCCTTGCCTATTTGTTGAACAAATATAGGTAGTCCTCTGTTTATAACCATGGTGGAGAATGGTCATAAAATTGAGTGTGGTCACATGATACCTCACTTAATGACCCCACTGCTTAAATCAGAGGTCATCAACCTTTCGGACCTCAGGGATCACTAAATTCGTAATTTTAAATCCCACGAACCACCAATATGATCTCCCTAATGACCGGCTGGGTGGGCATGGCTAGGTGGTCATGTGACTGGGTGGGCGTGGCCAAGTCAATGTCACTCCCCTCCCAGCCACTCCTCACCTGCCTGTTGGCAAAACAGCTGGCTCAGTTCAAATTGGATCTGGCTGAGAAGGATCTGGCTCAGCAGAAGCACTTCACTGAGGACTAGGAGCATAGGCTTTCCAAGCAGAGGGAAGACCTGCGGGAGTGCAAGGCCAGGTACCGGCGCCTGGAGGCTCAGTGGGCTGGGATGGTCAGCCAGTTCCAGGCCATGATGCAGTCCCACTGGAACGAGGCCCTCTGGTTCTTAGCCACCAGCAGCTCTTCCCTCCAGTCTTCGCCCAAAGCCCTGTACCAGGAGGCCGGAGCAGATCCCAAGTCAGAATTTCTGCCCCTCTCCAACCCACACAAAAAGACCCCAAAGGGGAGACTCTCTACAGCAACACAAACATTCATTGCACGTATCTGCCCCAGGGGCCGTAGTTTGAGGACCCCTGATTTAGTGCAATATAAAAAATGGAAATATTTTTTCTGCGGACCACCAAAATTTTCTCACAGACTACCAGTGGTCCACGGACCACCAGTTGGTGACCGCTGGCTTAAATGACACATTTTACGTTCCCTATTGCAGTTGCAAGACAAGGACTTACCTGCAGGCAGAATGATTTAAAAGGCATCCCAGCTGCTAAGGAGGCCGAGTTGCAGCAGAGGAACATGTGTCCACAGCAAGGGTTCGTGTAACCATTTCTGCGGTTCTGTATTCTATAAAACCAACCCAGATGATTTATGTGGTACAGATGTGAAGTTGACAAGAGTTACATCACTCTAAACCACGTTTATGGTGATACAATTAAGGTCACTGCCAATATTGCTTAGCAAGATTGAAATTAGTTTTGCTTTGATCTACGGCAGAACTAGCAGAAACACGTCTTCAGTGGAGATGGTATATAGTTGTTGTTTTTTTTCCCCTTCCTTTGTTTGGGGAAGACAAGAGGAAAGCTTTTACTGTATTTCCTTTGATTCGTCCTGTTTTCTACATCGGTTTCATTTTTTTTTTTTTAAATTGCATCTTTGAGGAGAAGAGACATTTATTTACCGTATTTTTCAGAGTATAAGATGCTCCGGATTATAAGACGCACCTACCTTTTTTGGTGAGGAAAAGAAGAAAAAGAAATCCACCTCTGCCTCCCAGCAATTTTGCCTTGTTGCAGCAAACAGCCTGCTTTACTTTCATTTTCGTTTTCAGCATAGCTTGATTAACACAAGGAAAAAAAAAATCTGCTCCAGCAATTTACCTCCTTGCATCAAGCAGCAGAGGCCGGGGCAAAACAGCTGAGAGCAAATTAGCTGAGAGTCGGGAGGCTGATCTAATCAACTTGTGCTAATTAGGCTGTGCTGAATCTGAAATGAGCTGTTTCTTCTTGCTGTTTGCTGCAAGGAGGTAAACTGCTGGGAGGCAGAGGCCAAAGGGTGGGGGCCAATGGGTGGGCAGGGCTACATTTGGTGTATAAGATGCACCTAAATTTTCACCACCTATTGTGTGTGTGTGTGGGGAAGGTACATCTTATACTCCAAAAAATACGGTATTTAGTAAATTTAGACCCAGCCTTTCTATTTATGTGAGCATCTGGTATGGTGTACAACCCTGGAAACAATAGTATAAATTTAAAACACACACAAAAATATCGCACTTAGCAAAAGGCTGGAAAAGGGATTCTATTTTTGCCATCTTTCTAGGCATTGGGACCGCGAAGGTTAGACTGTCACGACTAACTCTAGAAAAGCCATCTCTTTTGGGTAGTAATTAAATGTGTAGTAGTTTGGTGCCACCAGTTTGCTTTCCTCTGAGGGTGTGTGTGTTTGTGTATGGGGGAGAGCTGTGGACTAGTCTTCAGAGCAATGCATTTTCACAAGATTGTGATATCTTCTTGCACAGGCAGCTACTTTGGCCACCATGTTAATAACTGAATTCGCCATCGTCAACTGACCGCTGGACAGGTCGTAGTAGGGCAATTCAAAGCTGCATTAATTGTTTCATTAAATTATTGTTGTTATTGGTGACCACGTTTTCGTCAAAAGTATTGTAACTTTTGTATTTCTGGATCGACTTTCTTTATTTTGTTGTTATTGGCCACGGTCCTGTTGAAATTAATTTATCTCCAGTATTTGTTGAATTGTTCTGCGGCGAGTTGGCTGTAACGAGTTGTCCTCATTCTGCCTTCTGAACTGATGCCTATCAGGTAGCTGACCAGCTTGAAGATGAAGTAGGCACTGCGGAGACTGGAGAAGACATGCAAGGGAAGGAACCCAAAGAGAAATGATGGGATGAATAGTGACATTTCTTTTAATTTCCTGTAGGTCAGGGGTGGGATTCAGCCGGTTTAGACCGGTTCGAGCAAATTGGATGCTAATTTTACATCTGGTTCACCAAACCGGTAATTGCAAGGACTGGCTGGTGCCACCCACCCCTCCCCTCTCAGGAGTCTCCATGTTGCCCATTTTGGATGCCAGGTAAATGCAGGGCCCATGTGGGGGCTGACGGGAGGGTGAAAAACGGGCCTTCCAGAAGTTCCAGAAGTCTGGAAATGGGCCCGTTTTCGGCCTCCAAAGGGCTTTTGGATCATGGGAGAAGCCATTTTCACCTTCGCGGAGGCTCTAGGAAAGCCTCCGGAGCCTGGGGAGGGTGAAAAACAGGCCTCCCAGAAGTTCTGGAAGTCCAGAAACCGGCCCGTTTCTGGACGGGCCTGTTTCTAGACTTCCGGACCCACCACTGCTGTGTAGCTATTTCCCTGATGTGCTACTTAACTACATTCAAATAAGAGTTATGCATTTTTTCCCCCCAATATGGCGATGTAGTCAAAACTTTACGCCTTCCTTCATTTTAAGCTGTACAACAGGGATGTTTTGAGCTGGTGACCTTCCAGGTATTGTTGAACTGTTGCTCTAATCATCCTTCATTATCAGACATGCTGGCTGAGGATTATGGGAAGCGGAGGCCAACGCCACGTTGGAGGACTGCCAATTCATCACCCTGTTGGGTTGTCTCAAGTCCTGCCAATGTTGGTCTCTCAATCCTTCTGCATAATGAATAGGTTGGCTCTTGTTCAGAAGCCTTTAAAAAGCAATTGCACAGGAAAGGAAAGCGCACACAAAGACAAAAATATTAAAGGTACTGAAAAAAAAACAACGGGCAAAATCACAAAATTATCCCCCAATTCCACACAGGCAAACAAGATGAGTATTAACCAGCATCCCTAATTTGGCACGTCGTAATTTTTATACTGTAGTCAAGATGTATGTCATATTTCCGGCCTCTGATGTTTATTTATTTATTTATTTATTGGTTCGATTTATATGCCGCCCTTCTCCGGAGACTCAGGGCGGCTTACAATGCGTTAAGCAATAGCCTTCATACTTTTGTATATACCTGCTTAGTAGGGCTTTTGACCCCCCCCTGAGCGGTGTTCTTTTTTATACAAAGTCAGCTTATTGCCCCCACAATCCGGGTCCTCATTTTACCTACCTCGAAAGGATGGAAGGCTGAGTCAACCTTGAGCCTGGTGAGATTTGAACTCGCAGTAATTGCAGGCAGCTGGCAGCTAAGTGCTACTTAACAGCACTTTAGTCCGCTGCACCACCAAGGCTCTTTTAGAAGCTGTGATGTAGAGTAAGGATTATGGATGTAGTACAGGGATTGGTTCTACTTACCTTTACTACCAGTTCGCAACGGGGCCGCGTGCACCCGCGTGCTTTGCTTGCTCGCACGTGCACTCTTCTACTCAAGAGCAGAAGCTTCTGTGCATGTGCAGAAGCATTTTGATGACGTTGGGGTTGGTGGGCGGAGCCTCCCGCCAGTTTTACTACCGGTTCTATAGAACCGGTGCGAACCGGGGACAACCCACCACTGATGTAGTACTGTTCAGAACTGCCCTAAAATGTTGCAGTGCAGAACGCTGCTGTTAAAGATTCCAATTGTTCCATGCCAACCCCCTGCTTAGTTTTCCATTTCCCTTCCTTATCACCAGGCAGCTAGCAGCCTTTGGCCACAAAGCAAGCTCTGCTAATAACCCATGCAACTATCTTTCCTTAAACAGGTTTAGGAAAGGCTGCCAACGACTCAATCTTATATGTAGGTTGTACCATTCTGGTGCCCAAGCATGGTCCTGAACAGCCTGGGAACTGATAGGAGGAATCAGGTAGACGTTTATCATTTGTGAAAGAGGCTTCGGAGAGAGACTCCTCTGAAACTTTCATTTTTATGATTTTTTTTCTTTCCCTTTTCTTTTTAATATAACGATTTCCTCCAGCAAAACGGCAAGTTTTGATCTGTCATTCAGGACTTGACTGGCATCTCCACAACTCTGATAAGGAAGCCCCCATCGTTAGTCTAAATCTCTTTCCAAACTGGAAAGAGGGGGAGGAGTCAAGCAGGGAATCAGTCTGGAATCATTACATAGGCACAAGAGGGCAAAGTACGAACCCCCTTAAAAGTCATTGAACCTTACCTTATCTGGTACAGCTGCAGACTGCCAGTCTGGGAAAGTTCCTGTGAAATAGGCAAGTAGCTAATTGAAGTCTTCAATTGTGGATCTGGTTGTTCGGGCCTGACAAAAAGTTCTACTTTCCCTTCTACAAAAAGAGTATGTAGCTGTCCCATAGCATGGAGATTCAGGGATGGGGCTGCTGGGGGTTTGCAGGGGTTCGGGAGAACCTCTAGCTAAGATTCTGTGCAGTTCAGAGAACCCCCAAATCCTACTCCTGGCTGGCCCCACCCCACCCCTCCCCTCCCCTCCTCTCCCAGGAGTCCCCACGCGGCCCGTTTTGGATGCCAGGTAAGTGCACGGTGCGCATGGAGGCTTGAGGAGGATGAAAAACAGTCCTACTGGGAAAGCCAGAAACAGGCCCATTCCCGGCCTCCAGAGGGTCTCCGGAACCTGGGGAGGCCGTTTTCGCCCTCCCGGAGATTCGAGGAAAGCCTCCAAAGCCCGGGGAGGGCAAAACTGCCCCCCACCTGCCATGGTGCAGGAGGCCAACTAGGCCACACCCACATGGCCACGCCCACCCAGCAACCAGGCAGAGAACCCCTTGCTAAAATTTATGAAGCCCACCCCTGTGGAGATTCTACAGCAGTAAGAGCCGAGGTGGCACAGTGGTTAGAGTGCAGTACTGCAGCTACTTCAGCTGACTGCTAGTTCAGCAGATCAGCGGATCAAATCTCACCGGCTCAAGGTTGACTCAGCCTTCCATCCTTCCGAGGTGGGTAAAATGAGGACCCAGATTGTTGGGGGCAATATGCTTTTTAGTATACTGTCTTTGGTGTAAGCCGCCCAGAGTCCTCGAAGAGTGGGCGGCATAGAAATATGACTAATAAATAAAATAATAAATAAAATGAAGCAATCTCCGAGTTCTTTGCAAACAGATTGAGCATGTCCAGGCTCAAGGAAGCTTGTAGGGCCCTTGAGCTCAGCAGAGAAAGCCAGAAGACTGAATTTTCCGAACCTTCCTCAAAGCCACTCCGGCAGATGTCCGTATGGATATATATATTTTTTTTACAAAGGGGAGCCCTTCATAAATGGGAGCCCAATGGAAGTAACCGAATGAAGAAGTTGTCATGAGCAAGTAAGGAAAACCTTCTTTATATTAAAAACCCCTCTTCTTTTCAAGCAGTGCTCGAAGACAAGGAAACCAATTCCTTTCCCCACGAAGATCATGGCTCATCTTTTATATATGATGTATACAGCAGGCCTGTCGGGGACCTAAGGTCCTGAAATGAAAAGCATTAGACCTCTGAAAGACTTTGGATGGCATTCAAGACCCCGGGAGTTGGCACAAGTTGCAAATGGCTCCAACATGACACACTGGTGTCTTGCCAGCATGCAAGTAGGATATATTGGTACCTTTGGCTTACACCTTTTCCCCCCTTTCCCCCTCCCCCCAGAGGTGATGTCAATTTTTGTATGCCATGCTCTTGTTAAAGCTTCTTTCTCTTCCCTTTTAAACAAGGTTCCATGACTCCTCTTCAACTTTCATTTTTATAATTTTTTTTCTTTCCCTTTTCTTTGTAATATAATGATTTCCTCCAGCAAAACGGCAAGTTTTGATCTGTCATTCAGGGCTTGACTGGCATCTCCACGACTCACTGTAACAGCATTGCCAAAAAGGCATTAAAAGTTGTTAACCTAATCTTGCAAAGCTTCCTCTCTGGTAATATTGTACTACTAACTAGAGCATACAAAACCTTTGCTAGACCAATTCTCGAATACAGCTCATCTGTCTGGAACCCGCACTGCATATCAGATATAAATACAATTGAGCGAGTCTAGAGATATTTCACGAGAAGAGTCCTCCACTCCTCTGCTCGGAACAGAATCTCTTATGCCAGCAGGCTTGAAATTTTGGGCTTAGACAACTTAGAACCATGCCGCCTTTGGTCTGACCTAAGCGTAGTACATAGAATTATCTGCTACAACGTCCTACCTGTCAATGACTACTTCAGCTTCAACCACAACAATACAAGAGCACACAATAGATACAAACTTAAAGTGAACCACTCCAAATTCGATTGCAGAAAATATGACTTCAGCAACAGAGTGGTCAATGCCTGGAATGCACTACCTGACTCTGTGGTTTCTTCCCCAAACCCCCACAACTTTAACAGGACCAGTAGACCAACAGGTCTACTGTTGACCTCACCCCATTCCTAAGAGGTCTGTAAGGGGCGTGCATAAGCGCATCAGTGTTACTGTCTCTGTCCTAATGTTCCCTTTTATTCATATCCATCTCAATATATCCATATTCATAATTAGGTTTATACTTATATCTGTTATCTAATACATGCTTGACAAATAAATAAAATAAATAAATAAACTCTGATAAGGAAGCATCCATCGTTAGTCTAAATCCTTTTCCAAAGTGGAAGCATTTCCACGATGCCCAAATTATTTTTTTAATACGTTTATTTGATTGATACTCCAGCTTTTTGCTCTGACAAGGGTATTCTTAAGGCAGGGAAAGGAACGGCATCCCAAATTTTGCACATATGATATGCCCCACCTTTGCCCAACATCCTTTGAAACCCTCCCATTCTAGGATCGTGCTGGGAAATTGAGTGCACATCTCCAAATTATGACAGGACAATTTTCCAGACTAATGCTGCCCTTTCTCCACCTCGTCTTCCTTTTGGCAACTTGCAGCCTATTTTAATGTTTCTATCCCTCTCCCAGGGAATGAAAATTGTTTTGACGTTGGTTACACACTTTAAAAAGTTAGGCACATTTCTAATGTCTTATATGTCCCTATAAATCTTTAACAGCTAGAGACCTGGAATGCTGTTGTAGCAAATAAAGTACTTACTTGGTGAGCTGAGCTATTTTCTGAAGCACTCAGATCTGGCTTAGAGCAAATGCAATAAGTTTACCAACTCCATCTCACCCACGGCTGCCACACGGCTAAGATATAGTTTTGGGGTAAGGAGCATTGATTTGCTGAATATTTGGTAGAGTTGTGCAGTGATCTGGATTCTAAAAAAGGGGACAGAGAAGTTATTCTAAATATGCATGTAGCACCTGACTTTTTCCCCTTTGAATTCAGTTTGCTGTCCAGGCCTACTTATTCAGTACAGCTCTTCAAATGTACTCACTTTGGAGAAATACTTTTGAAGGCAATTCATTCAATTACTGGAATCAAATCAGCTTTCCAAATTGAATTAGAAAAGTGAGTTCAAATCGTCAAATCGGATAAGGCTGCTAGATTAGAGTCTTGATTCAGGCATTTCAGAAGCTTCTATGCGTGTTCAGGAACGGCATTTTCCAAATCAGTTCCAACATCTGAATCAAATCAATCTGATTTTTTTGACTTGGAGAAAGCCATTAAATCTAATCAAATTGATTGTTTGAATCAAGCCAATAATCTGAATTGAATTTTGCTTGATATACACAGGTAAGCTATATGGGCATCACACCTTAACTGTCAGCTGTCACTTAAATACAACTCTTTTCAAACCTGCTTTTCAAACACTGACTGCTTCAGTGACTCCATCCAGCCACCTCATTCTCTGTCGTCCCCTTCTTCTTTTGCCCTCAATTGTTCCCAGTATTCTCCAGGGAGTCCTTCCTTCTCATTAGGTGGCCAAAGTTTTTGAGTTCCATCTTCAGGATCTGGCCTTCTAAAGAGCAGTCAGGGTTGATCTCCTCTAGGACTGACCGGTTTGATCGCCTTGCAGTCCAAGGGACTCGCAGGAGTCTTCTCCAGGTCTCTGGGGGATGATAGAGGACAGAAAGGCCTGGAGGAACATTGTCCATGGGGTCGCGATGGGTCGGACACGGCTTCGCAACTATTTATTTATTTATTTATTAGTCCAATTTATATGCCGCCCTTCTCCGTAGACTCAGGGCGGCTTACAATGCATTATAGCAATAGCCTGCATACCTTTTATGTATATACCTGCTTATTAGGGCTTTCGCCCCCCCACAAGCGGTGTTGTTCTATACAAAGCTGGCTTATTGCCCCCACAATCCGGGTCCTCAATTTACCTACCTCGAAAGGATGGAAGGCTGAGTCAACCTTGAGCCTGGTGAGATTTGAACTCGCACTAATTGCAGGCAGCTGGCAGCTAAGTGCTAGCACTTACCTGCACTTAGTCCGCTGCACCACCGAGGCTCATACCTACAACAACAAACTAACAACAACAACAACTTCTGAAATAATGCTTACATTGTAAACCACCCAGAGAATGCTATGGGGCAGTATATAAGCCTAAAGGCTATCCTTCTCCTATGTGTAAACCTGTTCCTCACTGTTCTAGGTTGCATGGCTGGAATTCTCCTCATTTTCTAGGCAGAGAAAAGAAGCTGGTTCCTCTCACTAGAAAACCTTATTCAGAGGGAAGGAAAAAACCACAGACTATTCAAGGAAGCCCAAGAAATTAAAAAAAAATTGCACCACTCCATAAATATTTACTATATCGCTCATGTTGTGGTCCGCCAGCAGCCTGCAGAGCTGGCAGTGGAGTTGAACAGTGAGGAGACTGGGGAGGAACATGGGCCAGTCCTGGAGTCTGGGGAAGGCTCAGACGAGGGCTCTGTGTTGGAGGCAGAGATGGGGCCAGGGCCATCTGGGACTTATGCACGGACTCTGGAGCCTCCAGAGTCAGACATCAGAGAGGCAGAGGAACAGGAGGAGCCTGTTCCTTGTGCATGCATGCACAGAGCTGCCAGAAGGCATAAACAGTTAAAAGGGATGACTCGGGAGTAAGGCCTGGAGATGATTGGCCCCTCCCATAAGGCTTAAAAGAGGAGCAAAGGCACGTGGGCACTTTGCAGGAAAGCAACGTTGTTAATTCTGTTCCCAGTCGGCATCCCTGTTTGATTCTGGAATCTGTGTGGCTTTGCCAAGTAGGTCTTTGGCAGCGCGTCAAGGGAGATAAAGGTTGGTGATTATCTGGAAGGACTTCTCCTAAAGGACTTTTTGCAACTAATTGGGACTCCTCTGTGAATGAACGTAATTCACAGCTGTTGCAATAAAAGAGGTTTTGGGGACTGCTCATGTGTTTTAATGACTCAGGAAGCCTAGGTCAAAACAGCTCAAGTATTGGGCAGACGGCGGTATTCATGGCTGAAGGAAAGAGAGGTGGTTTTTTTTCCCCCAGATGTTTCTAGTTGTGCTCTGCTAATCAGATGATGGATGAAGAAAGGCATGGTTGGAAAGTAGGCTTGCAAAGATGATATCATGGCTCTTGTTTACCGTTTGCCTTCATTAAAATGTCAGAATCCTACAGTCCACTTCAGAAGCACCGCAGCCAGCCGGGTGCAGTACGGGAGGTACATGAGATAATTCTGAAGGAAAATGAAATCAAGATTAAAGGGAAGGGGGAGGGATAAACATGCCCGCAACGTTCTATTCCACCGAATGAGGCAATCTCGTTTTAGCACCGAGTTAGTAAAAACAAACATCCTTTCGCAGATCTGGCTTTCCACAAAAAGCGAGCCTTGAGCAACGCTTTCCAGGAGGAAGACGTTTCTAAAAGAAAATTCTGCTCCTATCGTTTCCCCCCCCTTTGCAATTCTTATTCACAGTCCAAAAGCACCTGAAGAGAGGACAAGAAGTAATGAACGGAAACTTATCAAAGCGATCCAATCTAGAGCTAAGGAGAAATTGCCTGACAGCAAGAACAATTAATCAGCAGAGTGGCTTTCCTCCTGAAGTTGTGGATGCTCCATCCCTGGAGATTTTTAAAAAGAAGCTGGAGAGCCATTTATCTAGAATAGTGTAGAGCAGGGGTGTCAAAACTCGCGATGACACGTTGTCATCGTGTAACGTATCATAACTTTCCCCCCCCCCATTCGCTAAATCGGGGGTTCGAACCCCATTCACTAAACCACTTTTCTATTTTTGTTCTTTTTAAAATGACATCCAAGAGCTGCGGTGGCGCAGTGGTTAGAGTGCAGTACTGCAGGCTACTTCAGCCAGCAGTTTGGCAGATCGAATCTCACCAGGCTCAAGGTTGACTCAGCCTTCCATCCTTCCGAGGTCGGTAAAATGAGGACCCGGATTGTTGGGGGCAAATAGGCTGACTCTGTAAACCGCTTCGAGAGGGCTGTAAAAGCACCATGAAGCGGTATATAAGTGCTATTGCTATTCTATATAACTACTGACTGCACTAAATTCTCACTGTAGGGCTGGTCTGTTTATTTGCTTCTTTAAACCTTCCTCTTGTTTTTTGCTCTGTTATTGTTACCATTTGCTTCTTTGGTTTACTATAATGAAACCTGTTAGGAGAATCAAGGCCAGCTTTGTGTAGCTGAACAACTATCCAGCTTATTTGTCTAGATCAAAAGGATTGTCATGTCAAATCAAAAGGGAATGGCATTTGCATAAAAGTAGCAGCTTTAGGCTTTTTTTTAAAAAAAAATCCCCTTAATTATTGCCTGCAAATGCTTTGGCTTTCATCTGTGGAGACGTAAATCCGCATGAGCCATTTTTCTTAGGTGTGATCCCAGTTGAAATGTTGTCTATGCCTTTCCATCCGGAGACAGGCAACCAGGGTAGCTTTCAAAGCTGCGCAAAGAGCCTTGCAAAAGATATTGCTGCTTTAACAGTTCAGAGAGCGGTCCTTCATTCATGCTTATTTTATTTTATTTTATTTTATTTATTATTTTATTTTATTTATTTTATTTTATTATTTTATTATATTTTTTATTTTATTTTATTTTATTTTATTATATTATATTATTATATTATTTTATTTTATTTTATT
Source organism: Pantherophis guttatus (assembly GCF_059756535.1). Lineage (NCBI taxonomy): Eukaryota > Metazoa > Chordata > Lepidosauria > Squamata > Colubridae > Pantherophis > Pantherophis guttatus. The sequence goes on along the minus strand of NC_142075.1, from coordinate 13,776,095 downwards.
TTATTTTATTTTATTTGTCAAACATGTACGAGATAACAGGTATAATTATAATCATGAATATGAACACAGGAAATGGATACGAATAAATGGGGACAGTAGGACAGGGTTCTTTCTACAATCACATGTATCCATCCCATCAAGGCCAAAGAAAGTCTGGAGTGATACAGGATCTCCTGCCTGCAAGGGGTTGGATTAGAAGACCTCCAAGGCAGTGGTGAAATCCAATTTTTTTTTACTACTGGTTCTGTGGGCGTGGCTTGGTGGGCATGGTGTGGTTTGGTGGGCGTGGCTTGGTGAGCGTGGCAGGGGAAGGATACTGCAAAATCTCCATTCCCACTTCACTCTGGGGCCAGCCAGAGGTGGTATTTGCCGGTTCTCTGAACTACTCAAAATTTCCGCCAGCGGTTCTCCGAACTGCTCAAAATTTCCGCCAGCGGTTCTCCAGAACTTGTCAGAACATGCTGGATTTCACCCCTGCTCCAAGGTACCTTCTAACCCTATAATTCTATATTCTATTTTCTACTTATCTCACTGAGAACTAGTTTTGGATTTCACGTTAGCAATTGAAAAGGAGGAGGAGGAGGGGGCAGGGGTAGAAGGAGAAGGAAAAAAGAGGAAGGGGTAGACTGAGAAGGGGTAAACATGACAGAAAGGACTTCAGAGTGTATATTTTAAAAAAGCAATTAACCAAAAAAAAAAAAAAAACAACAACAACCCACCTTCCAGAAGCCAAAAACATTTTTTTTTTCAAATTTGCAGTTTCTTTCAAGCAGCTGTTATGAGATGTTATCTCTTTGCAGTAGGAAGCCTGAGTAGAACTGGTAAGGGACATATGTGTGTGGCATTCGGTAAAGCTGTAGATCCTACTTAGCTAAAATTAAGCATTCCATGCTGCCAAAACACTCGGAAGCAAGCTTGCAAAGAAGAAATATGTGTGTGTGTGTGTCTCCGCGTACGCACATATGTATATGTGCACATTTTGTTTTGTTTTGTTTCTTTTTTCAAAAAAGGAAAAAAAAAAGCATACCCCGTCTCATTAAAACCCATTTTCCACCTGCTACTAATTTTCTTTGCTGTCACAAAGGACTTTTCTTGTTTGAACAAATGAAGAGGAACTATTAAAAGTCTGTGCTGGCCATCAATAGCAGTTAAGCTGTTCGGGGAAATGTGTGAGAAGACAGCATGACTTAAACAGCTTTAAAAAAAAAAACCACCACAAAAAGACAAAGAGATGAGCAATGGGATCGTGCACGGGGATACGTTTTCGTCTTAGAGGTCTGCTGATGACATCTGGAATAAAATGGAGCATCCTGTTGAATAAAGAAGATAAAAAACTGGCCGCCAATTCAACTGGGTTCTGAACTTGGAAGTCAGCCATCATTCAAATCTAATTTAGGGTTGAGGATCTAGAATAGAATAGAATAACAGAGTTGGAAGGGACCTTGGAGGTCTTCTAGTCCAGCCCCCTGCTTAGGCAGGAAACCCTACACCACTTCAGACAAATGGTTATTCAACATCTTCTTAAAAACATCCAGTATTGGAGCATTCACAATATCTGCTATCATGTCTCCCCTAATCCTTCTTTTCATTAAACTAGACACACCCAGTTCCTGCAACCGTTCTTCTTCATATGTTTCAGCCTCCAGTCCCCTAATAATCTTTGCTGCTCTTCTCTGGACTCTTTCTAGAGTCTCCACATCTTTTTTACATTGTGGCGACCAAAACTGAATGCCGTATTCCAAGTGTGGCCTTACCAAGGCATTATAAAGTGGTGTTAACACTTCACGTGATCTTGATTCTATCCCTCTGTTTATTTGCAACCGGGTCAAGGTTTCTAAGACCATTACCCAACCTAATATTCCAAATCCCCTGTATTTGTAGCAGAATTCCAGATTCCTAGTAACCACATCATGTCTAGTCTATCATGGAATCTCATCCTTGTAGGAACCTGTGATACTGGTTAATAGACTGTGGGAAATGACTTCTGTTACATCTGGAGAATTCACTTAAGTTATTCTGTTAAACAAAAACGGAAGGGAAGAAAATTGTGAAATAAGACTTTTGTCTTTTTTTTTTGTTTGTTTAAAAAACAGGCCATCATTAAAAGGCTTCTATAAGATGGAGTAAATATTATATTTTCGGGAAAGATGTTATCTTCCCTGGCTACAGTAGCAGATAGTTGGAACATTTCACATAGGTAGTGATTAAGGTACAGGTCTAGAAAATAGGAGATTGTGAATTCTAGTTCTGCTGTCGGCATGAAAGCCAGATGGGTGATTTTTTTGAGCTTTAATTTGGGTGATTTGGGTGATTTGGGTCTAATGGTGTGATCCTGCAGGTTTAACAACCAGTTCGGTGATCGTGCACAGTTTTACGAAAACTTACCTTCCATGTTACTGCTGGAGAGTAACACAGCTGAGGCATGGCAATCTGCTCTGCTGCGCGAATCAGCTGAGAAGATATATGTCGGTATATCCCACCCCACTCCAGGGGAAGGATATTGCAAAATCTCCATTCCCATCCCACTCCAGGGGAAAGATACTGCAACATCCCCTTTCCCTCCCCACTCCTGGGGGAAGGATATTGCAAAATCTCCATTCCCACCCCACTCTGGGGCCAGCTAAAGGTGGTATTTGCCGGTTTTCCGAACTACTCAAAATTTCCGCTACCAGTTCTTCAGAACCTGCTGGATTTCACCCCTGAGTTGATCTGGATGCTAAGTGCTGAGCTTGCCAATTTAGAGATTCATTTATAAGTCTCTTTTTTTGAGCCCCAAATCATTTCTCTTTTGGTTCCTTCCTCTTGATGTGGTGAATCTGATATCCATCTCCAGTTCAATACTTCAATATTGTTTTCATCGACAACTGACTGGGCAACTCTATTTAGTTCAAAACCCCCCCCTTTTTTTTAAAGTAACATTTTGCGGTCCAGGATGTAATTTGTGGCAGATAGCTTTGTTTGCTTGTTGTGGTAAATGGTCGTAAAGTGAGGTCATAAGAAGACTTGCATTCCCATTAACCTCTCCCCCCACCGCCTGCCTCCACAAAACAGACATTAAACCTGCCACACCATCATATTTGCATTATATTCTCCCCCTTTCTTTGTCCAGGTTCCAAGCTGCACTCAAGGATTCAAAGTATGATTAATGAGAGAACAAGAATGGAGGGAGGGAACATATCTGAAAGCAAAATATTTGCAATAGTTCAGCCAACAATTTCTTCTGCACTTTTTTTTTTAAAAAAACTTTGCTATTTTATTTATTTTTCCAAAGAAGAACATTTGGGGGAAATTCTCATGGGTGGAGTGTTTTAATTGCAATAGGACTGAGTAACGTATAAAAATGGTCCTGTTTTTTTTTTAACTGAATCATTGTGGGTTTCTCTCCCTTCCATTAAATCTCAAGGGAAGAGAGCAAAACTCCTTGCAAGATGCTTCCCCCCCCCTTTGGGAAAAGGAGCTGAAGAAAAATGGAGAATTGAAACCCAAACAGTTCTAAGAACTCGGTCATCCTGTAATGTTAAAGCAAGATTATAAAAAAATGCCCCTGTAAGAAATTATCAAGTGTAATAATAATAAACACAACATGCACCAGAGGTGATTTAAACCAGGTAGCCAAAATTCCAACCAGAAATTTTAAGAGTTTAACTTCCCTTTTCATGATCTGCAGGGAAAGGATTAATATTTAGAGAGAGGGAATTAAAAGTCAGGATAAAGGGGTGGAATTAAAAAAAAAATCTGTTTTGTTTCAGAATGTCTCTTAGCTTTATATTTGTATTCACTAGGATCTATTAGAACTCTACCCACTGAGTGGGCCATTCTAATTTTTGTCTTAATTAAAATGTCACGACCTTTGATGAGTTTATATAAAACCTCCCCCCCCCCCCACATGTTATTTTGTCCATCGTCATTCTTCTCTAAATCTCTTTTGCACACCCATCACCGTTATCTATTTGGGAGCTTTGACAATCCAAACTGTAGCCCGTTCTATCTCGCTGCCTCTTTTAAATCACTTCAGTTTTCCAATAGAGACAATCTTTTTCTCAATGTTCAGAGAAAGACCAGTTTTTCCCCCTCTGTCTTCTTTTATTTACAGAATGATTGTCCTTAGGTTGTCTTAGGTTATGCAACCAAGAGAGTGCCATCTGCATATTTCAGGTTATTGACATTCCCTCCACCAATATTAACACCAAGCTTAAATTCTTCCAGATCTGTACGATGCCTTCACGGTCTAAGATTGAACAGGAATAGCAATCAAAAGTATCCCTGGCTCACTGAGATGAAATAATTCAGTGTTACCGAATTCTGTTCTCACTGGGGCTTTGTGATTATTATAGAGGGGGATTTTTAATCATAAGAATCAGATACTTGGGTGTAAACATGACATCGAGAGGCTTTCAAAAGCTTCAGTGACGGGTAGTTAAAAACAGATATAAACTCTTTTTTATTATTCTTTTTCTGTTTTTGCCATCCACCTAATATTACTTATAGTAAATACGTTTTCTATCTATCTATCATCTATCTATCTATCTATCTATCTATCTATCTATCTATCTATCTATCTATCTATCTATCTATCTATCATCTATTTATTTATCATCATCATCTATATCTTCATATCTATCATCTTCTATCAATACCTATCTGCACCATATCTATCATCTATCAATATCTATTTTTCATCAAGTATCTATCTATCTATCTATCTATCTATCTATCTATCTATCTATCTATCTATCATCTGTCTATCTATCTATCTATCTATCTATCTATCTATCTATCTATCTATCTATCCATCATCATCATCATCATCTATATCTTCATATCTATCATCTTCTATCAATACCTATCTGCACCATATCTATCATCTATCAATATCTATTTTTCATCATCTATCTATCTATCTATCTATCTATCTATCTATCTATCTATCTATCTATCATCTGTCTGTCTGTCTATCTATCTATCTATCTATCTATCTATCTATCTATCTATCTATCCATCCATCCATCATCATCATCATCATCTATCTTCATATCTATCATCCATCAATACCTATCTGCACCATATCTATCATCTATCAATATCTATTTTTCATCATCTATCTATCTATCTATCTATCTATCTATCTATCTATCTATCATCTGTCTATCCATCATCATCATCATCATCATCATCATCTATCTTCATATCTATCATCCATCAATACCTATCTGCACCATATCTATCATCTATCAATATCTATTTTTCATCATCTATCTATCTATCTATCTATCTATCTATCTATCTATCTATCTATCTATCTATCTATCTATCATTTACTATCACATTAAAAAATGTAAGTTAGCAGCCAATTTTTAGAGGGGCTGCAGAAGATGCAACCAAGGTTTATAGAGATCTTCAGGTTGTACAGAGGTCCTTTGGAGTTGCCAATTCAGTCCCAAGCATCTATGTGTAGGATGAAACCCTAACAGCTATGCAGAGCTTCAGATTCAACAGGGGAGGAAAAATGATTTTGGAGTGTGCAGGACTTCTCACCTAGTAAGCAGCAGATGCTTTTTCCCCCCCTCTGGACCTCATGTCTACCTTCCACACTTACAGCATGATTCTGGGAAAAGATGCATTTGGTAGAAGGAGTTGCAGGCTACATGCACTTAAGGTCATCAACGTTGGATTCTTTAGACAAAATGTTTAATTCAGTGGAAGGCCATATCTCAGGTTCCACAGAGGCAATCAGGAAAAGATGTTGTAACTGTGGTTTGGGCCTGCCTGAATCATTGTGTATGCTGTGAGCGAGCCGAGTAAAAATGAGCAGCTATATTTAACCTTGCTTTGCTTCACTGACCACTTCAACTTAAGACAGGATTGAGAGTTGCAGCCACAAAGAACCATCCTTGCATTGTTATGACAAGTAATTAGAGGGTGATGTGAGATGTAAAAAAAAGAAAAAGTAGTTTATTAGAGAAAAGAGGCTGAGAAAGCCCAGAAAAATAATCAGAGCTTTTCAGTGTCTCCAGACTTCATGTCCTTCTCATCTCTCACTCCCACTGTCTTCAACCAAACACCTTGGCTAAAGAAGAAAGAACCATCTCTCCAGACTTGTTTCCTTGCCAAAAACGTTGGACCAGGGATGGGGAAAATGAGCATTGGAATATGTCATAACAAACAATCAACTGTTGCCTCTTAAGCCAGCTATCAGCATCGCACATCCTCTCCCAGTCAGCTCCATATTCTTTCTTTCAGCGTTAAGGCCGAAGAAGGCAATGAGGTCAGCAGATTGAGAATGTCAAACTTCTAGGAGAGGTTTAAAGGTCTGCTGAGTCATGGGATCCCTTGTTGGGTTCATACAACACACACTGACTCACAATCTGGCCAGCCACACACTGACTCACAATCTGGCCAGATACATTTTGGTGTATTGCCCGAATCCACCCTCTGTAGTTTAGTCTATGGAATGGTGCATTGTGTAAAGCTACATCACATGCAGATACAAAAAGGGATGGAATTTCAATCACATTATTGCAACGGTCAGCACGCCTTTTTTTTTTTTGTTTGATACAATCTCCTGTTGCTTTGACTCTTAGCTTATTTTACTGTTGTGACCTAGGCTTCCCGAGTCATTAAAACACACGAGTAGTCCCAAAAACCTCTTTTATTGCAACAGCTGTGAATTATGTTCATTCACAGCTGAGTCCCAATTAGTTGCGAAAAGTCCTTCGGGAGAAGTCCTTTGGGATAATCACCAACCTTTATCTCCGTTGACATGCTGCCAAAGACCTTGGAAAAGCCACATGGAGTCCAGAATCAAACAGAGATGATGACTGGGAACAGAATTAACAAGGTTGCTTTCCTGCAAAGGCCCCACATGCCTTTGCTCCTCTTTTAAACCTTATGGAAGGGGCCAATCATCTCCAGGCCTTACTCCCGAGTCATCCCTTTTGTTTTAACTGTTCTTGCCTTCTGGCAGCTCTGCACATGCACACACTAGGAACAGGCTCCTCCCGTTCCTCTGCCTCTCTGATGTCCGACTCTGGAGGCTCCGGAGTCCATGCATATCTCCCAGATGGACCTGGCCCCATCTCTGCCTCTGATGCAGAGCCCTCATCCGAGCCTTCCCCAGACTCCAGGACTAGCCCATGTTCCTCCCCAGCCTCCTCACTGTCCGACTCCGCTGCCAGCTCTGCAGGCTGCTGGCGGACCACAACACTTACACACTTAGTATCATACCAGTGATTCTGGTAGCATTGGCTGCATCATCTTCTTGAAATGCCACCTCCTGGTCCTCTTCCTTGTCTAAGGAAGTCTTATCAGGCTGTGATACCTCTTCAGCATCCTATAGCTGGGAAAGGGATACAGAAAAAAAGAACCTGACTCTGTTATGGCACCCCATCTGGGATGGCCAAGCTGATAGCAATAGCACTTAGACTTATATACCGCCTATGAGATTTAAAAAAAACAGCAAACCTCATAAAAAGTGAAATGGAGACCATGAACAAGTAAAAACAGATTTTATATATATATAAAAATAAATCGGTATATATATCATAAGCTTTTGCAAAAGGGTTCTCCCATGAAAGAGAGAGAACATCTTACCGCTCCAAATACATGGTTTAAATACATTTTCAGGCAATCATCAAAACAATTAAAACGTCCCCATTTGTCATTGTTTTTCGGATGTTACATAACATTTTAGCTTTCTCAGCAACATTTGTTCCAGCTTGGAATTCCCCTCCAGAAATACTCTTTCAATATGTCCTTAACTGTCCTTAACTAAGAAAATTAATTGGAACAGGGTATCTTCCTTTCTTCCAATTGAGCTTGGGTTAGCCTGACCCAACTCAGAATGTACTAACACATTATTTCTTCAGAACAGGTGTCATACACACTTCCCTTTTCTACATATCTTACTCAGCTTAATAGCTGAGGGTTAGCTCAGGTTATATGAAAGGTAAATATGGAGTCACTCAGGCTATTTTCTCACTGCCTTATAGTGCTTTACAGCTGTCTCTTAAGTGGTTTACAGAGTCAGCCTATTGCCCCCAACAATCTGGGTCCTCATTTTACTGACCTGGGAAGAATGGAAGGCTGAGTCAACTTTGAGCCGGTCAGAATCGAACTGCTGGAGTGAGCAGTGAGTTAGCCTGCAGTACTGCATTCTATCCACTGTGCCACTATTGTTCTTATCACCATCATATTCTACTTTTCACCATTTAATGTTTTACTCTCACATTTAGGGCTTGGCGTCCAAAACCTGACCATGCTTTTGGTTCATGAAATGTCTTTTTATCGGTTTTATTATAGTTATTGCTTTGCTCTGAAGGTTCAGTTATTTATTATATTTGGCTTTACAGTTTTGTGATGTTGATGCCATAATGGCAATCGCAACTTTGTTGGCCATCCTTGCAGATGCTGCTGAGCCAGAAGTTCTCAGGACAGTGATGTCAGTTATGCCAAAACTGCTTGGTTTCAAGGATTTAATGCACAGAGGAAAGAGTGCATTAAAATATGGGGAAAGTTTGAAGAATCAGCACTGGGTTTAAAATGCCATGAGAATACGAAAGAATTGGCAAACATTTCAAAATGTTTCTAGTTTGCAATAAAGACACTGTATATCTACACCAAGTCTGAGCCTAGCAAAGTAAAGGTAAAGGTTCTCTTTGCACATATGTGCCAGTTGTTCCCGACTCTAGGGGGCGGTGCTCATCTCCGTTTCAAAGGCAAAGAGCCAGCGCTGTCCAAAGATGTCTCCGTGGTCATGTGACCGGCATGACTAAACGTCAAAGGCACATGGAGTGCTGTTACCTTCCCACCAAAGGTGGCCCCTATTTTTCTACTTGCCTTTTTTTACGTGCTTTCGAACTGCTAGGTTGGCAGAAGCTGGGACAAGTAACGGGAGCTCACCCCGTTACGCGGCACTAGGGATTCGAACTGCTGAACTGCTGACCTTTCAATCGACAAGCTCAGCATCTTAGCCACTGAGCCACCACGTCCCTCTCAGCCTAGTAGTTTAATTCATATCCAAGCGAGGAGGCTGAAATTTACTATCAAGAGCTGGTCCCAGAATTTAGCAGCAACCAGCCTCACAATTCCTATTTTGGAGCTAGTAAACTCTAAGTTGGATAAGCAAGCTATTAGTTTTATTGGGCTTTGCAATGTTGTGGTTTGTAAGATCCTCTGGATAGAGGGCAGGCTATAAATATTTTAAACAAATGCAGATGAGTACATTGTGACACCATAAATCTGGAGGGCACTAGATTGGGCAAGACTGGTTTGAAAATAAACGTAGACACCCTTGAGTATCAAGTTCAAGTATCCTAGTAGGTCAAACCCAAATAACCAATATTTGTTGACTATTTCGAACCTTGCGACGTTCAGCGTAAACCTAGGAAAATTCCTCAACTGCAGCAAGAACCGATTTAGGAGCAATAAATTCATTTTGTGTGTCTCTCTCCTAACTAATTTGGCCTGTAGGTTGTGTGTCAGAAAGGCCTTGCCAATCCATTAAGAGGCTTATTAAAATTTGATGGGCCAATGTAACCCTTATCACTGAGCATGGTGGCCTTTCGCATGCAAAAAGAGCTGGTAGATGGAAAGTCCGGCTCCTGACTGAACTCTTAAGTGGCAGGATTGAACTTTATAGCACCAATTAGACCAATGCAAAACCTTCTAAACAAGTTTAAAAAAGCCTGCTCACTCTCTTCCCATAGATCTTAAAGTGCTGAGAGAGGACACTATTTATGGCATATACCTTAGGACAAAATTCAGCAGAATATTTTGTATTGTATTGTATTGTATTGTATTGTATTGTATTGTATTGTATTGTATTGTATTATTGTTTTATTTTATTTTATTTTATTTTATTTTATTTTATTTTATTTTATTATTTTTATTATTTATTTATTAGTCCAATTTATATGCCGCCCTTCTCCGTAGACTCAGGGCAGCTTACAATGCATTATAGCAATAACCTGCATACTTTTTTGTATATACCTGCTTATTAGGGCTTTCGCCCCCCCCACCCCCCCAAGCGGTGTTGTTCTATACAAAGCTGGCTTATTGCCCCCACAATCCGGGTCCTCAATTTACCTACCTCGAAAGGATGGAAGGCTGAGTCAACTTGAGCCTGGTGAGATTCGAACTCGCACTAATTGCAGGCAGCTGGCAGCTAAGTGCTAGCACTTAATAACACTTTAGTCCGCTGCACCACCGAGGCTCTTTTTATTATTTTTGCTAGAATACAAGGAGAGCTGGAAGCAACTTTTTTGTTTATGTTCAGAACTTGTATTGGACTGGAGGCATTTGTGTGTTGGAAAGGACAAAGGACTTTTCTTACCAACTGGGTTCCCTTTTTTGACATGCTTAGGACACAGATGCTTAGGACACAGATAAGACTCAAGCCACACACTCTAAGCCCGTGATGGCGAACCTATGGCACACGTGCCACAGGTGGCATGTGGAGCCCTCTCTGTGGGCAGGCGAGCTGTCGCCCAGCTCAGCTCCACCATGCGTGTGTGCATGCTTCCCGCCGGCCAGCTGATTTTCTGGTCTCTGTCACGGGGGCAGGATGCATGTGGGAGACGCGCGTGTATGCGTGGGGGATCTCATGCACATACGCAGAGGCGGGAAGGGGTCTCACATGCATGCACAAGGGGTGGGGGGTCTCATGTGCATGTGCCCCCTCGCAACCCATTTTTGGTCCCACGAGGATTCAGAGAGGCCTGCCAGGCCCAAAACAGGCCGCGGGGAGGTTGCACGCACATGCGCAGGGGGAGCATGGCGGGGGTCACGCACGCATGCGTGGGGGCATGGTGTGTGGGAGGCATTGCATTATGGGTGTGGGTATGCGTGCGCGACCCCCCGCGTTCCTCCCACAAAAAGCAAATGCAAGAAGTCCAAAGATGAGCCCAAAAATATAAAAAACCCCAACTATAAAAAAGAGAGTAAAAATATAAGCGAATCCTGCCAATGAGAGGTCTCGATGCAGGATACAAAACTACACCTTTTCTCCCAATTTTGGAATTTGGTAGTCCACTTCTCTGAAATCTAGAGAGTGCGTAATATAGATGTCAGGACTGTTAGCCATGGACGGACTTATCTTTTATGAATCCTTCTCTAATCACTTTGTAAAATTAATTAAGTTTGTGGCTACTTCTACGTTGAGCAACAGCAAATCCCTAAATCAATTAGCCACTCTGTCAAGAAGCATTTCCTTTTATCTGCACCAATTACCCCGCAAATCAGTTTCTTAACTATGTGAAGAGAGAAGGAGAATAGTTTATTGATTCATTTGTTTATTTAAACCAGTAGCAGGCACCTTTTCGATGGGCAGGAGCCACATCTAACTAACTTTTTCCATTTCCTGGGGGGGGGGGGAAGAGTGAGAAGTGCTGAAGGTTGATACAAAGTGAAAGGGGATGAAAATTCAGTTTTATTCCCCCTCCCACATGATAGCTTCTTAAACTACAGTTTGTCTTAAAATGATGGGAAACCACGCTGCCAGTTTTCAGTAGCTCCGTATGCTAGGATTTTAAAGGGTTTGTCAATGCGTTTTAAAATATAATTGATTAAATCCTAAATTGCCTCCCCAGCTTAAACACAAAGACTGAGATCACAGTAATTTTTCCTGTTAGAGAAGCTGTTCCTGTCCTCTAACCAATTCTATTGCCTTTTTTTGTGATCTTTCCTACTTTGGCTGTTTAATTATTTCTATCCTGCTCTACGCAGTGGAGAGTTGGTCTCTGACAGAAAGCCACTTGAAGAGACTAGCAGCATTTGAAATGTGGAAATAGAATAGAATAGAATAGAATAGAATAGAATAGAATAGAATAGAATAGAATAGAATAGAATAGAATAGAATAGAATAGAATAGAATAATAGAATAGAATAGAATAGAATTCTTTATTGGCGAAGTGTGATTGGACACACAAGGAATTCGTCTTTGGTGCATGTGCTCTCAGTGTACATAAAAAGAAAAGATACATTTGTCAAGAATCATAAAGTACAACACTTAATGATAGTCATATGGTACAAATAAGCAATCAGGACAATATCAATATAAATAGTAAGGATACAAGCAACAAAGTTGCAGTCATGCAGTCGTAAGTGGGACAAGTTGGGTGATAGGAACGATGAGAAGACTAATAGTAATAGTAATGCAGCCTTAGTGAATAGTTTGACAGTGCTGAGGGAATTATTTGTTTAGCAGAGTGATGGCATTTGGGGAAAAACTGTTCTTGTGTCTAGATGTTTTGGTGTGCAGTGCTCCATAGCGTCATTTTGAGGGTAGAAGTTGAAGTAATTTATGTCCAGGATGCGAGGTTTACAAACAGCTGTTATATATAAGCTGCGTTGACAAAATCAGAAATGAGGAGGTGATAAGCCGCCTGGGAAAGCCAAGGGAAATCATCAAAGCCATTAAAAAGTGAAAGTTAGAATATTTTGGACATGTGATGCGACACCCAGAAAAATACGGCATCCTTCACTTAATCACTAAGGGAAGATGGAAGGCAAATGAGGTCCAGGCAGAAGAAGAACATCATGGCTTCAAAATCCAAGGGACTGGTTTGGACAAAACTCAGCAGCACTTTTTCATGAGGCTGCTGATAAAGATAGGATCACCAACATGATTGCCAATGTCCGAAGATGGATATGGCTGTCAGATTTCGGTGTCGTCTCAAATAAATTGCATTTCCAAACAAATAGTCTTTGATGAAATCTTTCATTTATTAAGCACGACAATCTGCTCCCAACTACGTCGTAGCCAACACTACTTCCTGACCTCAAACCTTCCCTTTCCGTTCCCCAATTCTCTGCATCTCATTGGCCATCTTCCAAATCACTCTCCCCATATCTACTACTTCAGCTCCCAGGAATGTCCCCCCTCACAACCCATCTCCTAGGGGATATTATCTTCAGGGAAAATAAGTAGGTGAAAAGTCAAGCATCCTCTTGCCAGCTGCCCCCTCTTCTCCTCCTTATGTCAGCATTGGACGAATGTAGTTTGGAGTGCTGACAATTGCACAACAAGAAGAAGAAGATTATTGAACTATAGTGGCAAGGTAATTGGAATGATACAGCACATTCCAAGTATAGACACCCCCTCTCCTCAAAGAAAGGGCTGTTGAAAAGGGACGACAGTCTTCGCTTTCAGAAACCCCTCTCCCTTGTGTGGCCAGGGGGTGAAAAAAATCAGTAGTGCTCACTCACAACAGTGCAGATTCTATTTTTTGTATGTGCATCCTCCCCCGTGGATGTCCCTCTTGACTTCACTGCTTCTGTTTGACTGTCAGCCCTTTGAGGTTGTCCAGATCTAGAAACAGACATTGCAAGGATTCCTGAAATGTTATTCTATTGTACAGTAATTGAAAGCCTGTCCAAGTTTCTTTCTCACACCTAAGTCAAACCTTGCCCAGTGCAATGTTTTCTACAAAGCACTTTTTAACAGTTGTTTCATAGCTTCCCCAAGGTGATCTCTAAAACCCTTGACATTGACCTACCCCACCAGGTGATTGTAAACCAAGAGGGAGGTGTCCCTTCAGCTTATCCTTTAGTTATGCTAATCATCATGATCATCATCATGATCATCATCATGATCATTATCATCATCATCACAAACTAATGCCATGAAAGCAAAGATACAAAAATCCACCAACAACCAAACTGACGACTTTGCAACAACAAAGTCGAAACTGTTTCACATTTAATATGTGAATGTAGCAAAATCGCAAAAACTGATTACAAAGCCAAACATGACCAAGAACAAAAAGTGGAAAAAGTTATAGAAAATGAGAAGGTGAAGATCTTGTGGGGTTTTCAAATACAAGACGGATCGTCATTTGGAACACAACACGCCAGATACCACCGTATCGAAACCCGAAACGTACAATTTATTGACATCACGGTACCAGGAGATGCCAGAGTCGAAGAAAAAGAACTGGAAAAAATCATGAAGTATCGTGACCTGGCCATCGAAACTACACAGCTATGGATGAAATATGTCACAGTGATACCCATTGTCATTGGGGCACTTGGTACAATGTCCAAGAATTTTATAAGATGTATCAACAAATTGCAGCTTCCTGCAATAACACCAGCAGAACTGCAAAATATTGCGCTACTCGGAACATCGTACATCTTAAGAAGGTACTTGGTTGATACCTAGGGCGCTGGCAGCAACCCGTATCAACCATTAGCACCAGTCAATGGTATTTGTGGTGCATTTTTGAATGTTCAGTTGACTGAGTTTCATGTTTAATGACTAAAGTATGTAATAATAATCATCGTATATTTTAAGAAAATACTTGGTCGATACCTAGGATGCTGGCAGCAGTCTATATCAACCATTAACACCACTCAGTGGTATTTGGGATGCATTTTTGAAGGTTCAGTTGACTGAGTTTCATGTTTAATGAATAAAGTAAATAATAATAATAATATGCACAAAAGAAATCTATCTCTAAAGAGGTCCCCACAGACTTCGAGGAAGGCATGAAAAGCTATTGTGGAGAACTTTGAATGAGAGATTTCATACCCAGAGATAGAAGGGAGCGTGAGAAAGAAACTCAAGATAACCTCACCTTGATTTTATTTAGTATAAGTTAGGAGATGGAGAAACTTATGTAGGCTTTCAAGGTTCAGTTATTATATTCTACAGCAATAAAGCAGCCTCCCCTGAATCCCTGCAGGCCTGTTTCTTGACCTGGCCTATTTCAAAGGGCTCAAACCATCTGTTTTGTTTGGATAAGGGATGCATTTTTCTTAACAACTCAATTTACAGCAAATACTCCAGGTTGTCCCAGAGGTGGTTCCTGATAAATTCCACTTCAAAGTCTCCATCTAGCTTCCTGTGGAATAGGCCACCTTTGCCACCTGAGCTGATTTGTAGAAGAACAACAAATGGGTTCGAATGCAAACGGTCTTTAATGTGCTTCTTGTGTTCTCCTTCCACTCCGGAGCTTTCCTTACCAACAATGTCTTTCTCGTGTGAAACAAAAAAGCAATCCGCCTCAGCCTGGCACGTAGATAAAGGGAAGGTTGACACAAATAGGTGGCAAGTGTTTTTATTTCTCCTGATAGCAACATAAGAGAAATGGATGCTAAAATTATGGATTAATGCGGTGTGAGAACCTCATCCCACACAGATGGCCATTGGGAATAAGTGCCATTTTATTACACTTAATAGTATATCGAAAAATACTACAAAGGACAAGTGTAAGTACACACCTCCCAGGCAACTCCCTGTCTGGGTTTTTAATACAGGTAGCCATGGCAACTAGATTCAATCCAGGTAGGGCCTGAGACAACTGCATCAGCCCAGGTATTCACTGCTTTCCCCATTTTGGCCCTAACGGAACCAGGAAATAATAATAATAATAATACCTTGTTTTCCCCCAAAATAAGACCCTGTCTTATATTTTTTTGAACCCTGAAATAAGCGCTTGGCCTTATTTTCGGGGAGGTCTTATTATTTTGGGGCACGTGGAAGAAACCAGAGGAAATGGCGGGGACCAGCTGCACAGGCATTTAAATATTTTCAGGGAGGGCTTATTTTTGGGGGGACGTACTTATTTTAGTGCATGTGCTCAAAAGTCCAATTGGGCTTATTATCAGGGGATGTCTTATTTTAGGGGAAACATAATAATAATAATAATAATAATAATAATAATAATAATAATAATAATAATAATAATAATGCCTGACTAAGTGGCTCAGTGGCTAAGAGACTGAGCTTGTCAATCAGAAAGGTCAGGAGTTCGGCGGTTCGAATCCCTAGTACAGGTCTCCTGAGTGAGCAGGGGGTTGGATTAGATGACCTCCAAGGTCCCTTCCAACTCTGTTACTGTTAAATCAATGGACAGAAATCGTAAAGTTTTGCAGCAGGAAATGAAAACAAATGTATGCCCTTCTTTTTTCTTTTTCTTTTTTTTTTGCCCGAAAAAAAATGATGCACACTGCTGAAATTATAATATTCTCAAAAGGTCATACCTTTTAGTTACATGATTACGAGGTTTACATGATTATTTGTATGTTTCTTAATGGGCTTGAATTAACCTTTGTATTTTAATGTTTTTAGCAAGCAATGAGGTTTAGAAAATAACAGTAAGCACTCCCCATGAAGGAAAACCAGGAAAGTTCAAACGACGCTTGGCAAATTTCCCTAGAAGTAGAGGTAGTCCTTGATTTACAATCCCTGTTGGGAGCGCAATTTCCATCCTAAATTGTTGCAGTTGTAAGTCAAGTCAGACGCGATTTTACAAAAAAAAAAAAAAAAAAAGTTTTACAGCAGTCGTGAAGCCAATCACCACGGTCCTTGAGCGAATCCAGCTTCCCCAATGATTTTTCTTTCTTTCTTATTTTTGGCTGAAAATGGGCAAAGACAATTGCAAATTGTGATACCGTTACTGTGGTGGTGCTTTAATGATCATAAATTCAAATGCAGGTTGAGAGTCATCTTTTCCACGGCCACCTTAACTTTGAAGAGCTCTTAAATGAATGGTTGAAAGTCCAAGACTATCTGTAATTATAATAGCAATAGCACTTAGACTTATATACTTCAGAGCAGTGGTCACCAACTGGTGGTCCGCTAGAAAATTTTGGTGGTCCACAGAAAAATTATTTGCATTTTTTATATTTCACTAAATCAGGGGTCCTCAAACTACGGCCCCTGGGCTGGATACGTGCAATGAACGTTTGTGTTGCTGCAGAGAGTCTCCCCCTTCGGGGTCTTTTTGTGCAGGTAGGAGGGGGGCAGAAATTCCAAACTTGGGGTCTGCTTCGTCCTCCTGGTGCAGGGCTTTGGGCAAAGGCTGGAGGGAAGAGTTGCTGGTGGCGAAGAGCCAGAGGGCCTTGTTCCAGTGGGACTGCATCATGGCCTGGAACTGGCTGACCATCTCAGCCCGGTGAGCCTCCAGGTGCTGGTACCTGGTCTTGCATTCTTGCAGGTCTTCCCTCTGCTTGGAAAGCCTATGCTCTTAGTCCTCACTGAGGTGCTTCTGCTGAGCCTCCTTCTTGGTCAGATCCAATTTGAACGGAGCCAGCTGTTTTGCCAACTCTTTCTCATGGCGGCTGCTTAGCTTCAACAACTGCTTCCTGTTGGGGCCCTAAGGAGCCCAGGCAGGCAGGTGAGGAGTGGCTGGGAGAGGTGGGGCGAGTAGAGGTGGGCGAGATGCCCCTCGGCATGAGTCCCATCAAGTTGACCACACCCACCCAGTCACATGACCACCTAGCCATGCCCACCCATCCGGTCATTAGGCAGATCATATTAGTGGTCCATGGGATTTAAAATTATGAATTTAGTGGTCCCTGAGCTCCGAAAGGTTGGTGACCCCTGCTTTAGAGCCCTCTCTAAGTGGTTTACAGATTCAATATATTGCCCCCAACAATCTGGATCCTCATTTTACCCACCTCGGAAGGATGGAAGGCCGAGTCAACCTTGAGCCTGGTGAGATTCGAACTGCCAAATTGCAGGCAGCCGGCAGCCAGCAGAAGTAGCCTGCAGTACTGCACTCTAACCACTGCGCCACCGCGGCTCATATATAATGATGTTTGTATCCCTGGTTTTGATTCAAATTCCTTCTTTAGCATATTAAATGTGTCAGGTTTTAAGCATTTAATAGGCATATTCATTTTTGACATATCAAAATAGCGCTGAAAAGGTTTCCTTCCAATTCCGTAACGTTGACAGATTGTGTGAACATTGCACACATTTTTTTTTCTCTTTCTTCCTTGATCAAGAAGGTCACCAGAAGTTGCCTTCTGCAAGATCAAACATGGGAAAACCACCAAAAAGCTTTGCCAACTTTTTAGCAATTGCCATGGCTTACGGAAGTCATTTGGCGTCTCTTGACCATTGATAATTGTTTCGGGTTTGATTTCCTTGCAGCTTTAAACGCTGTCTTTGTGTTTTATTGGTCTCGGATTGTAAATAAATAAATAAACAAGGGCAGTAGCGACCCTGATGTCATTTAGGAAAGTCCTTAAAAGGTAGCTCTTCCATCAAGGCCCCGAGGCAGGGTGATTTGTGATCCTACAGCTGTACTGGGATTTTATTCCTTGGTTCGTGGTGTTTCTTCTCCTTTTTTTTTTGGTGTGTGGTTTATTGCTATTTTCTACTTGTTTTATTGTTTTAATATGTTGCACATCGCCTAGAGTTGCTTGGACGATTGAGGCGGCACATAAATTAAACCAACGAACAAATCTATCCCTTGGAGTTACCTGGTGTACTGACAAGCAGTTTCAGCGTAGGGCAAAAAGGGGCCCATTTGTCATCTTTGGTTTCGCTCCAAATGGCCCTCATAGAATTCAGCCTTAGTTGAAGCTAGACGAGCAATAACCTCCCTCCGCAAATGGTTGCAACTACCGAAAAAGAAATAATAACTCTGTGCGATCAGTGTTTGAAGATGGTCTTTCCAGAGTCTCCTAAATCTGATTAACTATGAGATGGGAGTGTGAGTTGCTAGGTTGATAATATTTTTCAACCATTTTCTTTCCTAAAAAAAAATTGTACATAAAGGACTCCAATAATCCCCCCTCCTTTTCACACGCTCAACATAAAGGTATCTAGAAGAGGTTTATCTAGAAGTGTAACAGAATAACAAAATAACAGGGTTGGAAGGGATCTTGGAGGTCTTCTAGTCCTTGGTGGGACTGGAAGTTGGCAAATGGGCCATTTCTGGCCTCCGGAGGGCCTCTGGGGGGGGGGAGGTCGTTTTTGCCCTCCCCAAGCCCTTAGAAAGGCTCTGGAGCCTGGGGAGAGCAAAAAATGGGCCTTCCGGTCCCACCGGAAGTCGGCAAACAGGCCGTTTCTGGTCTCCGGAGGGCCTCTGGGTGGGGGGGAAGCTGTTTTCACTCTCCCCAGGCTCCTAAAAAGGCTCTGGAGCCTGGGGAGAGCAAAAAACAGGCCTACTGGGCCCACTGTGTGCAAAAGCGGGGTTGCACGCGCATGCACAGGGGGCTGGGCGCATAGAATTATGGGTGTGGGCACGCATCACTGCCCTATACCATTTCAGACTAATGGCTGTCCAATCTCTTCTTAAAAGCCTCCAGTGATGGCGCACCCACAACTTCTGGAGGCAAGTTGTTTCACTGATCAATTGTTCTAACTGTCAGGAAATTTCTCCTTAGTTGTAGGTTGGTTATCTCCTTGATTGATTTCCATCCATTGCTTTGGAGAATAGGTTGACCCGTCCAGAAGACCATTGTATCTTAGGTAACTGTGTTCAAGCAAAAATATTTAGGTAACCTCCTAGTTAAAGCCTCTGAGCTCAGGGATGAGAATGGGTGGTCTAGGACTCTTCTCTTCTCTTCTCTTCTCTTCTCTTCTCTTCTCTTCTCTTCTCTTCTCTTCTCTTCTCTTCTCTTCTCTTCTCTTCTCTTCTCTTCTCTTCTCTTCTCTTCTCTTCTCTTCTCTTCTCTTCTCTTCTCTTCTCCTCTCCTCTCCTCTCCTCTCCCCTCTCCTACCCTACCCTACCCTACCCTACCCTACCCTACCCTACCTTACCCTATCCTCCCTTCTCTTGCCACAGCGATTAGGGCAGTGATACTAGTAGGTGGAACAATGATGAATGTGTGAGATCAATGGATGAGACTAGGAGTTTAGCTAAATTTCATCTTACTTCATTAAATGTACATGGGTTTGATGCAGTTAATGTGATTAGTCACTATGCAGTTGATCATTTCTCCTTCAACATTATTTGCATTTTTGGAAGGGCACTAGATGCATGACCAACATTTATTTGTTTGTTTTGTGGGGGGGAAGGGATTGCAAGTTGTGCCTTCCTCTTGCAGAAAGATAAGTAGAGGAAGGATCAGGCCACAGCCTGCTAAGAATGCTGAAAAGAAGATGGGCTGGCTTCATGTTGATCTCTGCATTTCTATTGGGTCTCCATTTTTTCCTGCTTGTTGCAGAAAGCCTTGGAGATGCTTGACTTCTCCCATCAGGTTACAATGGCCCAACTGGGCCAGACGCCAACTCAGGCCTAACCTCCCTTCCTCAGCCTCACATACACTCCCGTGAATGCAACTCATGAATTACTCGCCGGCCCAGATGACAAGGCTGACATTTTAGCTCTACTACATTCTCCTATAATTAGTCCAATCTAATGCAACACAGGGAAAGGATCCATTTTACACACGCATTATCGTAATGCCTTTAAATAAGATAATTGATTATGCCTCTGCATAAGAAAATGAAATATTCGGTATAATTAAAACCGGCATTTGGATTCTGGCATACTGACAGGTGAAGCCGTGTGACATTTTTGTAAAACACTTAAAAGGAAAAATTCACGCCCACGGAGGCAGAGTTCACAAAGTTTGTGAAAGCGATCTGGGAGGTGGGTGGGAACTTCGATGAGGTTGGCTGCTTTAATTCAGAAGCAGTCGGGTGAGAGAATTTTGCTTCTCTCAAGGCCAGACAGAGTTTTCTTAGCTTCTGTGGCACAGATTTTGAGTTTCTCTCTTTCAAATGAGAGATCCTGGCATTGGAACAGAAGGCACACATGACGTGCAAAGAAGTTAAATTCCCAGCAGCTTCCAATTGGAAAAATCAGGGAGTAAGTAACGGGATGCGGTGGCTCAGTGGCTAAGATTGCTGAGCTTGTTGATCAAAAGGTCGGCAGTTCAGCGGTTCGAATCCTGAGTGCTGCGTAAGGTGGGGATGAGCTCCCGTTACTTTTCCCAGCTTCTGCCAACCTAGCTGTTCGAACGCAGGTAAAAAATGCAAGTAGAAAAATAGGGACCACCTTTGGTGGGAAGGGAACAGCGTTCCGTGCGCCTTTGGGATTGAGTCATGCCACATGACGGCCACATGACCACGGAGACATCTTCGGACAGCGCTGGCTCTTCAGCTTTGAAACGGAGATGAGCACCGCCCCCTAGAGTCAGGAACGACTAGCACATATGTGCGAGGGGAACCTTTACCTTCACCTTTAAGTAAAGGGGAGAAAATGCTACCTGTGACTCTGCAGGCTTCCTATCAGTCAGAGCAACTATGAATGACTAAAGCCTCCCAAAATTTGGTTTCTATTTAATATTAAGCCAGGATTTACTAACCTATGAAATATCAAAAAAAGGCAAAGGGGCTTGATTTGCACATAAAAGCTACCCTTAATGGCTGGCTTCACACATCACACTAAGCCTGAAGCAAACAAATCACATTTTGACACGGCACGAGTTGAACCAAACCACGTGTTCTAGAAGAAGGCAACCACGGAAGCTTCTCTATGCTCCTGAGCTGCCTAAATCCCTCACAGCTGGAGATGGCTCCTCGCTGTCACTTTAACTCTGACAGCATGAGATTCATAACAGGATTTCCTTTTTTTAAAATAACTAAATAAATAAATAAATGGGGAGAAGAGAGGAGAGTTTAAAAAAAAAATACGGTATTTGGGTGAAAATAGGTTTCATTCCCCCAAATCCTCTTCTCCCAGTGCTTTTGAGAAAAAAACCAAAAATTCTTGTACGTCTCTATTGGGAACAGGGAGGCAAGCTTAAAGGGAGTGATGCAGTGGTGAAATCTGAGCTGGTTTACTATCGGTTCGCTGGCTGCGCATGAGCAGTGGGCACCATGCACCAAATGCGAGGTGCGCACGCACCAGGGATGAAATCTAAAATTTATTACTACTGGTTCTGTGGGCGTGGCTTGTTGGGGGGGGGTAATGTGACTGGGTGGGCATGGCCATTTTTATTTTTTTTTTACTTTTAAAACCATTTTTTTCTACAACCTCTTCGACCAGCGATCAGTTATTTAGTTCTTCCATCCATGGGCATGTTAGGTCAGATGATTTTCATGGACATGCTACTAATACCCTGTTTCCCCAAAAATAAGACTGTTAAAGTTGATGGTTCTAGCCCAATAACTCACTAATCAAAATGTATTTTATTTTCAAGCTTTTATTTTAGACCTGGATAGATCCTAGGCCTCTTTAATCATTAAACCTTTAACGTTACGTTTCTCTTTTTTAGATACACAACTGGAACTGCACAGATTTACCTCAGAGAGACCTTTTTATACCTGAGGGGAGGAGTCAGGAATCAGGTAGGATTATGGAAATGAGGGGGTGTGTATTATTGTTAACCCTTGCAGAAATGTAAGAAGGTAGAGATACAGACAAGATATAAACAAGTTAGACATTTTACATAACAAAGACATCCCTTGATAATAGCCCAATCGGGCTTTTGAGCTCATGCACTAAAATAAACCCGTCTGAAAATAAGCCCTCCCTGAAAATATTTAAACATATACGCAGCTGGTCCCCACCATTTCCTCTGATTAGGGTTAGGGAGACCGAGCTGGAAATCAGGTAAGACGGCAAGAGGAGCCCCATCTTGCTCCATGTGCCCCAAAATAATAAGATCTCTCTGAAAATAAGGCCCAAAAAAAAATAGAATAGAATAGAATTCTTTATTGGCCAAGCGTGATTGGACACACAAGAAATTTGTCTTAGGTATATATGCTATCAGTGTACATAAAGAAAAATAAAATACATTCATCAAGAATCATAAGATACAACACTTAGTGATAGTCAAGGTTACTAATAAGCTATCAAATCGTACTAGGAAACAAATAAAAACAATAAAAACAATTTAAATTGAAAGATACAAGCAACATGGTTATAGTAATAAGTGGGAAGAGATAGATACTAGTAAGGAAGGGAAGAATAATAGTAGTACAGTCTTAGTAAATTATTATTTGGCAGAGTTGTGGGAAAATATTTACAGTTAAAGTTGGCTATTGAATTCTAGAAGTGGTGGATTCTTATAGGACGGGACTGGATTCTATGATGCGGATGTGGGTCACTGAATGATTCCCAGCACAGAAACTTTAGAAGAATTACTTTCTCTTAAAAGTCACATGTTGAGAGTCACAACTTGTTTGCTTGTTATTTATGCAGAGATGATAGCCACAACTTAAATGACTTTCCAGAAATGATTAGATAGAATTCCTAGAGGGAAAGCTTATCAAAACGAATTAGAAATAAAGTCATTTTGCAAATCTTGGGTCAGAGGCAGTCTGCTTCTAGACATCTATTGCTGTGGAGCACAAATAGCAAAATGTAAATGAATCATGGCTGTTTTTGGACTTTTTAGAAACATCTGGTTGGCCACCTAGGATCAAAATGCTGGATGAGAAAGACTTTTAGTCTGATCCAGTAGATCTTTTCTAATGTATAAAGGATTTTTTTTTTAAAGATGGTGACAGTGTCCTCTCAAATCCTCTTAAATATATATTTTTAGTGTTATCAGTGTGGAATACATGCCCAGTTTAATCTGGATTGTGGGCAGGGGTGAAATGCTCCCGGTTCAGACCGGATCGGGCGATCCGGTAGCGATTGTGGCAGGTGGTTCGGAAAACTGGTAGCGATGGCGGTGCGAGGTGCTGCCCGGTGTCGTTACTTCCTGCTTTTAAAAGGTAAAGTAAAGGCTCCGACAATCGCGTGCCACAGCTGTGATCGTCAGAGCCTTTTTTTTAACCTTTTAAAAGCATTTTTTACAACCTATTCGCCCGAATTGTAAAAAAAAATGCTTTAAAAAAGTTAAAAAAAAAAAAAATTGGCCATGCCCACCCAGTCACATTACCCCCCCACCAAGCCACGCCCACAGAACTGGTAGTAACAAATTTTACATTTCATCACTGGTTGTGGGGATGCAATTTATCCTAGTTACTGTAAAAGAATGGACTTAAAACTGCAATCTCCAAATCTACTGATCTGTTCTATTCAGACTTAAGGTAAATAAGGCTTCCTAACAGTCGAATCACTGTATAAATGAATGAATGGCATAGATTAAAAAAATATATTCTAAATTGGCAGCCAAATGTACTTTAAGTTGGAATTTCCCTTTCAAGCAATCTTCTCCAGGGTAACTGTTTTAAGATGTACTCATAATACTTGTGAAAGAATACAAGTAACACATTTTATTTACAACACGGGTAAGGAAAGGGAATACAAAACCATGAGTATGAAATATATTCCCATGCTCTACTCTAATGAAAAAGCAGATAAAAATATGACTATGTAATACCTGAAAACTAATAGGCAATAAAACCTGTGTCTGTTCTTCCCCGAAGCTCTTCTGCAGGCAATGTTAAGCTTTGATGTGATATTGTGAAAGTTCCTGACTTGGTAAAAGCACTAAGAAAAAACAAGTCGAAGGGCAGCAGAGGTGGGTTTCAGCAGGTTCTGACCAGTTCTGGAGAACTGGTAGCAGAAATTTTGAATAGTTTGGAGAACCTCTGACTGGCCCCGCCCCCATCTATTCTTCTGCCTCCCGAGTCCCAGCTGATCGGGAGAAAATGAGGATTTTGCAATATCCTTCCTCTGCCACACCCAGCAAGCCACACCCACAGAACTGGTAGTAAAAATTTTTGAAATCCACCACTGGAAGGGCAGTATTAGAAAACAGCCACAATCCAGAGACAAGGGACATGTTTTGCATGCGGGCTCAGTTTCTGACAACCTCAGGAAAATCTGGGAAAGAATGAAATCCTCCAGAGCAGCTGCCCATGCATGGAGACTTTGTCCATGGGCCACACTTGATTGTTCAATGGCAGGTTTAAGGGATCCATTCCAATAAAGGTGAGGCCAGATTATATACCGCTTCACAGTGCTTTACAGCCCTC
This sequence comes from Pantherophis guttatus, assembly GCF_059756535.1. Classification (NCBI taxonomy): domain Eukaryota; kingdom Metazoa; phylum Chordata; class Lepidosauria; order Squamata; family Colubridae; genus Pantherophis; species Pantherophis guttatus. The sequence continues at coordinate 13,751,479 of NC_142075.1, read as the reverse complement.
TCTAAATGGTTTACAGTGTCAGCCTCTTACCCCCAACAATCTGGATCCTCATTTTACCGCCCTCGGAAGGATAGAAGGCTGAGTCAACCTTGAGCCGGTTAAGATCGAACTCTTGGCAGTGAGCAGAGTCTGGCCCTGCAATACTGCATTTTAACCACTGCACCCACCACGGCTTAGATTAGAGCAAGGGAGTAGCTCTGTAGCAAAAATGACATTGGTTTTAATGCAATTGAAATGTAAATTAAGTGTTAAGGTAAAACTCTCTTGAATCAAAATCTGTGCAGCTTTCTATGCAACAGGATGGAGGTGGTTTAACACTGCCTTCCTCCAAGAGATCTTATTTAGTTTATTATTTTACACAACTGAGTAAACTAAAAAAACTGGGTTTTTTTTATTTCAGTTCACCAGAGAGCTAGTTTGGTGTAGTGGTTGCCAAAAACTGGGAGACTGTGATTTCTAGGTAAAGGTAAAGGTTCCCTTTGCACATATGTGCTAGCCGTTCCTGACTGTAGGGGGTGGTGCTCATCTCCGTTTCTAAGCCGGAGAGCCAGCGCTGTCCGAAGATGTCTCCGTGGTCACATGGCCGGCATGACTAAACACCAAAGGCGCATGGAACGCTGTTCCCTTCCCACCAAAGGTGGTCCCTATTTTTCTACTTGCATTTTTTATGCGCTTTCGAACTGCTAGGTTGGCAGAAGCTGGGACAAGTAACGGGAGCTCACCCTATTTCGCGGCACTTGGGATTCGAACCGCTGAACTGCTGACCTTTTGATCGACAAGCTCAGTGTCTTAGACACTGAGCCACCACATCTTCTAGTCTTCTCTTAAGCAGGTAAACATGACTTTAGAATCTCTCTCTCTCTTCCCCCCCAACCCCTGATAGGTTTGCAATTGACAAAATAGGAGGTGAGAGTACTAGATATGTGTGCTGCTTTGAGCTAACGAAAAAATAAAGATGGGATAAACATCAAATGAATGAATGAATGATCTTGTCAACATGTGTGCAGCAACTTTGGTATTGAGCGTTAAATTAAATCAAGCACTGGTATTACTATATCTCCTCATCTATTTTAATCATTTTATATTTCTGCTGCATTAATCATTGCAATCTGACAGTATTGTTTGGAGAGTTTAGGGACAGGCTGATATAGATATAGAATATTTAGATATAGATATTGATGTTTTTGTTGTTAGTTGCGAAGTTGTGTCTGACCAACCGTGACCCCATGGACAATGTTTCTCCAGGCCTTCCTGTCCTCTAATATCCCCCGGAGACCATTTAAGCTCACACCAATTGTTTCAGTGACTCCATCCAGCCACCTCATTCCCTGACCTCCTCTTCTTCTTTTGCTCTCAATCGTTCCCAGCATTAGGCTCTTCTCCAGTGAGTCCTTCCTTCCCATTAAGTGGTCAAAGTATTTGAGTTTCATCTTCAGGATCTGGCCTTCTAAAGAGCAGCCATGGTTGATCTCCTCTAGGACTGACCGGTTGGATCACTTTGCAGTCCAAGGGACTCACAGGAGTCTTCTCCAGCACCACTTCAAAGGCCTCAATTCTTTGGCGCTCAGCCTTCCTTATGGTCCAACTTTCACAGCCATACATTGCAACTGAGAAAACCATAGCCTTGACTATACGCACTTTTGTTGGCAGGGTGATATCTCTGCTTTTTTAATATGCTGTCTAGGTTTGCCATAGCTTTCCTCCCTAGGAGCAAGCGTCTTTTAATTTCTTGGCTGCAGTCCCCATCTGCGGTGATCTTGGAGCCCAGGAAAATAAAATCTGTCACTACCTCCATTTTTTCCCCATCTATTGCTTGGTCCATTTTAAAGATGATCAAATAAATTTAAACATGGTGTAAGCCAGAGGTGCATGCTTTTATGTTATGACTTCCCATATGGGCAAAATAATAATGCTTCTTTTTAAAATCTCTTATACACAGTAGCTCTTTTCACAAACTTTCCCTGGTATTTATTAATTGTTAACACACCACTCCCTAATAGTTGAACTTTGGTTTTCAGCTTACCTTTTCTTGATATGTGACTTTCTCAGATTGATCCTTTTTAGTATTGCGTTTCCAAAGTAAATGCTTATATATTTTATGTATTCGCATTTCCATACAGGCACACATTTTGTTGTGTGCAAAATCGGTACATCAGGCACGTCAGAACATTATTGAATGCCATATATAACTGTCATCTGTGGCATGTGGATAGATTATACTATTGCACTCAAATTGAAATCCATGGTAGGCTTCTTTTCTCTTACAAGGCAAATTCAATGCTCTTTCCGTTTGGCAGAGTCTGGTCTCTTTTTACATAGAGCAGAAGTTGTAAACTCCCAGTTTCCAACAGCTTCACCATTGGCCATGCTGGCAGGAGTCACTGGGATTTCTGGTTCAGTAGCAGTAATAGACTGGGTGAAACCAGGCTTAATAGAAGTAACTGGGAGAGGGATCTTGGGGTCTTAGTGGACAACCAGTTAAATATGAGCCAGCAGTGTGCGGCGGCAGCCAAAAAAACCAATGCAAGCCTAAATTGCATGAACAGAGGGATACAATCAAGATCAAGTGAGGTACTAATACCACTCTATAAAGCAGTGGTAATCCAAAATAAAAGTACACTGAAAATAATTTAGAATACCTCCTTTATGTCACAAAGCAAGAAGGCTACCACATCTGTGTTCACCTTACAGATAGTTTATTATCTGGTGGAAAACTGGCCCTGGATACAGTGGTGAAATTCAATTTTTTTTACAACTGGTTCTGTGGGCGTGGCTTGATGGGCGTGGTATGGCTTGGTGGGCGTGGAAGGGGAAGGATACTGCAAAAATCCCCATTCCCTCCCCACTCCTGGGGGATGGATATTGCAAAATCTCCATTCCCACCTCACTCCTAGAGGAAGGATATTGTAAAATCTCCATTCCCATCCCACTCTGGGGCCAGCCAGAGGTGGCATTTGCAAGTTCTATGAAGTACTCAAAATTTCCGCTACCGGTTCTCCAGAACCTGTCAGAACCTGCTGGATTTGACTCCTGCTATAAAGCCTTAGTAAGACCACATCTAATGTACTGCATCCAGTTTTGGTCACCACACTATAAAAAAGATGTTGAGACTCTAGAAAGAGTGCAGAGAAGAGCAACCAAGATGATTAGGGGACTGGAGGCTAAAACATATGATGAACGGTTGCAGGAACTGGGCATGGCTAGTCTAGTGAAGAGAAGGACCAGGGGAGACATGATAGCAGTCTTCCAATATTTGAGGGGCTGCCCCAGAGAGCAGGGGGTCAAGCTATTTTCTAAAGCATCTGTAGGCCAGACAAGGAATAATGGATGGAAACTGATCAAGGAGAGATTCAACCTGGAAATAAGGAGAAATTTTCTGACAGTGAGAACAATCAACCAATGCAACAGAAGTTGCCTTCAGAGGTTGTGGGAGCTTCATCACTGGAGGCGTTCAAGAAGAGACTGGACTGCCATTTGTCAGAAATGGTGTAGGGTCTCCTGCTTGGGTAGGGGGTTGGACCTGATGACCTGCAAGGTCTCTTCCAACTCTGTTAATCTGTAACTGTTGGAGGGTTGCAGGTTTCTCACACTGCAGACATTGGATTTCTTCAAACGGGGTTTTTGGGTTGTTTTTTTTTTTTTAACCAAGTAGTTAGGAAACTTGGAGAAGCCTACCAAAGATAGATCAGGAGCAACCATTTGCTAATGGAGACTGGAGATTTACTAATTGTGATCAGGACAGACAATAGCTCTATTGCCTACACGACGCATCCATCTATAAACCCAGATCTCTGTAATAGGGTTTCCTCCATCTGCTAGAGAAGGATGTGAGCTGCATTGCATAAGATCCTGCTGTTATCTCTTTGAGAACAAGGAGATAAGTTAATGTTTAAACATGTTTGTTTGCTTCCTTTCCATTTGGCTTCTTTTCAGTTGGCTTCTGTCTGACTCTCTCCCAGCTACCTTTTAACAAACATCCCATAAAGAGCTGAGGAATGCAGAGTGCATTTTGCTGCTTGTCAGTGATTCCCCGCGGACTGGGGCTCACCGCAATGCAAGCCACAGAGCCTGAGAATGCTGGGTAAATGGCCTAAAGAGCAACCTAAAAAGCCACAACAGGTTGCTAATGCAAAAAAGGAGCAGGCACTCAGCTTTCAATGGTTGCCTTCTCTTAACTCCTTCCAATGCTAAAAAGCCCACTCTCGATGCGCAAAGTCCAATTATTAGCATGGTCAGGAAAAGCAGCATTCTTTGTTGTTGTTGTTGGTTAGAATAGAATAGAATAGAATAGAATAGAATAGAATAGAATAGAATAGAATAGAATAGAATAGAATAGAATAGAATGGAATGGAATGGAATGGGATGGGATGGGATGGGATGGGATGGGACGGGACGGGACGGGACGGGACGGGACGGGACGGGACGGGACAGGACGAGAAGAGAGAAAAGAAGAGAGGAGAGAGGAGAGGAGAGGAGAGAAGAGGAGAAGAGAAGAGAAGAGAAGAGAAGAGAAGAGAAGAGAAGAGAAGAGAAGAGAAGAGAATTCTTTATTGGCCAAGTGTGATTGGACATACAAGGAATTTGTCTTAGGTGCATATGCTCTCACTGTACATAAGGAGAATAAAATACATTCATCAAGAATAAAAATATACAACACTTAGTGATAGTCAAGTTTACTAATAAGCTATCAAATCATTACTAGGAAACAAATAAAAACAATATAAATTGAAAGATACAAGCAACATGGTTCTAATAATAAGTGAGAAGAGATAGACACTAGTAAGGAAGAGAATAATAATAATAGTAATACAGTAAATTATTTGACAGCGTTGTGGGAATTTGCTGTTAAGCAGTGATGGCATTCGGGAAAAAACTGTTCTTGTGTCTAGTTGTTCTGGTGTGCAGTGCTCTATAGCGTCGTTTTGAGGGTAGGAGTTGAAACAGTATATGTGCAGGATGTAAGGGGTCTGTAAATATTTTCACAGCCCTCTTTTTGGCTCATGCAATATACAGATCCTCAATGGAAGGCAGGTTGGTAGCCATTGTTTTTTCTGCAGTTTTCTTTTTTATTTTTGTTACCACAATCTTCTTCCCTTGATGAATGTCCCCTAAACTGGATTTTAGATTGGGTGGGGAGGATCACCTCTTGCAATGTAGCCCACCGACCAATAGAAAAATGCATCCTTGGTTCACATATTTGCAAATTTCTTACCAAATCTCAGAAACCATGCTGGTGTCACGATCCCATTTTCATCAGTTGGTGGGTTGGGGTTGACTTGCAGTATATTTCCTATCTTTGCCAGGCACAGAAGGAGGAGAAGAGGAATCATGAAAAAAAAGTATGATGGATGGCAATAATTTATCTTAATCCTTTATAAATATTTTATATTAAAAAAGGGATACATTTATTTCAAGACAGTGGTGTCTGAGCAGGACAGATAAAAGTGAGAACTCATATGGCTGCCAGTCTCTTCTCCCACCATCTCCAAGTTAATAAAAAAGTAAATACAATAAAAGTAAAATATCTTGTAACCAGAAGAATATTCCAGATAAGAAGAGAATGTGTTTTAGCAGAAGAGTCTCCACAGAGAAGGCCTGATTGTCCATCCCTGTGACCCTTGCATGATAGTTGGGTAACTTCAGCAAATATTCTCAGTTTTCCTGTCTTGGATGGGCAGAATCCTAACCTGAACAAGTTATTCTAAACATACCTAAATCTCAAGGCATACAGAGCTTGGTAGATCATAACCAGCATGCTGAATTTTACTTGGAAACAAGTTGGTAGCCATCTCAAAATTGCTTTTACAAAAGGCAACTGGACAGCAGCTGCCCAAAAAGCCAACACAGTTGCATAAACAGAGGGATGGAATCAAGATCACGTGAAGTGTTAATACTACTTTATCATGCCTTGGTAAAGCCACACTTGGAATACTGCATCCAGTTTTGGTCACCACACTATAAAAAAGATGTTGAGACTCTAGAAAGAGTGCAGAGAAGAGCAACAAAGATGATTCGGGGACTGGAGGCTAAAACATATTAAGAACGGTTGCAGGAACTGGGTATGTCTAGTTTAATGAAAAGAAGGACTAGGGGAGACATGATAGCAGTCTTCTAATAAGACAAGAAGCAATGGGTGGAAACTAATCAAGGAGAGAAGCAACTTAGAACTAAGGAGAAATTCCCTGACAGTTAGAACAATTAATCAGTGGAACAACTTGCCTCCAGAAGTTGTGAATGCTCCAACACTGGAAGTTTTTCAGAAGATGTTGGATAACCATTTGTCTGAAGTGGTGTAGGGTTCCCTGCCTAGTCAGGGGGTTGGACTAAAAGACCTCCAAGGTCTCTTCCAACCCTGTTATTCTATTTCTATTTCTTGAGGAAGCAGAAAACATTTCACTTCTCATCCAAGAAGCTTCATCAGTTGGTCATCACAACTGATATGATAGATCTTCTTGGATGAGAAGCGAAACATTTTCTTCTTCTTCTTCCTGAAGAAAAAAAAAATAGCCCAATTGATTTTTGAAAAAGCACCTTTGGACAACTATGACCTGAATGACCGAGAATCTCCACAGATAAGTTGGTAGCCAATGAAGTTTCTATAGCAGTAGAGTCACAGGGGTGTATCAGACTAACTAATTAACAGACACATCTCTTACCAGAAGAAGTTTTCAAGTGGGTCTTCTAAGACAGTGTAGGGGAAATTATCTTGGGAAGGAAGAGGGAAAATGGTTTTTCAGCCTAGACAAAATAGCAAGAGTGAGAAAGAGACTCGCCATGACTGTACTGTCTTAAAAAAGAGCAGTGAAGGTTTGCGATAGTTTTTCGGGATTCTGTTGATATACCCTACAACAATGTACAACAATGGCTTCACTTGGAACATGCCGACATGAAGCTCCTAATAAATAACTGGATTTCTTTTGAAGCTTGGTTCGAGGCTCATGATTTAATTAGGGCATCTGTCGGAATCTTGACAGCAAGCCAACTCTGACCCCACGTAATTTACGTTCCAGCTCTGACCCTGTTTCTCCCCTCCCCACAAGGTGTGTCATCAATCACATTCTCCAATGAAGCAATTCCACGGGTTGTAGAGATCACTCCCCTCCGGCCACAGTGGGTAACCTCGGAGAAGGCCTTGACAGAGATATGGCTAGAAATGTGCTTTTGTTTTGACTGTCATGCTAGTACACACTCTGCTAGAGAAGAGTTCCCTGAGGATGGGCTCCAGCATGAGTCCGAAAGTTCAGAAGACAAAACCTCCGGTCCAGGTGACCGACCCAGATTGGAGCCTGCAACATTATCCTGGGACATGTGTATTCACCTTCTTTCATAGTGTATTCTTTTTGGCATTCCCTTTAAACTTTATTTTCTCACGTCCCATTCCACCCCCCCTTTTTTAAAGGAATGTCCTCTTTTGAATTTAAATGTGACTCTGTACATTTCCCACTTCTTCAGTCAATTAAATTTGATAGAACAAAGATAGGCATTACCAATTAGTTCAATGACATTCACATCTTGCAGTAAACATTAGACATCTTTCAGGATTAAAATCAGGGTGAACTCCACTCTGGTTGTTTCTATGGCTTTTTAAAAGGCACAATCCTTTAGAATACTTTAGAAATTATATGTATCTGAAGTAACCAGAATATCTATTTATCCATTCCATGAGAAAAGCTATTAAAGGAGCCCATTAGAGCAATACTTTCTCTTGTGGCTGCTTTTCTGATGTCACTCTTTATCTCATATTACAATGATTTTTTTTCCCCCAGCAGCTACCAAAGTTTGCTCCTCATGCAAATGTACAAATTGTAGTACTAAAATATTTCAAAAACATTGTTTGCTCTTGTGAAGTTCTGTGGAAGAGCCTGTCCCTTTTGAGATTTCTACGGTATTTCCTTCACCACTGTGGTCATTTCTCTTGAATAACATCTTCAGTTCTAATATTGCATTCCTTCAGTCAGTCATTCCCACAGAGCAGAGATAGCCTTTGAACCCTTTCTCATCATAATTTCAGAAAATAGATGGCATGTTTTCCTACTGTTTTGAGAATAAAATACTAGTTAACCATAGGTTTAAGGAAGTTTTTAAAATGGCAAAATGTCCACCTTTGCTAAAATAGGAAGAAAACTCAACACCTCAGTCCTGTCCTTATGCCTGAGGAGAATCTCACACTTTTTGTCTAATTGCCCCACCTATTGTGGCCTTTAATTGCCCCCAGCCACCCAAATATTGGCATACCAGAGAAAATGGTGTTATTCTTTGGGTTCCCTCCATTTCACCAAATGTCCATTGTGTATGTTAAAACAAAGTGTCAGGGTTCCAAGTAAGACCCCCAGAAAAAAAACTCTGAGGCTTGAGTTTCCTCAAAGTTACACTTTATTAGAGATGTCATATTGGCACATCTGGGAAAACCCGAATCTGAAAGTTTCCAGGTTTTCCCCACCCAAAGGAAAGTTCAAGTCCCTGCTCAACACCCACAAGTCCATCACATGGTCCAATCAAACATTGTCCCTACTGGAGATGCCTCCCAGTTCCAGCCGTCCAGGTGCAGGGCAAGATGTCCTTGACTCTCTGAGAAAGGAATGTTATTTTGACTATATCACATCCCTGCTCCATACAATCCCCCCTCTCAGTTTCCCACAGTAGAAAAATGTGGCAGGTCTGAAGACCTAACATAAAAGATGGGGTTCCAGGCCTGACACCAAGCACCTCATTTCTACCTAGTGATGGTGTCCTTCTCTGCTGTTGTTTGCGTTGTTTTTCCCTTTGGGACCATTAAGACTCTGATTCGCCATTGTGTTCTGCTATCATATTTTAATGCTCTTCTAATTTGGGCAGTCAAAAATATTTTGGGTCTTATCTCCTTGGATTAAAAGTGCCTTTATGGATTACAGGTCTGGGGAGAGAGCAGGAGAGGGGAGGAACAAAGTGTTAAACCTGAGCTCATAAAAACTAATTACTCAGTTCTTGATTGAAAAGTCTTGTGCCAGAACTAACAAGGCACCAAGTGACTGTTTCTAACTTAGCCTAACTTTGTTTCACGATCCACATGACTCTAAAGAGATGTGGGAATTTTTCTGAAAACATACCGTATCGTCCAGGAAAAAAAGGACATGGTAAGGAATTTGCATAATTTTATCTGCTTTTTCCTCTCTCCCTTCCTCCCTTTCCTGTTATTTATTTGGTTTTCCCCTCTCAATATTAAAAAGTGATTGGATATGTAAAAAGCTTATTTAAAAATGAATACATCTGAAGGAACCTTTGCAGGTAGTTTGAAGTATAGAAGTATAGAATAGAAGAACAGAACAGAACAGAATAGAATAATAGAGTTGGAAGGGACCTTGGAGGTCTTCTAGTCCAACCCCCTGCTTAGGCAGCAAACCCTTACACCACTTCAGAGAAATGGTTATCCAACATCTTCTTTAAAAACTTCCAGTGTTGGAGCATTCACAACTTCTGGAGGCAAGTTGTTCCACTGATTAATTGTTCTCACTGTCAGGAAATTTCTCCTTAGTTCTAAGTTGCTTCTCTCCTTGATTAGTTTCCACCCATTGCGTCTTGTCCTGCCTTCAGGTGCTTTGGAGAATAGCTTGACTCCCTCTTCTTTGTGGAAACCCTTGAGATATTGGAACACTGCTATCATGTCTCCCCTAGTCCTTCTTTTATTAAACTAGACATACCCAGTTCCTGCAGCCATTCTTCATATGTTTTAGCCTCCATTCCCTTAATCATCTTTGCTGCTCTTCTCTGCACTCTTTCTAGAGTCTCCACATCTTTTTTACATTGTAGTGACCAAAACTGAATACAGTATTTTTTAATATATTTTTTTATTTATTTGTCAAACATATATAAAATAACAGGTAAAAGTATAAACATAATTTAAATACATGAAAAGAGTAAAAGTAAAAAAGGAATATTAGGACAGGGACGGAAGGCATGCTGGTGCATTTATGCACGCCCCTTACAGACCTCATAAGAATGGGGTGAGGTCAACAGTAGACAGTCTAAGGTTAAAGTTTTGGGGGCTTAGGGAAGAAACCACAGAGTCAGGTAGTGCATTCCAGGCATTGACCACTCTGTTACTGAAGTCATATTTTCTGCAATCCAGTTTGGAGCGGTTTACCTTGAGTTTGTATCTATTATTTGCTTGTGTATTGTTGTGGTTGAAGCTGAAGTAGTCATTGACAGGTAAGGACATTGTGGCAGATAATTTTATGTACTACACTTAGGTCAGACCGAAGTCAGCGTATAAGTTTCTTATACTGTGTTGAAGGGAGAGGGGAAAAGGAGGCCAGAGAATTAATTGCAGATGAAAGCTATATAGTTAGTTATTGCAAACTAATATCATTAGCTGAAATGATTAAAATCTTAATCTTAAATAAATTATTCCTTATTTCCAATATTTCAGTTGCCTTTAATTTTTTTTTTTTTTAAATCATCAAGTCAAATACCCTATTCTTAACTTTCACTAAGCCTCCCTTATATATGTATGTGCCTTTAAATTCTGCTGGCTCCTAAGTTAGGCAGTCTCTTCAAGTGACCCTTTAAAATACTAATGGACTATCTAATGCGAGGAAGTCTAGTTGGCAGAATGTGGGGGAAATTTCTGCCCCCCTAAAACATCCCACCTTAGCTTCTGGCAGTCCTACCGAATTGTAATCAAGGTGTGATAAAATGTCCTGCTCACAGTTTCACTTATAAAGAAAAGAAGCACTAAGAGAGCATGAATTTTTCATGTGCTTTTTATTGTGTTTCAAGCATATTCTGGAAGGGCAAAGGACCCCTCGTGATCTGCCTTTCTGGATTTCGACGCTGCATAATCATCCCATAGTCCTCTCTAATGTTGCAGCCATAGCATCTGAGTGTGCGTATTCCGGGCTATCAAAATTTCTGAATGCCAGATGAATTAAAGTAGAAGAACTTCAATAAGTAAATCGAGGTCTCCTGGATCAAGCTAAGGAACGATCTGGTCCAGAAGTCCAGTTCAAATGGTAGCTTCAAAAAATCCAAATTTAAGAAAAAAGTTTGCGGATCCATCTTTTGAACTTGGCAGGCTCTGTCTCCTACCATAAAAATGTTAAGTGTGATATTTGGTCACCCAAAGATTACCCACCTCTGGGCTAATATATAGGCTCTTTATGCCTTGGGCATCCTATCTGTGCCATATACTTTGGATCTTCACGTCAGTCAACCAGTGGAAGGGCTTGCCTTTAGAAGTTGGGGGTGCTCCATTGCTGGAGGTTTCTAAGAAGAGACTGGACAACCAGTTGCCTGGAATAGTAGAGGGCTGTGAGGGCGAACCTATGGCAAGCCATATCTATGGGCATGTGAGCGTTGCCCTAGCTCAGCTCCAGCGTGCACGCATGTGCTGGCCAGCTGATTTTCGGGCCTTCCAGACCTACTGGAAGTTGGGAAATGGGCCATTTCTGGCCTCTGGAATGCCTCCAGGGGGCTGGGGAAGGCTGTTTTTGCCCTCCCCAGGCTCCTAGAAAGCCTCTATAGCCTGAGGAGAGCGAAAAACGGGCCTTCCGGTCCCACCAGAAGTCGGGAAATGGGCCATTTCCAGCCTCCAGAGAGCCTCCAGGGGGGTAGGGAAGGCTGTTTTCACCCTCCCCAGGCTCCTAGAAAGCCTCTGGAGCCTGGGGAGAGCGAAAAATGGGCTTACCGGATCCATGGTGATGTCACGTGCCGAAAGTGGGGGGAGCGCAGAGGGTTGCGCGCATGTGCATGGGGGAGCGGAGTGCATTGAATTATGGGTGTGGGCATGCACATGCATGACCCCCCCAGTGCTCCCCCCGCTTTTGGCACGCAATGTCAAAAAGGTTAGCCACCACTGGTATAGGGCAGTGATGTCGAACCTTTTCGGCACCGAGTGCCGAAAAGAGAGCGTGCGTGCACATCAGGGCCGCAACCCGGAAGAGGAGCTGCCCAGGGCACATGCACGCCTCCGAAAATGAACTTCCGGTTTCAGCTACTGAACTTCCAGTTTCAGCCAGCTACTGTTCTGGGTTTCTGACGCGCATTCGCGCACGACAATTAGCTGGACAGCGTGCATGCTCACACAGGAAAATGGAAGACCAGCTTTTTCAGTTTCCAGGACTGGTGCACGCAAAAAGGCCAGCTGATCATCGCGCACACATGCACACCAGACACCCGGAAGAGGAACGGGCGATATAGGCCATAGGTTTGCCATTACGGGTATAAGCAGTGGTGGGTTCCTCCCGGTTCGGTCCAGTTCAGCTGAGCCAGTAGCAGTGATGATATGACATCACCGAACTGGTTCTCCCCCCCCGCCCTCCCACCCACCCACCCATGTACGTTATTCTTACCTTTTATTTGGCCCCACCCCCAATCTATTGCTGCCTCCTGAGTCCCAGCTGATGACTAGAGGGAAAAAAACTGTTTAAACTCTTGCCGCGGGGCTTCAAAGGGCCGCCCTACAGCTGATCAGTGTTAAAAGCAAACAAATGAGTCGGGTCGTAAGTGCGAGGACTGGTCGCAAGTGCGAGGACCTTCCAGAAATGACTCTGACTAGCTAGCCACGCCCACCTAGTCACATGACCTCCAAGCCACACCCACAAAATAAGCCACGCCCACAGAACCGGTAGTAAAAAAATTTAGAACCCACCCCTGGGTATAAGGTCTCCTGTTTGAGCAGGGGGGTGGGCAAGACAATCTCCAAGGTCCCTTCCAACTCTGTTATTCTGTTATGATTCTTTTATGATTTGCTACTGAATCTTGTCAATTTCCCATAGCAATCTGAATGAACAAATACTACAGACCAAATTTTGGTGCTGGTATCATTTATTTAATGATACTGCTTAGAGAGTGCTGTAAAGCACCGTGGAGCGACATATACATCTAAGTGCTCCACTTCACAATGGAGAGAAAAAAATATTAGAGGAAAAGGGAAAGGAAATAATAGAGAACGTAGAACAAGAGAGGCACAGTAAAATTGAAGAGGGGCTTGCAGGTAATCCTCAATTTACAACCATTCATCTAATGACTGCTCAAAGTTAGAACAAAACTGAAAAGTGACTTATGACCAGTCTACAAACTTATGACTATTGAAGCATCCTTGTAGTCATGCAGTCAAAGCAGGGGTGAAATGTTCCCGGTTCAGACCGGATCGCCCGATCTGGTAGCGATGGTGGCGGGTGGTTCGGAGAACTGGTAGCAAAAATCCCTGCCCACCCACTCCATGCCCAGCTGTATTGCATGATCATCAGAGGCTTTTTTAAAAATTATTTTTAAAAACATTTTTTCTACAACCTCTTCGGCCGAAAAAATGCTTTTAAAAGTTAAAAAAAAAAAGCCTCTGATGATCGCGTGGCTCAGCTGGGATCGTCAGAGGCTTTTAAAAGCATTTTTTCTACAACCTCTTTGGCGAAAGAGGTTGTAGAAAAAATGCTTTTAAAAGCCTCTGACGATCAGGCAACTCAGCTGGGATCGTCAGAGGCTTTTAAAAGCATTTTTTTACAACCTCTTCGGCCGAACAGGTTGTAAAAAAAAATGGTTTTAAAAGATTAAAAAAAAAAAAGTTGGCCACGCCCACTCAGTCACATTACCCTTCCCCACCAAGCCACGCCCCCAGAACCAGTAGTAACAAATTTTACATTTCACCACTGGGTCAAAGTTTGGACACTTGGCAACGGTTGCAATCTCCTAAGGTCACATGAGTGGCATTTGCAAGCTTTCCTGGGGGCGTCCAACAAGCAAAGTCAATGGGGGAAGCCAGATTTGTTTAATAATCATGTGATTCACTATAGCAAAAAAAAAAAAAAATTCATAAAATCGGGTGCAACTCACTTAATAACTACATCACTTAGTGACAGAAGTTCCAATCCTAACTGTGGCTGTAAATCAAGGACCGCCTGTATATATCAGGTGGTCACCCCATTACGCGGCACTAGGGATTCGAACCGCTGAACTGCCAACCTTTTGATTGACAAGCTCAGCGTCTTAGCCGCTGAGCCACCGCGTCCCAATTTCTCCTTAGTTCTATGCTGAATCTCTCTTTGATAAGTTTCCCTCTGTTACTTCTCATCCCGCTCCCACCCTCAGATGCTTTGGAGAAATGCTTGGACTCCACATCACTTATCAGTCAAATCTCCTGGAACTGACGTGAACGGAAGGCTACCACAACTGGGAAAGGACCCAGTCTGGGAAATGCTGATGTAGAATTAATACGTCCTAAACATCTTAATGGACTTGTTTTGAAAATTACTAGGGGAGAATACTGAACAGTAAAAACAAAGCACCAGTAGAGGCAGCTATGGATTAAAATAGTTGGAATGTTATTCAACAGAATCTTGACTCGCAAGAGTGTTGCCCCTGGTAACGGAGGAGGCTTTCCCAGATCGGGATAAGACTTTTTTTTTTACAAATGTGCTTTGGCCAAGCGGGGAACGTGGACCCTCCTGCTGAAAAAGAGAATAAGGACGGAGCTCCCGTAATAGTTCTGGCATGGCTAGTTAAGCATCTCTGTGGGATATATATTTATTATTCATCATTCCCGAGCTAATGCGAGTCTCATAGTTGACGATATTCAACCAGTATATTCAGTATATTCAACTATACTGAATACCTGGGATTCAGTATTCAGCCCAGGGATGAAATCCAGAAGGTTTGGACAGGTTCTGGAGAACCGGTAGCGGAAATTTGGAGCAGTTTGGAGAACCGGCAAATACCACTTCTGGGTGGTATCTGGTGGGGTGGGAATGTGGATTTTGCAATATCCTTCCCCCAGGAGTGGAGAGGGAATGGGGATTTTGCAGTATCCTTCCCCTGGAGTGGGTTGGGAATGGAGATTTTGCAATATCCTTCCCCCAGGAGTAGGGAGGGAATGGGGATTTTGCAATATCCTTCCCCAGGAGTGGTTGGGAATGGAGATTTTGCAATATCCTTCCCCCAGGAGTGGGGAGGGAATGGGGATTTTGCAATATCCTTCCTCTGGAGTGGGTTGGGAATGGAGATTTTGCAATATTCTTCCCCCAGGAGTGGGGAGGGAATGGAGATTTTGCAATATCCTTCCTCTGGAGTGGGTTGGGAATGGAGATTTTGCAATATTCTTCCCCCAGGAGTGGGGAGGGAATGGAGATTTTGCAATATCCTTCCTCTGGAGTGGGTTGGGAATGGAGATTTTGCAATATCCTTCCCCCAGGAGTAGGGAGGGAATGGGGATTTTGCAATATCCTTCCTCTGGAGTGGGTTGGGAATGGAGATTTTGCAATATCCTTCCCCCAGGAGTGGGGAGGGAATGGGGATTTTGCAATATCCTTCCTCTGGAGTGGGTTGGGAATGGAGATTTTGCAATATTCTTCCCCCAGGAGTGGGGAGGGAATGGAGATTTTGCAATATCCTTCCCCCAGGAGTGGGGAGGGAATGGGGATTTTGCAGTATCCTTCCCCCAGGAGTGGGGTGGAAATGGAGATTTTGCAACATCCTTCCCCTGGAGGGGGGTGGGAATGGAGATTTTGCAGTATCCTTCCCCTGCCATGCCCACCATGCCACACCATGCCCACCAAGCCACGCCCACAGAACCGGTAGTAAAAAAAAAATTGGATTTCACCCCTGATTCAGCCTGTATGTTAAGGTACCAGGTGCTTCCGGGCAAAGCAAACTACTCACCGGCAGTCACCGACACTCCCTTCTCCCAATTCCACCTACTCACCCTCTTAGTGAATCATCGTCTTATGCTCCTATTCTCACACCCCACCTTCCCTTATGAAGAACCGTCTCTCTAAAGGTCTTGCAAGTGCTTTTCTACAGCGGGAATTCATTGCAACTCGCAACAGTGGTGCCTAGGTGGCAGTGTGCGGTATTGTTCAGCAGACGGAGCAACGGAATCTGCAAAAAAAAAAAAAAGTGGGGAGGGGGAAAATGCAGTGAGTCAACTCATGGAGGTGGAAGCAGAATCTAGGCAGGCATATTAGACGTCCGTCTCTTTCTAAAGTTGGATTTTAAAGTAATGCGCAACTTGAACCTGGGCCATTGCATCAGACTGAGTTTTGGAAGGGGAGAGAGTGAAAGGAAGGGAAGCAGAGTTTGTAGCAAAGGAGAGAATCTGTTTCAAGTCGGGCTATGAAAGGTTTTGTAGAGGGCCTTTGTTTTGGTGAAGGTTTGGGCGATACTTCCTTGCAAGGCTATTTCCCGAAGTAAAACAGCCCCCTTGCTTTTAATACTGAAACAGAGCAGTTTTATTGCTTCATCTTATTTTACTTCTTTTTAAAAAAATATATATATTAATGTTCTATTAATGAGAACTAATTCCTTAGTGCTTAAGAAACATCGTGTTATCTGGGTATTTAATTTGCTTAACAATACAGATTCCATTCTTACTCTCCACCCCCTTTTTCCAACCACTGGTAAAATAAATTCCAAGTTTGATAATATTCTGTGTCTCCTTTCTGTTTGGCAATGTAAGTCCGTCCATTTCTGCACAGTCTAATATCTTCTTAATTATCTCTTCATCTTGAGGTGTTTCTTCATCTTTCCAATATGGTGGGAAGATAATCCTCTCTGTTGTTAAAACATGTAATACTACATACATACTTGTCTTATCAAAATTTTCTGATATCATCCCTAATAAAAACAGTTCGGGTTTAAAATCTATATGTTTCCCTATTATCTTTTCTAGCCATCTATGTATTTTTGCCCAATTTTTTTTTTGTTTTAGCACAAGTCCACCAGAGGTGGGTTTCAGCAGGTTCTGACCAGTTCTGGAGACCCAGTAGTGGAAATTTTGAGTAGTTCGGAGAACCGGTAGTAAAAATTCTGACTGGCCCCGCCCCCATCTATTCTCTGCCTCCCAAATCCCAGCTGATTGGGAGGAAATGGGGATTTTATAGTATCCTTCCCTTGCCACGCCCACCAAGCCACGCCCACCAAGCCTCACCCACAGAACTG
The DNA here is from genome assembly GCF_059756535.1 of Pantherophis guttatus. Lineage (NCBI taxonomy): Eukaryota > Metazoa > Chordata > Lepidosauria > Squamata > Colubridae > Pantherophis > Pantherophis guttatus. Next base: position 13,734,574 of record NC_142075.1, on the reverse strand, counting down.
GTAGTAAAAAAACCTGAAACCCACCACTGAAGTCCACCCCATGTTATCTTTTGATTACATTTCCAACATTTGCTAGGTGGATTTTTAAACATTTTAGCTAACCTAGCAGGTGGTAAATGCCATCTATAAAACATTTTACCATATATAAATTTTCATTATAAGAAGTTGCCATTGTTAATCTATAGTTCCTTTCCCATGAATTTTTGCCATTTCTCTAATTCTATGTTACAGCCAAAGTTTTTTTCCCCCCATTGTACCATTGTGTCTTTTATTTGTTCATTCTCCATCTTATTTTACTTCTGAAGCCTTATCTGGCAAGTCCATTTGCTGGGAAAAAAACTTCTGAGCATGCACAGGGGTGTCTTCTGATGCTTTCAGCCAAGCACTGAAAGTGTTGTAAGAGGCTTCTACATAGGCACATAGACGATCTTTTATCGTATGCAACTGCCTTACAGAGATCCTGAACAAATTGCATTGCTTCCTTATCTTGATAAGACAGGTTATGTTGCCACTGTGGCACTTTTTGAGGAAAACTCAGGTCATCTCACGTGGGCTGACTTTCAATGGACATACTCAGGGGTGGGCTGCTGGGGGTTCGCAGGGGCTTGGGAGAACCTGTAGTTAAGATTCTGTGCAGTTCAGAGAACCCCCAAATCCCACTCCTGGCTAGCCCCGCCTGCCCTGCCCCTCCCCTCCCAGGAGTCCCCACACGGCCTGTTTTGGATGCAGATAAGTGTAGGACATGTGCGGAGGCTCGGGGAGGGTGAAAAACAGGCCTACCGGAAGTTTGGGAAGTTTCCAGCCTCCAGAGGGCCTCTGGAGCCTGGGGAGACCATTTTCACCCTCCCAGAGGCTCAAGGAGAGCCTCCAGAGCCTAGGGAGGGCAAAAATGCCCCCCTGTGCAAGAGGCCGACTAGGCCACGCCCACCATGGCCATGCCTACCCAGCAACCGGGCAAAAAACCCCTTGTTAAAGCCCACTCCTGGACATACTGTAGTGGCAGAAACTCGTCATTGCTGGGATCAGTGAACAAACCTATTTGGGAGGCTTTGCTAGGGATCAGAAAACATCTGAATATGGTGCATTTAGGCTTCCAGCCAAACTTTTGACTAAGGTTGGATGATAAAGATGTGGGGAGGATGAATTTGCTCAACTCCTTTCAAATGTGAAATGATTCAGGTGTTTTTTTTTAAAGTTGGTGTGTCAACTGGAATGCAGTGTTTCAATCAAATCTGCAAATCTTGTAATCTATTTAGCTATTAAAAAAAATGTGCTTGTTTGTAAAAGGATGTGCAAAAGTGCATATGTTGGTGGAAAGAGCATATAAGAATGTATGTATTAGAATAAATATGTGTCAATATGTGCTGTATTTCCCACAGACATCATAAAATGAGCAAAAGCAGGTGAGAGAAAGGTGGGGGGAGAGGGTACATAAATAAAATAACCCAAATCAAATCAAATTTGAACAGTTCTTCACATTTCACTGCCAGCCAAGTTTGTTCAAATTCAAACCATCTAATATGACCTATGGATTGTGGAGATTTTATCTATTCAAGAGATGGTATAATATTTGGCTGGAAATTGATGTAAAAAGCACCATCAATCAGGAATATTAAAATAAAGAATGCTGTCAAATTTAGATCAATTCCTGGTAACCAGTTTGATACGTCCTCGCAGTTATCTTGATGACATTATGAAATTGGTTTGCTATTGTGTTCTTTCTGTCTGTTTTTTTAAAAAAAGTTTTTTAGTCTGCCTGGTATACCGGTATTCCCTTGGGGTCTACTAGTCAAATGGGTGGTCTCCAACCTTTCTTTGTTCCTTAATTTCTCAGCTCAGGCAAAATCAGTGAAATCTTGCCAACTGCTCGAGCAAGAGATATTAGAAATGAAGGTAATACTATCTAATATCTAAATGAATTAGATATTAGAAAGGTTAGAGTTGGACAACTTCAGCACCTTGGATAGCTCTGTAGGTATAATGTTGTAGATCCACCTGGTCAGACCAATTGCTGGATATTCTATTCCTCTCTACACTATTAAATTGTAAGTTTTTATCCTTTGTACTGAAAATCTATTTTTGGTTAAGAGCAGTTCAGATTACTTTGAAGCAATCAGTTCATCTTTCGTAATTCTCATTAATCCTCCTTTAATGTTCATGACCACATAATGTGACATTGAGTGTCTAAGTGTTACTTGAACAAGTACTTTCTTCTCATTTGCCCTGCAATAGGTGCTACTCAGGTCCCCAGGGATTCTGAACTAGAAAAATGAGCAAGACATAGCAAACTCAATAGCACTTCTTGAACTATAAGGGACCCACTGTGATGATCTACATTTTAGGGTAATTAAAGGAGAGCACAGATATTTCCTCTGAGTTGTAATTTTGTAAAACTCCATCATGTCCCTTCATCATCAATCAGCATTCCATATATTGCAGATATGATTTAAACTTTCATGCAGGCCACCAATGGGAGGGGGGAGGGAGGGAGGGTAGAGGGAGAGAAGGAGAGAGGGAGAGAGGGAGAGGGAGGAGAGAAAGAGAAGAGAGCAGAGAGACAGAGAGAGAGGCAGAGAGAGGAGAGGGAGGGAGAGAGAGAGGAGAAGGGGGAGAGAGAGAGAGGAGAGGAGAGGAGAGAGAGGAGAGGGAGGGAGAGAGAGAGGGAGGGAGAGAGAGAGGAGAAGAGGGGAGAGAGAGAGAGGAGAGAGAGAGGAGAGGGAAGGAGAGAGGAGAGAGGGAGAGAGGAGAGGGAGGGAGAGAGAGGAGAGAGGAAGAGAGAGGAGAGAGGGAGAGGGAGAGAGAGGGAGAGAGGGAGGGAGGGAGGGAGAGAGAGAGCTTTTTAAATATACATTATGCGACAATCACTCTCCTACATGTTTTTGCATATTCACAAGTGCTGTTGCAGATCTAAACAACCCAAGCCTGACCCACTCTTTGGAGATCATTGTGGAACGCTGAGAAATACAGTGAGATTAGTCATTCTTTCTGAGTAGGAGGACATTTGTGAGAGGAGGAGGAGGAGGAAGCTAGAACAGCCATCAGTTTCTGAAAACTGTTAACATGGCACAATTGGCTTCCAGAGCTATCTGTCACATACATGAGCAAATGGTGCCTAGTTACAAGAGGCCGGGAGAGAAAAACAAATAAATTAAGCTTCCAAGCGACTCAGCATTCTTGTATTGGCTGAAAATAATTCATTACATGGTAACCATCGAATGAGGTCCTTATCTGAATATATGATGTGATCTTCCTTGGTAAATCTGTTTACCGGAGAACAGAGAAAGGCAATTCAAATTATTAGGGCAGTTAGATCAGCTTTCCTATAATAGACTAAAGCAATTGGGGCTTTTTAGCTTAGAAAGAGATGAGTAATAGGGAACTTGATATAGTTAAATACATTCAAGTACGCCGTAGAGAAAGTAGAAAGCAAATTTCCTCGTCTCACAATTCAGGTAGTCCTTACAAAGACAACTGGGCCCAAAATTTCTGTTGCTAAGCGGCCTGCACGGATCGTGGCTGATCCCGACAAAGAGGAGGCTGGTGTGGGGTCGCGCCAGCAGCCTGCACAGCCAGCGCTCGCGTCGGACAGCGAGGAGGCTGAAGAGGATGTGGTGCCAGAGGCAGAGACTCAGCCAGGGCCTTCAGAACCTCCAGAGGCTCCTTCAAGTGGAGAGAGCGAATTGGAGGAGCCTCTCCTCAATGCTCGAGCACGCAGGGCTGCCAAAAGGCAGGAGTGGCTACTCAGGAAGAGGAGGTCTCCTCGAGAGTAAGGCTTGAGGATAATTGGCCACTCCCTTAGCCTATTTAAGTCACTTGCGGTTAGTAAGTTTCTTGCTAGAAACAACTTGTAATTATCATCAGAGCATTTTTGGAAAAGTCTTATCATATCTTGTTTTCTGGGCTGGTTGCCAACCTTTGCCGGACTTTGGTTTATTCTTGCTACTTAATAAATTTGATAAGGACCGTTGGTGTGTGTCTATATCCTCGGGAATCCAGAGCTGGGGCAGAACACTAAGTGAGACATTTGTGAAGTGAATTTTGCCCCATTTCACCACCTTCCTTGCCACAGTTGTCAAAATCCAAATCCAAATCTTTATTGTCAGTGCACAACATATGTACAATGAAATTGGTGGAGCTCCCTCAGTGCACACATACACCCAACACAATACAACTCACAGTGAAGACTGAAAATCCCTAACCCAATAAATCATATTAACAAAACACCCAGTCCTATTGCACCAGTGTGAACATGTTACACGTTGCGCCGGCCCTGCAGTCCATCGTACTATGTAGTTATGATGTTATTTCTCATTCAGGAGTCTGACAGCCTATGGATAAAAACTGTTCTTCAGCCTGTTTTTGTGGCTGGCTATGTTTCTATAGCTCCTTCCCGATGGTAGGAGGGTAAAGAAATGATGATCAGGGTGAGAGTTATCCCTGAGAATTTTCTTCGCTCTTCTAAGGCAGCGAGCCCTAGTGATCTCGTCTAGTGGTATCAGGGGACAGCCCACAATATTTTGTGCTGTGCTCACCACCCTCCATAATGTTTTTCTATCCGCGGCTGTCAGGCCGGCATGCCATACCGTGATGCAATAAGTGAGGATGCTTTCTGTTGTGGACCGGTAAAAGGAGGTCATCAGTTGTTGTTCCACCCTGTTTTTACACAAGGCCCTAAGGAAACGGAGTCTCTGTTGGGCTTTCCTGGCCACCTGGATTGAGTTGTTTTTCCAGGTGAGGTCTTCGCTGAGATGGACTCCCAGGAATTTAAAGGCGGAGACTCTCTCTACACAGCCCCCCTCGAAGTAAAGTGGGGCAGGCTCCTCTCTCTTCCTCCGGAAGTCCAACACCATCTCCTTGGTCTTGCTGATGTTCAGGTGCAGGTTGTTTTTTAAGCACCATGTGGATAGTTTTTGAACCTCCCCACTGTACGCTGTTTCATCTCCACCTGTAATAAGACCCAGTATAGTGGTATCATCAAGTGAATCACTCTTCAACTAGTAACAAAAGGTTGTTAAGTGAATCTGGCTTCCCCATTGAGTTTGTTTGTCAGAAGGTGTTCTGCTCCAGCTACAGACCCCAAAGAATGCAGCACACACAAAGTCTGTACAAACCTTAGTTTACTAAAATAAAATCAGTTTTTTCTTCAAACAAAGACTGTTAATTAACTTTCTGCAAAAAATTAATTAACAGCCTGCAAGAATCCAAAGAATAAATAATCTTAATCTTACTATGGTTGGCAGAAAGCCCAGAAACAATTTGCAAAGAATTAAGATCAAGGCACAAAGGTATGTGAACTAAATTGTTCCCTGCAAATTGCTTCAGTCGGTGTTCCTCCTTAAATAGGCTAAGGGAGTGGCCAATTAGCCCCAAGCCTTACTCTCGAGGAGATCTCCTCCTGAGGAGCCACTCCTGCCTTTTGGCAGCTCTGCGCGCCTGTGCATCGAGAAGAGACTCCTCCTCTTCGTCCTCTTCACTTAAGGAAGCTTCTGGAGGTTCTGAAGGCCCTGGCTGAATCCCTGCCTCTGGCACCACATCTTCTCCAGCCTCCTCATTGTCCCACTCGAGTGCCAGCTGCACAGGCTGCTGGCGCAGCACCACACCAGCCTCCTCGCTGTCAGAATCAGCTACTAGTTGCACAGGCCGCGTATGGGCCACAACAGAAGGTCACAAAAAGGGATCACATGACCCCGGGACACAACAACAGTCAGTTGCCAAGCATCTGCATTTTGATCACGTCATCATGGAGTTGTATGAGTGCAAAACGGTCATAAGTCACTTTTTGCAGCGTTGTTATAACTGCAAACGATCACTAAGTGACCTGTTTTAAGTCGATGACTGCCTGTATTAGAACCAGAACATATTTAATTCTGAATGTAAATGTGAAGGAAGTTCTGCCTGATTAGAGAACTTACTTTTTAAAAATGAAATCACTCCTCAACCCATGTGATTCATCCGGTCAAAATTTTCCTGTCTCCTCCCCTCTCCTCCCCCAGTTGTGCGTGGGTGCTCAGCTGAATTACAATTGTTTTAACACCGTTGTCCCTTAGATACCTCAAATGGTGATGTAAAAGCATTAAGCGTCCCCCCAAAATTGGAGATGATATGTTGCATTAGTTTTGTTTAGACCAGTGTTTCTCAACCTTGGTAGCTTGAAGATGGGTGGACTTCAACTCCCAGAAGTCAACCCATCTTCAAGCTTCCAAGGTTGAGAAACACTGGTTTAGACTGTTTCATTGATATAAACATAGAAAGAAAGAATATTCTGGCATACAGCCAAACAAAATTCTGGACTTTACATAGGGATTATTTTTTTGCACCATTGGATTGGCACCTTCGCATAACCTAATTTCCCTTCCATGAATGTAAAATCTCAGGTATACGGTTGGATAGAAACCAAGTTGTTGATTTTTTGTCCAAGATGTTCAGTGAAACAGTGCCTTGTGCTCTCCAGAATTCCATTGTAATTTGACAGCAGATCAGTAACACATCAAAGTGGCATTTCCTCATTAAAATTCGACTCATTGAAAGCTATCTCTCCTGAAAGCCTTCTTGGCATTTTGTGTTTTTCCAAAAATGAAACCCAATGGGCAAGACAAGGGAGAGAAAGGGGGAAGTCAGACATGAGAACATTTCTGCCTTCCATCTGTTACAATTATTGCATCAGCTTTAATTATCATGGAACTTTTCCATCCTTTAAAGTGTGGCTGTCTTCATCAGATGCTGTCACTGGAACAGTTTCTTTCTCTCTTTTTTTCCTGGTGGATTATTATAACAATTTCTTATCAACTCTGATTCCCTTCTCTGATTCCTAGTTAGAATTGTTTCCATTCAACGTATTTTATATCCTATTTCTCTGTCTTTCTAACATACACACCTTGCTCTTAAATTAAGAGTGAGACTCAAATTAGCTGCCCAGTTATATACTGGGTCCTGAAGCTTAGCGCTAATACATGCATGATGCACATTTCTGCAGAAGACTCTGAGCAGAAGGTGATTTGTTTTGACTATTTTAAAATTAAATTTAACAGAATAAGGGTTTAGATTAACCGAGTTGGAAGGGACCTTGGAGGTCATCTAGTCCAACTCTCCCCAACCAGCAGACCCTACATCATTTCTGACAAATGGCAATCCAGTCTCTTCTCGAAAGCTCCCACAACTTCCGAAGGCAATTTCTGTTCCATGGGTTGATTGTTCTCACTGTCAGAAAATTTCTCCTTATTTCCAGGTTGAATCTCTCCTTGATCAGTTTCCATCCATTATTCTTTGTCTGGCCTACAGGTGCTTTAGAAAACAGCTTGACCCCTTCCTCTCTGTGGCAGCCCCTCAATGATTGGAAGACTGCTATCATGTCTCCCCTGGTCCTTCTCTTCACTAGAATAGCCCTGCCCAGTTCCTGCAACCGTTCTTTTAGCCTCCAGTCCCCTAATCATCCTGGCTGCTCTTCTCTGCACTTTTTCTAAAGTCTCAACATCCTTTTTATAGAGTGGTGACCAAAACTGGATGCAATATTCTAGGTGTGTGGTCTTACTAAGGCTTTATAGAGTGGCATTAGTGCCTCACTTGATCTTGACTGTATCCTTCTGTTAATGCAACTTGTGATTGCATTGGCTTTTTGGCTGCCGCCGCACACTGCTGGCTCATATTTAATTGATTGTCCACTAAGATTCCAAGATCCCTCTCACAGTTGCTGCTATTAAACCTGGTTTTACCCAGTCTATATTTATATCCTGCCTTTTGGTTTCTATGAACCCTTAAGGATATATTCTCCCCAATGACCCTAATTCAGGGTGTCCCAAAGGTGCTTTTTCCAAAAGGCAACTGGACTTCGTTTTTCCTTGAAGATGCTTTGCTTCTCATCCAAGAAGCTTCTTCAGTTCCGACTTCTTCAGTTCAGCCAGAACTGAAGAAGCTTCTTGGATGAGAAATGAAACATCTTCAAGGAGAAACAAAATCTAGAATCTCCAAAGACTAATTGAGGGTGCTGGCTTCTTCTGCTAATGGTAGTAGAGAACTTTGGTTAAAGTCCCTGGAAAGGTAGAATTATTTTTGGTTTATACAACTAGGGTGGTTTTAAGGAAGGGAAATGTGGCATATAAAAGCTTTCATTAATAAACAAATAAAAACTTGGGAGGAAAGGAGAAAAGCAGAGCTGTTGGAAATGGTCTTGACCTTCTAGGGACATTTGGTGATGTCATTTCTTCTCTACTTGCTCTGCCCATCTATTAAGGCTCACGCAGCACCTAATCTAATCACCCCTTCAGCTGAACGTATTGTGCCAATCCAGCCCTGTGATTAATTTGTGGTTCTTGTGGGCCATTAAAATTCAGAAACTGGACTAATTGACTAAACCTTAACTAACTAGCCATCCTGAGAGTGCTGTGGACAGCACAAATGATCAGGCTCAAATTATCCTACTTCAGACACATTGTGTAAAGATGCAGCTCTTTAGAGAAAACTCTAATGCTGGGAAAGGGGGAAGGAAAAAGAAGAAGAGGTTGATCAGCCAGTAAGGTGGATGGACTCAAGAGTTTTGAGTTGGAAGATTTGAAAGACCAGACTAGGAGACCTTGGAAACAGTATAGAGAAGAGCAACAAAGACGATTAGGTCTGGAGGCTAAAACATATGAAGAATGGTAGCAGGAATATGGCTAATTTAGTGAAAGGAAGGACCAGGGGTGACATGATAGCAGTTGTTCTGACCTAGGCTTCCCAAGAGCATGAAACAGACTCCTTGTCCCAACCCTTTTTATTAAGTTACTGTGAATTCCTCTCATTCACATCCAGCAAAGTCTTTCAAGGGAGAATTTACAGTCACAGACCTTATCTGGCTTGGAGAGCTGCCAGGCCGATATCTTCAAAACTTGGCAAGGAGTCTCTGAGAGTCACGAACCAATTAAGCAAACTAATTGCCTCCTGCAAATTCCCCTCCCCTTTCGCTCCTCTTTATTTCCTATGGGAGGGGACATTCCAGTGGTGGGTTGCTTCCGGTTCTGTCCGGTTCTTTAGAACCGGTAGTAAAAGCGGCGGGAGGCTCCGCCCATCCACCTAGACATCATAATTGATGATCTGTGCATGCAGATCTACCATACAGATACTACCATTGCAAACCGGTAGGAAAGGTAAGTAGAACCCACCCCTGGGCCATTCACCTTCCACCTGTGGCTTTACTCCCGAGTTGACCCTTGTTCCTTAGCTGTTCCCTTCTCCTGGCAGCTCTGTGCATGCATAGACTGGGAACAGGCTCCAGCTGTTCTCCTGCCCCACTGATGTCTAACTCCAAAGGCAGCTGACAACTGTCAGATGGCCCTGGCCCCATCTCTGCCTCCAACACGGAGTACTCATCAGAGTCTTCCCCAGACTCCAGGACTGGCCCATGTTCCTCCCCAACCGCCTCACTGTCTGAGTCTGCCACCAGCTCCGCTGGCCGTTGGCGGACCACAACAGCAGTGTTCCAATATTTGAGGGGCTGTGACAAAGAAGCGGGTATCAACCTATTTTCCAAAGCAGCCAAAGGCAACAATGGGTGGAAAATAATCAAGGAGAAATGCAACCTAGAACTAAGGAGAAATTTCCTGACAATGAGAACAATCAACCAGTGGAACGGTTTGCCTTCAGAAGTTGTGGGTGCTCAATCACCGGAGGCTTTTAAGAAGAAATTAGACAACCACTTGTCAGAAATGGTGTAGTGTCTCCTGCTTCAGCAGGGGGTTGGACTAGAGAATAACTCTGTTATTCTGTCATGGGGAAAATCTATCTATTTGGTCACTAAAAGTTGACAATAACTTGACAGTACATATTCATTCAATCAAAGTAAAACAGCCCCTGAGTAGGGCAATTAATATATGCACAATTCTAAAACTTTACTGAAGGAAAAGTTCTTTTCCAGTGCTCAATTTGATTCTTGTAGCATACAAGTCTACCAATTTGATGAACAAAAAATTCTGCTGCTTCATTCTTGAATCAATTGTATTGCTTTCAGAAAGTTCCGTGGATGCTCCCCCTATCTCTGCTTCTCTCCACTTAGATTTCTGAGCTGCTGGTAGTCCACTTTCTCTTTCTGTAACTTTTACTTGTCACTCCCTTATCTGCAGAACAAACAGGGGGGGAAAAAGCCCACAAATCTTTTGCCTACAGACTGAGTGCAATATCCTGGGCAGAAAAACTCTTCCATCTGCTTGGTTTCTTCTACAATCTGCCTTTGAAAAGACAGTTTTGCATAAATCTTGGAAATTGTTGCACCTGTAATTATGCTTAAGGAAGGGGGTTATGCTTTTTATCCTCTCCTGTGTATGTATATGTATGTATGTATGCATGTATGTATGTATGTATGTGTGTATGTATGTATGTATATATATATAATTTATATTTCGCTGATAAAGAAATAAAGGGAGACTAGTATAGATCTGTTTCAAGCTATTTAGCTCTCATCAGCTAGCCATACTCTTACTTGAATTCAAACTTGGGCTGCCTGCATGTTAGGCAGTTGTATTAACCTCTGAGTCACAAGTTCTCCTCCTCCCTTGAGCCAGGGGAGAGATTAAATGTTTTTCTATAGAGGTGCCTGGTCTACCCCAGCATGTGGGAGGGAGCATACTGCATCCCTTTCGCCTTTCAGCTCCAGTCCAGGAGCCCTCAAGCAGTCACATTCATGACAAACCATTTTATACCAAATTTATATTTCGCTGATAAAGAAATAAAGGGAGACTAGTATAGATCTATTTCAAGCTATTTAGCTCTCATCAGCTAGCCATGCCCTCACTTGGATTCGAACTTGGACTGCCTGCATGTTAGAAAATGGACTTCTGTCAACTAAAATCTCTCTGCCAGTCTGGGTGTAGGAATAACCTAGTTTGCTTCTTACCTTTCACTTCTTTGCAATTTCAACTTACATCCCCAACTGTAAGGTTACCCCAGTCACTTAAAACAGCAATTTCAGGGAAGGGAATTTTTACAGACCAAGTGACATAAAATTTTGCTTGGATGGATTCAGAAAGCCATAAGCATTAACACATTTTCTCAGTAGGGGACTTAAAAAAAAAACTTTAACCAGTTTCCTAAGCACTTGTAGGTTTTGGATCTCAACCTCCATAAACCCCATTCTTCTGACAAAACTGAGTATAACAGTTAACAAATTATCTATAGGCTGCCAGCCTGTCTATTCTTTCCACGAATGGCAAGCTGCTTGTTTGATGTAGTGTCTTACTAGCTTGCAACTTTTCCATTCTTTTGTCGGAGCCAAAATAATTTTACTTTTTTTTCTAAAAGGAAGTAGCTTTTTTTTTTTTTTTTTGTGAATTTAACTATGTCGGCATTCCCTATCATTGCTTGTGGATGGTGGAAGAATTATTTGCCTAATATGCAGTATATTTTAATTTGCAGAACAATCTATGCAAAATAATCTGAATGGCAATGACTAGTTAAAGAGCCACAAAACCCAAAGCTCTTTAGACTCATGCTAATAAGGATAAGGAGCTTTTTTTCATGTATGGTACAGCTGCATTGACACCAGAGGTGGGTTTCAGTAGGTTCTGATCAGTTCTGGAGAACCGGTAGTGGAAATTTTGAGCAGTTCGGAGAACTGGTAAATACCACCTCTGATGGCCCCACCCCCATCTATTCTCTGCCTCCCGAGTCCCAGCTGATCGGGAGGAAATGGGGATTTTGCAGTAACTTTCCCCTGGAGTGGGGAGGGAATGGAGATTTTACAGTATCCTTACTAGTATCCTTGGTAGCCACGCCCACCAAGCCATGCCACTCCCACAGAACAAGTAGTAAAAATTTTTGAAACCCACCACTGATTGACATGTAATATATCTTAATATAAATCAGCTCCAGAATTGCAATATTTTGCACCTTTTGATGTTCTGGATTCACCCTGGAATATCCTTTCTTTGCTGGCAACGTTAATTGTAAAATCTTATCCCAATGAATAAGATTTTCATGGTGGATTCCTTTCCACATAGCCTTCCTTTAGGAAGATAGAATCCATAATGGTTATCCTATGCCATTCTAGAGGGATGTGGTGGCTCAGTGGCTAAGACGCTGACCTTGTTGATCGAAAGGTCGGCAGTTCAGTGGTTCAAATCCCTAGTGCTGCATAACAGGGTGAGCTCCCGTTATTTGTTCCAGCTCCTGCTAACCTAGCAGTTCGAAAGCACGTAAAAAAATGCAAGTAGAAAAATAGGGACCACCTTTGGTGGGAAGGTTACAGCGTTCCATGCGCCTTTGGCATTGAGTCATGCCGGTCACATGACCATGGAAATGTCTTTGGACAGCGCTGGCTCTTCAGCTTTGAAACGGAGATGAGCACCGCCCCCTAGTGTCAGGAATGACTAGCATATACCTATGTGCGAGGGGAACCTTTACCTTTACCTTTATGCCATTCTCCCAGGATTCACCAAATTGCAGTTTTGGATCAGTTTGGATGGCTCCCCAATTTTCCTGATGTTATATTTTCAGCTTTCAGGCTACTGACATTAACTTGGAGTCCCTTTTAATTGATTGATTATGGGTCATCAAGTCACTATCAACATTTAGCAACCACATATATAATGTCTGCTCTATAATATCCGGACAAACCACTGCACTTAATGTCCCTGATCCGTTTTCCTGGCCCCAATGTCATTTCAAAGAGCAAATCAAGTCTTACAGTCAACAATTTTCTTTATTGACAAATTTACTATAGAAGGTAACTAAGCCAAGAGGATCAAATCTGTACATATTTCACATCACACATGCAAAAATTACTGTATTTTTGTGAAAGAAAATATACTCTAAATTTGACAAAGTTGGCATATTACTGGCAGTAAATTAGCTGACAAGCTGTATGCCTCAGGCTGAAGGGCATTATCAAAAGGCGAGAAATTAATTATTCATTATAAATATGCAATTATGAACCAGGCAGGGAGGACAATCTGTCTTACACCCAGCCTTCTTCATATTCTTTAGTGAAATTATTTCAAATATATTGATTTTTTCAAAAAATCCCTCAAGGTTTGGCTTTAATTGATTCTATATTTCTAACAGTGAGAATGCGCAGAAGTGAGAAAAGCCACCAGATATGCTGACTGGAGGCATCTAAACAGAAATGGAGACCTTTCTTCAGAAGATAAAAGACATAGTAGGGCTGCCCTTCGAATTTATAAATGTAAATTTGCAAAACATATTTGCAAAAACTAGAAAAGAAATTGGTTTCTTTTGTGGCATAGGTGAAGAATTTGCTGCTGTGGTAAAAAATCTGTCAAAAACCTATCATCGTTTTAGGAAAAATGTGTCTGAAACTTTTTTTCTATGCAAATTTCTATAATCTGTCCTGTCTAATCATCAAAGCAATAAATGATAAGTCCTTGAGGGGTTCCCAGTCGTCAATAAATGTATATATTGTCTTTTTTCTGATCAAACAAGTCAGTTTAGCCATCTCACCAAGTTCTATCATCTTCATTAAGCCATCTTCATCCATTGTAGGTGTTGTCAGATCTTGTTACAGTTATCTTATAAAAATATAAAGTTCCAAACTTTTTTCCCACTCTTTATCCATCAATCCCCAAAGGGGATTGTATACTAATCTTTAAAATCCTATGAAGCAGTGCATGTATTTGAATCCAATATTTTCTACCGCGTTTCCCTGAAAATAAGACCCTATCTTATATATTTTTTGAACCCTGAAATAAGCGGTTGGCCTTATTTCCATGCGCTCAAAAGCCCAATTGGGCTTATTATCAGGGGATGTCTTATTTTTGGGGAAACAGGGTAGCTTTTTAAAAACATCCAACAAGCATGATAAAATGAGCCTTTCCAACAAAAAAAATGAAGTGTTTTTATACGTTCTGGACATATTTTGTGATGTCATATGCCAATAGTACAGTGGTGGGTTGCTACCGGTTCGCCCCGGTTCGGGCAAATCAGTAGCAGCGGTGGCGGGAGGCTCCGCCCACCTCCCCGGATGTCATCAAATACGATCTGTGCATGTGCAGAAGTGGTGCGCGCACAAGCGAACTGGTAGCAAAGGTAAGTGAAACCCACCACTGCAATAGTACATCATAAAGATATAACCAAAAATTTTAGCCCATTTGATCATACATTGTTGCTCTATTTTACCCAAAAATGCTTTTTCGAAATGCAACTGGACTTTGGTTTTCCTTGAAGATGTTTCACTTTTCATTCAAGAAGGGAAACAACTTCAAGGAAAACCAAAGTCCAGTTGCATTTTGAAAAAGCACTTCTGGGACAATCATGACCACAAAGAAGAGGTGTGTGTGTGTGGGTTTCAACCCATTCTCCAAAATGCCAGAAGGCAGGACAAGAAACAAGGGATGGAAACTAATCAAGGAGAGAAGCAACCTGGAATTGAGGAGAAACTTCCTAAAGTAAGAACAATTAATTAGAGGAAGGGCTTTCCTTCAGAAGTTGTGGATGCTTTACCACTGGAGGCTTTTAAGAAGAGACTGGACAGCCATTTGTCTGGAATGGTATCCGTGATGGCAAACCTATGGCACACGTACCACAGGTGGCACGCATAGCCATATTGGTGGGCATGTGAGCTCAGCTGTGGCGCACGTGCGCATGCCAGCCAACTGATTTTCGGGCCTTCTGGGCCCAGCAGAAGTAAGGAAACAGACTGTTTCCTGCCTACGGACGACCTTGAGGGGTGGTGGGGAAGGCCTGTTTTTCTCTCTCCCCAGCCTCCAGAGCCTTTCTAGGAGTCTGGGGAGGGTGAAAACGGCCTCCCCCACCCCCCGGAGGCCTTCCGGAGGCCAGAAACAGCCCATTTGCCAACTTCCAGTGGGACCTGGAGAGGCTCTGGAGGTTGGGGACAGCAAAAAATAGGCCTTCCGGTCCCACTGGAAGTTGGCAAATGGGCCGTTTCTGACCTCCGGAGGGCCTCCGGGGGATGGGGAAGGCTGTTTTTGCCCTCCCCAGACTCCTAGAAAGGCTCTATTGCTGAGCACATTGTAAGCCGCCCTGAGTCTTCGGAGAAGGGCGGCATATAAATCAAATTAAAAAAAAAAAATAGGCCTACAATGCCATTGTGTGCCAGGAGTGGGGGGAGCGTGGGGAGCGTGGGGGCACATGCATGCATGGGGGCAGGGTGCACAGAATTATGGGTTGTGCGCATGCGTGCCCACAACCTCCCCTCCCCTGGCTCCTGGCACGTGATGGCAAAAAGGTTAGCTATCACTGGAGTAGAAGACCTCCAAGATCCCTTCCAACTCTCTTCTGTTAGTCTGTTATTCTGATTCTCCAATCTTTAGAACATGCTTGGCCTGGCCAAAAAAAGGAATATATGAATACTTACCAACCTCAAGCTTGTTATGGGGCAAGAGATGAAAACAGAGGGCACACATTTTTATCCCCTGCTCCAAACTGAAGACAACTAGAGTGGTTATGATAAATACATCATATTGTCTAGGTGCGCTGGGTCCAGCATGAATTAGTCCATGTTCAACAATGACTAATGCAACCTATGGATTTATACTGGTCTATGACTGTAATAAAATTTTGATTGATTGAACCTGTGGATCTGTACTGACTTGCCATATCACTAAGATATTATTTTTTGAAAGTAATCATTCAATTAGATTGGTATTAATATTTGACCTTTATGACTAAAGTTCCTTAACACCTTTTCTTAGAAGTTACTGCTGAAGCTATATAATTTAATCAAGTACTGATCTGTGGTTATTTTTCATGTACTTTTACTGAAACTGGAATTTAGTTTCATGCTAAAATAATTATTAAATATTTCCAAGATTTGGTTCACTCATTGGTTGAAATGAGTAAGAGTATTTAGCTTTTTAAAGGGGTATCTTAAGTATCATCTATAGGAGAGTTAATACATTTGTTTTCTTTTGTTGAAACTCAGTACCGAATTGCCCCGATCTTCTACTGAATATTTTTATTGCAGTTTTAAGCAGATTAATATTGCAATAAAAGAATTTGGGGGTACATGTAGCATGGTGGCCATTCACTAGCTCTTATGCCTTTCCGTTAGCGGAATTTTGAAATTATTCCAACTCTGTTTTTTCTGTTCTTTAATCAGTTAGAGGACTCTTTTATATGTTGATAGCTAATTTGCTTGGGAGCCTCAAGTGAGGGACTTTTCAAATGCTTTTTGAAAGTCTAAGATCACAATCTTTGCCATATCATTCCATTAACTTAATTAATTAATGCTTGTTGACACTCTTACACCACTCGAAAAGTCCAGTGAGATAAAACACATCTTAGCAAAAGCTATGCCATTTCTGCTCTGAGTTTGTTCTGTATTAGGGGCAGCAGCAGAGGTGGGTTTCAGCAGGTTCTGACCAGTTCTGGAGAACCGGTAGCGGAAATTTTGAGTAGTTCGGAGAACTGGTAGTAAAAATTCTGACTGGCCCCGCCCCCATCTATTCTCTGCCTCCCAAGTCCCAGCTGATCAGGAAGAAATGGGGATTTTGCAGTATCTTTCTCCTGGAGTGGGGAGGGAATGGAGATTTTTCAGTATCCTTCTCCTAGAGTGGGGAGGGAATGGAGATTTTGCAGTATTCTTCCCCTGCCACGCCCACAAAGCCATGCAACGCCCACCAAATCAAACCCACCACTGGGCAGCACCAAGATTTAATTCAGATAACTTAATTCAGAGGTGATTCCATGAAAGTCTTTTTATTTTGGAATGTGTCCATTGAATGAGATGCTTTGAAATTGATTTAAATGATTCAGAATAATCAAGAATTCAAGTAAAAGCAATCCGTCTGAATCATCAAATCAGACGGAATCATCACATTAGATTAAATCAATGATTGGAATCAAAACCAGAGCAGAACCATTAACACATGCTTTATATCTCTGATAGTATTTCATAAAGTTTTTCCTTTCTTTAAGATCTTGATTTTTTTTTTCTTTTAAACTAAGTGGTACTTGGTCAATGTTACATGCTGTGGTAGATAATTTTTGTTAGACAATCTGAACTTTTATATTTGAAGTCTTTCAGAGCTTTTGATTGGAGATTTTCAGGAAACAGTGATTTATGTCAGGACATGTGAAAAAGCAATTTTTTTGTGTGCATGTCATGTATTTGTGATGCACGCCAGTGATAGACCAGCTGAAACAGCATGAAAAGGTATCTGTTTCCCCTACTGAATATATGTAATGCTAGATATGTAACTTGCAAGAAAATTAATGAATTTGGAAAGGCAGCTCCCCTCTCAATTGATAAATAGTCATGATAAATAGGAAAACCGCTCTAGAAATACATACACTGTAAATGTTTAACTTTTTCCACTAGGTCTTAAATTGTATTTATTTATTCGTCATTTTTCTATGCCACTGCAATCAAAACAAACTCAAATGCCTGTGATCCTGCTGAATGTATTTAATTAAATTTCTTCAAGCTGCTTTTGAATGAACGAGGAATGTTTGTGCTGTAAGTGTTTCTTTTGCAAACACTGTGTATTTACATTTTGCCAGGGTGTTAAGCAATCCATATAGAAACAGTGAAGAAAGGTTATAAATGCATAAGTTATAAGAAAATAGGAAGTTCCGCCTTGAAATTTTTGTGATCAAAGGGGTTGAATCGTGCTAGGAGGATCAGAGAGAAAGACAAAACAATAACAATAACAACAACTCACTCCCAGCCAGAGGTGGGTTTCAGCAGGTTCTGACCAGTTCTGGAGAACCGGTAGCAGAAATTTTGAGTAGTTCGGAGAACCAGTAGTAAAAATTCTGGCTGGCCCCACTCCCATCTATTCTCTGCCTCCCAAGTCCCAGCTGATTGGGAGGAAATGGGGATTTTGCAGTATCCTTCCCTGGGAGTGGGGTGGAAATGGGGATTTTTCAATATCCTTCCCCTGGAGTAGGGAGGGAATGGAGATTTTGCAATATCCTTCCCCCAGGAGCGGGGAAGGAATGGAGATTTTACAGTATCCTTCCCTTGGAGTGGGTTGGGAATGGAGATTTTACAGTATCCTTCCCCTGCAACACCCACCAAGCCACGCCCACAGAACCATTAGTAAAAAATTTTGAAACCTACCACTGCTCCCAGCTATATTTCTGGCTATATTGGTTATGATTTCCTTATTATACATTGCTGTTTTAATTTATTTCTGTTTGGTCCAAACTTTTTATTTATTTATTTATTTTGCTTGCACCGTAGAAATGATCTTTAAGTAAAGCTCTGAGTGATTTTTTATAAATCTCACTTCAAAGCCAATTTCTGCCTTGATGCATATGAGTATATTGTCATTCCCATAAAAGCAGGTAGAAAAATTATCTCTCTGTGTTCTAAGGGGTCTCAGGGTGAATTTATTTCTTTTCTTTTCAATACTAATTGGAATGGATTAGGATGCATGTCAGTGACTAGAGGAAGATGAGAATTCGGTCTCTTGATAAAGCTGAATTACACTTAAGCAAATATGTTTTGGGATAGGATGAGGGCATCTCTAATCTACTAGAGCAATCTACTAACCAGAGCATACACCAATTCTCGAATACAGCTCATCTGTCTGGAACTCGCACTGTATATTGGACATTAATACAATCAAACGTGTCCAGAAATATTTCACAAGAAGAGTCCTCCATTCCTCTGCTCGCAACAAAATACCTTATGCCACCAGACTTGAAATTCTGGGCCTAGAAAATTTAGAACTACACCATCTTTGGTATGACCTATGCATAGCTCATAAAATTATCTGCTACAATGTCCTATCTGTCAATGACTACTTCAGCTTCAACCACAACAACACACGAGCACACAATAGATACAAACTTAAAGTGAACCGCTCCAAACTCGATTGCAGAAAATATGACTTCAGCAACAGAGTGGTCAATGCCTGGAATGCACTACCAGACTCCGTGGTCTCATCCCCAAACCCCCAAAACTTTAACATAAGACTGTCTACTGTTGACCTCACCCCATTCCTAAGAGGTCTGTAAGGAGCGTGCATAAGCACACCAGCATGCCTACTATCCCTATCCTAATGTTTCCTCTATTTGTATCTATTTTATGTATTCAATTCATGCTTATACTTATATATACACTGTTTATACACTGCTCAAACAACTAAAGGGAACACAAAACTACTGTATGTAACAAACAAGGTATTTAATAAGGCTATTTCATTCATTCAGATCTCGGATGTCTTCTGCTTGTGTTCCCTTTATTTTTTTGAGCAGTATATATTACCTAATATGTTCTTGACAAATACATAAAATAAATAAAAAATAAATAAATCTCTTCTCTGTAGATCTTTGTGGGTGAACTCTAACTACTTAGTAATATATGAGCTTGCTGCTTATATTTGCCCATCCACACACACAAAAAAAACCCATGTCTCAACTGAACGAAAATCTATGCAAATCTGATTAGTATCTCCCACTCCCTTAGGCTTGGCATGTTGGCAGCCGGTTATGACTCTTGCTGACTTCAGTCCTCTTTATCGCAGCACGAGCACAGAGAATAGTGTAGAGGAAGGCTAATCTTCTTCCTGGATATATATCACCGGTGTGAAATGTCATTTGGTGAGAGGTGATATTCTTGCTGAGAGAGGGAGAGGGAAAGGGAGAGAGAGGGAGATAGATAGATAGATAGATAGATAGATAGATAGATAGATAGATAGATAGATAGATGATAGACAGACAGACAGACAGACAGATAGACGGGAGGGGGATGGATGGAAGGATGGATGGGGGAGGGAGAGAAAGAGGGATGGAGGGAGAGAGAGAGAGGGAAATAGAGAGAGGGAAGGAGGGAGGGAGAGGGAGGGGGAGAGAGGGGGAGAGAGAAAGAGGGAGGGAGGGAGGGAGATAGATAGATAGATAGATAGATAGATAGATAGATAGATAGATAGATAGATAGATAGATGATAGATAGATGGGGGACGGAAATGGATGGAAGGATGGATGGGGAGGGAGGGAGAGAAAGAGCGATGGAGGGAGAGAGAGAGAGGGAAATAGAGGGAGAGGGGGAGATAGAGAGGGAGATAGAGAGAGGGAAGGAGGGAGAGAGAGGGGTAAAGGTAAAGGTTCCCCTCGCACATATGTGCTAGTCGTCCCTGACTTTAGGGGGCGGTCTCATCTCCGTTTCTAAGCCGAAGAGCCAACGCTGTCTAAAGATGTCTCCATGGTCATGTGGCTGGCATGAATAAACGCCAAAGGTGCACGGAATGCTGTTACCTTCCCACCAAAGGGGGTCCCTATTTTTCTACTTGCATTTTTTTACGTGCTTTCGAACTGCTAGGTTGGCAGAAGCTGGGACAAGTAACAGGAGCTCACCCCATTACGCGGCACTAGGGATTTGACCCGCCGACCTTTCTGATCGACAAGCTCAGCGTCTTAGCCACTGAGCCACCGCATTCCTTTAAAGAACTGATAGTGACCTAGAATTTCTTGTTTTAACCAAACTCCAGTGGCTGCGAGTTTCCCTGGCATCTGAGGATGCAATTGTCAAAAAAAAAAAATCACCTCCTAGTCCCACTTCTAACCTTATGTTTTAATTTGTGGAAAGATGCTAGAAAAAATAAAACTGCCATCCTTGAAGCATCCATCATTTTTCTTCAGAGTTTTTGATGATCTCGGAGCACTTAACGAGCCAAAAATGGCATTTTGTACTACACAAGCATCTTAGGGGCCGTGGCTTATCTATTTTGGGAATTGCTTGTGATTATGAATTTGGAACCCTCCATTCTGTGTGTGTGTGTGTGGGGGGGTCTTTTGGCATGAAGATATTTTCTTCCTTCCTTCTCTTCTGTCTTTCTAACTCCTGAGCTGGCCGCATTCTGTATAAGGAGGAAGTGGTTGTTGGAAAAAGAAGAGTGAATACAAGCGGGGCGGCGGAGGGGTGGGCTGAGGGGAGACAGACACTGCTGTGGAATTATTTAATGAGCCAGAATGAATTGCATTTAAAATCATTTAAATGGGATCTGGGAGCATTTAACAGCAGCACAGGAATTTAACAAGAGTGGGAAAGGATCTGTGTGCTAATTGCCGGCAATGATATACCTACAGAGAAAACATGCAGCAATTAGCAAGCAACTCCTGTAATTTCTGTCTTAGGTCCTTGCCTGCTCTGGAAAGTGGCCCAGATTTCTGGCCAGATGAATGTCCTAAGCTGTGGATGACCGTAGGCTTCAAAACAGACTTTAGAGTTGAAATCCTAAAGGTTCAAACAGGACATTTCACAGAAGGTCTGAGAAAAAAGCACAGCAAATGTTATAGCCATGGGGAAAAAAAGAACAGGTATTTTTGTAGTCCAGAAGCTATTAAATAGCTGGGTATTACCCTCTCCAGGAAAATGCACAGTTTAACTGATGAGAACATTTTAAGATGCATCACTCAGATGAAATAAAAAAAAAGATATTAAGAGGCGGATAAAAAAAAAACGCTTGTGGGGAAGAATTAACGTTATGAAAATGAATTTTGTATCAAGATCGATACCTATTTTGAGAGCAACGCCTGCGTTGATTGCACTTAAATATTTTACACCGATTGATAAGTTAGCGGTTAATTTTTTATGTACAGAACACATAGCCAGGATCTCCTCCTCATATTTTTCTTATGGTGGTACTGACTTTATTTTTTTTGTGTGTGCTTTAAAAATATAACTGGGCTTACTTGCTAACCTCGTCATTTATTAGAAGGGAAATGTTATTGACTAGGTACCATTGTGAGCTCAATTGGAGAGTTACCTCTTAACTCTTTTGCAATCTTGTCCTCAGTTTTAAGTTTAATAGGAATTTAGCTGCTTTTCCAGAGCTAAAAGTGGACATACCTGGGCCTTATTGAGCAGAAAATTTAAATATGGTTTTTCCTATCTTGAGAAGCTGACACTTTGGAACACCTCTTTATTTACAGAATAAAATGGTAATGGTTTTATTACATGCTCATAATGAAATTGTTACCCTAAATCAGTGTTTCTCAACCTTGGTAGCTTGAAGATGGGTGGACTTCAACTCCCAGAATCCCCCAGCCAGCAGCGCTGGCTGGGGGATTCTGGGAGTTGAAGTCCACCCATCTTCAAGCTTCCAAGGTTGAGAAACACTGCCCTAAATTATTAAGTCACGATGTTTTAAATCTTTGGAATATTGAAAAAGTAATACAATTGATCAAGAAAGCCTGAATGGAAATGCATACTGTTAAAACACCACTATATACATATTGCTCGGCTCCAATGTTCTCCATGCTCTCTGAAACTTTAGAGATATCAAGTTTGTCAGGGAAGGCCTTTATTGAAACAAAAACTACGATGGACGATTTTAAATAAATAATCAAGAGGAACCAAATGAGGCAATGATTTTTTTGCTGGCAATCGTGAATACAGATCTATATTGCATAGGTCTTGGTACTTGAACTGTGCCTTGCTGTGAAGTTGATATACTTTTGATGATATGCAGCAGAGGTGGGTTTCATTAGGTTCTGACCAGTTCTGGAGAACCGGTAGCGGAAATTTTGAGAAGTCCAGAGAACCGGTAAATACTACCTCTGACTGGCCCCGTCTCCATCTATTCTCTGCCTCCCGAGTCCCAGCTGATCGGGAGGAAATGGGGATTTTTCAGTAACCTTCCCCTGGAGTGGGGTGGGAATGGAGATTTTGCATTCCTGCCACGCCCACCAAGCCATGCCACGCCCACCAAGTCACACCCACAGAACCGGAAGTAAATCCATTATTTTGTCGGAATCCTGCTTTTCAACACCTGACCGAGAGTAAAGAGCTGTTCTGGTCTTCTGATGGGCATTTCTTTTCCTTGGCTTTATGAATGAAATGCCCAATTGAAATGTTCTTTACAAAAAAAAACCTGGTGGGGTGCTTCTGTTCAATAGAATAACTGGCTCCCCACTTAGTTTTTCATTGAGACCTGGGGAGAAGCTTCTACTAGGCAAACTATTTTCTCAAGATGGATTGCCCATGATCTGTACACACTTGAGGTTCTCCATTAACCGTAGTAGATAAGCTTGTACTTATGTTCCCCTCTTTTTTCTTTTTGGAGATATAAGATAAAGATTTCCCTGTTAGTTGTGTCTGACTTTGGGGCAAAGACAGTGCTCATCTCTGTTTCTTGGCCGAGGAAGTCAGCATTGTCTGAAGACAATTTCCATGGTCATGTGGCCAGCCAAAAGTGCTTGGAATGCGACTACATTCCCACCCATTCTCTTTTAAGATGCAGTATCTTCAACGGAATGTCTGTTGCTCCAGCCATGTGAATTCTTGCAAACTCATGGGCCTTAACCCAAATAATTATGCATTGTGCTCCAAATAAGGAGCATAATGTCTCATTGCAATGTAGGGCTGTGAAAGTTGGATCATAAGGAAGGCTGAGTGCCAAAGAATTGAGGCCTTTGAACTATGGTGCTGGAGAAGATTCCTGCAAGTCCCTTGGACTGCAAGGCGATCAAACCGGTCAGTCCTAGAGGAGATCAACCCTGACTGCTCTTTAGAAGGCCAGATCCTGAAAATGAAACTCAAATACTTTGGCCACCTAATGAGAAGGAAGAACTCACTGGAGAAGAGCCTAATGCTGGGAAAGATTGAGGGCAAAAGAAGAACGGGACGACAGAGAATGAGGTGGTTGGATGGAGTCACTGAAGCAATCGGCGTGAGCTTAAATGGACTCTGGGGAATGATAGAGGCTTGGAGGAATGTTGTCCATGGGGTTGCGATGGGTTGGACACGACTTCGCAACTAACAACAACAAATGTCTTGTTCTTTGCTTCTCAGTTTGGCAAGAGGAGCATTCTGTGTAAAGCTAAGCCCAAGAACAACATGATTTTATGTATCTCCAGGCTGTGATGTCTCTTGTCTCACCACCACCATCCTGCCCCCCTTTCTGGAATGTGTTCCCTCCTGCCTGGGAAACTGTAACCCTTCCCACATCCAGAAGTAATGAGGACAACCCCAAAGGGATTTCCCTGACCTTTGAGCCAACCTCCTTGTGGCGTCCAGATTGTGGAGTCAACATCACAGATTAGGACTTCTAACCCCATCAGATGCTTGATGTTTCCTGAATGCTCGTGGACAATGACCAGCATCAAAAGAAAGGCTGATTATTCTTAGTCATTGGCAGAACTATTTCATTTTTCTTGTTTGAAACAGTTTAGGCATAGGGTTTCAATCAGTGGTGAAATCCAAATTTCTTTACTACCGGTTCTGTGGGCGTGGCTTGGTGGGTGTGGCAGGAGAAAGATACTGCAAAATCTTCATTCCCACCCCACCCCAGGGGAAGGATACTACAAAATCCGCATTCCCTCCCCACTCCAGGGGGAAGGATATTGCAAAATTTCCATTCATCTCCACTCTGGGGTCAGCCAGAGGTGGTATTTGCCAGTTCTCAAAATTTCCGCTACCGGTTCTCCAGAACCTGTCAGAACCTGCTAGATTTCAGCCCTGGTTTCAATGCATCTAGGCCAGGGATTGGCAACCTTAAACACTCAAAGAGCCACAAAGATCCTAACCGGAAGCCTTCATTCAATTATAGAGCCAACCGGAAGTCTGGTCCCCCCACCATAGAGTCTCCTCCTAGTGCAGCGTCCTTTTTCCTCTGCTGACTGGAAGGTCTGGTTCCCCACCATAGAGCCTCCTCCTAGCACAGCATCCTTTTTCCTATACCTGTCCTAACCAAAAGTCCTATCAATTGTGGAGCCGACCAGCAACAGGGAGCCACAGCCAAGGGATGAAAGAGCCACATGTGGCTCCAGAGCGGCGGGTTGCTGATCCCTGATCTAGGCTAAACAATTCATAACTAATAACCAAACTCCACTGCACTCCCACCCCTCAATAACAATGCAATAACAAATAATAGTGAGGTTGTTCTCAGAGCTGGCATCAAGAGATTTCTACTTCACAGGGCAGAGTCTCCCATATACTCGTATCAACTTCTCAGCAGTAGTGATTTCTCATTAGTATTTCTTCCCCCAAAGGCAATCAACAGCACCTTTCTGTAACTCCAACTCTGATATTGCTAACACTTCTATTCTTTATCTCACAACCCTGTTTTCATCTCATTAATTCCCCCTCATTGACTTGTTCCTGATCTCTTTAATTGAGACCAGAACTTAATGTATTGAGGTGTTGGTGGGTGGAAAGACTATTTTTAATTCACTAAGTTCCCGTTAATAACACGCTCTAATTAAAAAAAAAAAAATCTCTGCCTTCCACCCTCCCAAGTTCAGAGTGTTGGGTGTGTGTGTGTGTAGAGAATTGGAGGCCTCTCTCCAAGCTTTCCTCCATCTGATAAATTGCTATTGCGCCCTCCTTGAACAGCTGTCCTCTTTAGCCGACATCATAATTAATGGGAATAATACCTTCATTCAAAGCTGTTCGATCACAACTGTCTTTCCTGTGCATCCAGCCCTTCTCTCTGCAACAGTGAGATAGGCATGTCAACATCTTGCCCACAAAAACAAGGGATGGATAGTCTGTTTTCATTGGACACGCTTGG
The DNA here is from genome assembly GCF_059756535.1 of Pantherophis guttatus. Classification (NCBI taxonomy): domain Eukaryota; kingdom Metazoa; phylum Chordata; class Lepidosauria; order Squamata; family Colubridae; genus Pantherophis; species Pantherophis guttatus. Next base: position 13,709,171 of record NC_142075.1, on the reverse strand, counting down.
ACTTTGCTAGAACTTCTCTGGCCATGTTAAACTGTCATTGAAGGGGGAAAAAAAAATCATTGAAGACTTCTGATGGAGCAAGGAAAAGTCTGCTTTTTATTGGGGTGAGACCAGAGGTGAAATTCAGCAGTTTCTGACAGGTTCTGGAGAACCGGTAGCGGAAATTTTGAGTAGTTCGGAGAACCGGTAGTGGAAATTTTGAGTAGTTTGGAGAACCGGCAAATACCACCTTTGGCTGGCCCCAGAGTGGGGAGGGAATGGAGATTTTACAATATCCTTCCCCCTGGAGTGGGGTGGGAATGGAGATTTTGCAGTATCCTTCAAGCCACACCCACCAAGCCATGCCCACCAAGCCACACCATGCTCACCAAGCAATGCACACAGAACCGGTAGTAAAAAAAAATTTGAATTCCACCACTGGGTGAGACTCATCAGTAGTTTAAGTAGGACACAGGGAAAGGCACGGGAATGTTAAGTCCTTAAAATCTACTGTAAAGGACAACTGTAAGACAAGAATATCTATGACATCTACAGGAAAAGTGGCCTTTGATTTCTATCATGCTGGGATTCAAGGTCTTTGAGAGAATGATTGGTAGGAATTAAGATCTGAAACACTGAGAATCATAGTTCTGGAGTAGCAGCACGTTTCATTCTCCGTGAAGTTCAAAAGCTGTCATCAAGGAGCAGCCTCAAAATATAAGAGTAAGAGAGAAGACACTGCCCGTACTCCTTAATCTCACTGGCAGCTAAATGGAATCTTCATGAGAAGAAGTCCTGATCTGTCCATCTAAAAGAATGAGAAGGTAGAGGACCTTCTCCTAAGAGGATAAATCGTGTCATGTTACTTACACCAAATTTGGATCAGATCATTTCTTCAATACTCCCTTCATTTATTAAAAATACAGTGGTACCTTGGTACTCAACTGCTTTGAAACTTATTGAATTTGGTACTCAATGCGTTTTGATGTGAACATTTTGTCCCGCTACTCATTGTTTGTTTGGTACGCAGCACAAGCTGGAACTTGTTAATGTCAGCTGCCTTGTGATTCAGTACATTATTCCTTACGAGAAAAAATTGTTTGATACTCATTGTTTTTTATACTTTCAGAACCAATTAACCAGTGGTGGGTTTCAAATTTTTTTACTACCGGTTCTGTGGGTGTGGCTTGGTGGGCGTGGCGTGGCTTGGTGGGTGTGGCTTGGTGGGCGTGGCAGGGGAAGGATACTGTAAAATCTCCATTCCCACCCCACTGCAGGGGAAGGATACTGCAAAATCTCCATTTCCTCATGATCAGCTGGGCCTGGGGAGGCTGAGAATAGATGGGGGCGGGGCCAGTCAGAATTTTTACTACCGGTTCTCCGAACTACTCAAAATTTCCGCTACTGGTTCTCCGGAACTGGTCAGAACCTGCTGAAACCCACCTCTGCAATTAACGATGATTACAAAGGTACCACTGTATACGAACGAAGGTGCAAGACGTGGTGCTCTACCACTCGGAATTTGCTGAACAGCTTTCCCCTCAATGATCTTCCTTAAAATAACTGGATAAACAAAGTTTGCTGCAGCAAAACAGAATTTCCCATCGCTTGCTACTTGTCTATTTAAATATGGATCTCACGATTCAAATTTGATGCCTTGCTTGTACGTTCTGCATCTAAGTGAAGCCTCTCTTGATCCTTCCATGATTATTTCTGGGTTCTGTTTATTCATCGCAAAGATCCAACAGATGATTGGGTCCTTTTGAGGAGGTAGAGGAGAAGCTGACGGCCACAGAGGCAGATTTTCTCCAAGACAAGTGTTCCATTCTGGACAAGCGATTTCAATTAGCACATAATTAGCGCGAAACCTTATCCATCTCAATTCCCTACTGGCGAAGATGAGTTTCTCTCCCGCATCCAGGCCTAAGAGATGTTTCTGCGGTTAATACCCTGTGCTTTTTTGCCAGACACCACCAGGTTTTCTAAAACGCAGCAGCTGCTGCTAATAAACAAACATATTGATCATATAGATATGGGTTGTCAGCACATTAATTCATGAAGGAATTAATGTGCTTCAGGGCAGGCTAGTTAAAAAGGTGGCACGGTCCAATTTTCAAAACCATGGCATGCAGCGTGTAATTGCGGCAGCTACACCACTTTTATCTAGATAACCTAATAGAAGGTTGTACACGCACGGTCCAACTTGCAGAAAACAATTTTAAAAACTCACAACTGTGGTTGTCCGAAGAACAAGGGGAAAAAGAAAAAAAGACTTTGAGAGTTGGGGAAAGGCTCATTGTTTTCACACAAGGGTACGAAGAGGCTAATGGAAAAGTAATGTCGGATCATCATTTTTAACCTTCCTGAAAAAAAAACAAAAAACATGACTTTGGAAGGCTGAGTTATTTTTATTTTAAAATCAATTATGGTGCGCTGCTTATTTTTTTTGGAGGAGGGGATGTAAAATAAAACCAGTGTTAAGCTGTGTTTATTGGCAGTCACAGAATGGAAAGTGGACTGGTTATTCCTTGGGGACAATTCTTGAAGAATTTATTGTGGTGATGTAGTGGGGAAGGAAAGGGAAGGTGGTGGTGGGGAGGGGAGGGGAGGAGAGGCAGCAAGGGAAAAATGTCTGATCTCTTTCCGCACCAAACAAGAAAACAAACTAATTATTTGTACTTATTTATTTATAATTTACTTTATTTTATTCATCTCTTTCTTTCCCACCATCCCAGTGTCATTTGACCATATGATGGTCTCTTAGATGCTGAACTGCTGGCCGGAGAGGTTTAGATCACATAAAGCCTTTAACAAAATCATTTACATATGTTTGATTTCCTTAATTAGCCGCGCTGGCGCAGTGGTTAGAGTGCGGTACTGCAGGCTACTTCTGCTGACTGCCGGCTGCCAGCAGTTTGGCAGATCGAATCTCACCAGGCTCAAGGTTGATTCAGCCTTCCGTCCTTCCAAGATGGGTAAAATTAGGACCCAGATCACTGGGGGCCAATAGGCTGACTCTGTAAACCACTTAGAGAGGGCTGTAAAGCACTGTGAAGCAGTATATAAGTCTAAGTGCTATTGCTATGGAAAGCACTATGAAGCAGTATATAAGTAAGTGCTATTGCTACGTAAAGCACTATGAAGTGGTATATAAGACTAAGTGCTATTGCTATTGCAAGCTAACTCTGCCTATCGCCAGCAGTTCGATCCTGACCGGCTCAAGGTTGACTCAGCCTTCCATCCTTCTAAGGTTGGTAAAATGAGAACCCAGATTGTTGGGGGCCATAGGCTGACTCTGTAAACCACTTAGAGAGGGCTGTAAAGCACTGTGAAGCGGTATATAAGTCTGAGTGCTATTGCTGTTAATTAGCAGCATCTCTGCTGAGATTACATGAGGCAACCCAGAATTTATTATTTATTCATTATTTATTTATTAGTCTGACTGGATGGTGGGGAATGGAAGGATTTATATTTCTTGCAGACAAATCCTTCCATTCCCCCACCATCCAGTCAGAGCTGAAGAAGCTTCTTGGATGAGAAGCGAGACATCTTCAAGCAAAACAAAGAAAGTCCAGTTACCTTTTGAAAAAGCACCTTTGGGACAACCATGAATATCTGGATGACTGAGAATCTCCATAGACATTTGGCATTGCTCACGTCACAACTGGCATTTTAAATTGCATTTCCATGTTTTTTTTTTTTTTTTTTTTTAAAAAACCTTTACTATAACACTACCTAGCAGGATTTGGTGCAGTTAACATTCTTCCCTTATAATTTATGCATAAAACTAGAACCCATTCAAGAAAGGTTTCCTGCAGTGTTAATTAATAACTTTCTCCTTGCAGCCTCTATTCTTTTTATCACTTTGTGTTCAGCAAAGCTGAAGATTACTACTGAATCAGTCCTTCATTACCTTTTAATTAGACTCTATTCCTTTTTAAAGGAAAAGAAAAACAACCCTGGTTTCCTTTCCCTAATTTTTTTTAAAATCTACATTGAAACAGGAAAAAAAAAAAAACGAGAGAGAGAGAGAAAGTACTTACGATAGGAGGTAATAATTAAAGGATGTTTATTTTATTTTATCTTTTACTTATTCTTTTAGATTTCTATCTTGTCAACCGGTCAATTTCCATGCCGGAGAATAGACTTGAACCTTGGTCTCCCAAGTCCTCATAACCCTTAACCATTGTACCACACTGTCCTTTCAGATCGAAGAAGTCAATTTATCACTGCCAGTCTGCACAGCAGAAGCAGCAGCAGAAGCAACATTAAAATTAATGAAAGGGGCAAAAGATAAAAGGCAGAAAAGCATAATAGTCCTTACTAACCTCAATGAACTTGTCCATTATTTTTTTATCATAAATAAATCAGGAAGGCAAAAATATATAAATTTGGGGACATCATTAGAACAATATATCTTGGTCTTTAAATCAACACTGATTTCCTCTTATTTTTAAATTGCCAAGCAGAAAGATTGATTTCCTGTTTCTCCTGGTATGGAAGACTCTGTCTGTGTATGATTGTGTCTAGATTAACACTTCTTTCCAGAAATTTGATCCAAAAATCTGATATAGTTATATTGGGGTCTTGGTTTTATTTTAACAGTGACTTTTCTTTCGTAGGAAGGAAGATCAAAGGATGATAAAATAATGCAACGGGGAGAGGCCATCTAAACGATCAAATTTAAAATAGGTTATTTAGACTATTGCTTGTTTCAGGTGACCACTTAGCCGCTATGTTCACGGAGATGAAGGGAAGGTGGGAGCTGATTCCAACATCACAGGCAAAGCTTGTGATCCTGGAATGGAGAACAGAAACAAGGGCTTGCTCAGGGGAATACAAAAAGTGAAAAGGATGATAGAAAGAAACAAGGAAAGACAGTTGAAGAGGAAGTCATGATCATATTGGAGAGAACTAGTTTGGTCTAGTGGTTAAGGTGCTAGCCCAGAAATTAGGAAGCTGTGAGTTCTAGTCTTGCTTTAGACATGAAAGCCAGCTGGATGACTTTGGGCCAGTTACTAGGAGCCTATGAGTTCTAGTCCTGGCTTAGATAGGAAAGCCAGCTGGGTGACTTTGGGCCAGTCTCTCTCTCAGTCCAACCCACCTCACAGCGTTGTTATTGTGGGGGAAATAGGATGAGAAAGGACTATTAGTATGTTCACTGCCTTCAGTTACATATAGAATAATAAAGGGTGGATAAAAATCTAATACTAAACACCCCCCCCCAAATTGCTCATTTGTACTTCCCTTTGTCAACTTTCTCCAATGGCGCTTTCATCCTTTCTATTCTCTACAAAATGCTAGGGAAGCCAGGCACTGTTAGAACAACATCGGGAATGACATTTTCTGGTTTTTGTGTTTTGCGTGGAACTCAGGTAGAGCTCAAAATGTAATCCTTTCCGTTTCTCCTGCTTATCCTCTGAATAAGCTTCTGGGAAAGAAAGGGATGGAGGGAAGTGCAGCAGGGGTTGGCATCTCCCGCTTCCCATTGAGCTCCAGAATAACACCATGTGGTTTGTCATGTCCTTGATTCTTAATTGGCCTGAATTTAAACTGTTGAATTATGAATGCGGCAGATGCTTGACGATTAATTTGTTTTAATCATGACCATTAAGAATCGAAGCAACCGAGTGGGGAAGGAATTCACCCATTAGTACTTACTGTAGTTGTTGAAGCAATATTGTGTCGGTCTTGACCCTTAACATTATTCAGGGCAAAATCTTCCTTGCTTATATTTTACGAATGGCCCTATAGATGGTTGTTAAGTTTTTATGTACTCAGTAAACCTAGTAGCTGAATCTTTCCTCTGCTCTTTTTCCGAAGGAAGATTCTCCGGAAAAGAATACAGAATAATAGAGTTGAAAAGGACCTTGTAGATCTTCATGTAGATAGAGTTCCATTGAGGACTACACGTTGAGTGTGGTTTGTCGGTCAGTTATGAATCCATCTGGTGGTGATGCTGTCTATGTCACATTTTTTTCTATTTTACCAAGAAGTAGATTGGGTCTACTTTGTCAAATGCATTACTGAAGTCCAAGTATGCTATGTCCATAGCTGGTCCACTGATTTAGTTACTTTGTCAAAGAGAATCATCCAAGCACATTTTTAAAATCCTGCTATCAAATCCTGCATGTACTGTACATATTGAATTTTAGCATTAGGATATTAGACTCTCCCCTGATATTACATAACCTTTCATAATAAGTTGTATCAACCTTTCGGCTTTATAATTTCTCAATTTTGGAAAGAGTTTGGTACAAGGCTGGCAAGAATTAGAATCTAGTTTTGAATTTCTTCTCCAAGTTCAAACTCTGCAGTTTGATGTTAGAGAGAAAAAATTTCCCTCAATTCCCACCAACAAACCCAAAATCTAGTCCATTAGTATGTTGTTCTAGAATCTGCAGAAGTGTTAGGAATAAGAATGAAACAGATTATGTAATTCAATTCGGTTATTAAGTCAATATAATCCTTAGAATTTCTTACTATTGCCGAAGTCAGAACTTTTCTTTTTTAGGACTAATGGATAAGCAGTTAGAAAAAAAGCCATGAAGATTATTTCAATATATGATTACTGTGGTAATCATAAGATTATTATATGCACAGGGATGGAAAGATTTTACACTGCCCATTAGGGACGAATGGTTGGTGAAATTGACAGATCTTGCTGAGATGGATAAAATAACTTCTTTGATTAGAGAAAAGACATTATCTACATTTATTAGAAACTGGAAAACCCCTATGGACCTTTTGTGTAACAATGAACAAAAAATGAACTTGTAGTTTAAGAGCTGTGATAGTGCAGTGATTAGAGTGCAGTACTGCAGGCTACTTTTGTTGACTGCTGGCTGCCTGCAATTTGGCAGATCGAATCTCACCAGGCTCAAGGTTGACTCAGCCTTCCATCCTTCCAAGGTGGGTAAAATGAGGACCCAGATTGTTGGGGGAAATAGGCTGACTCTGTAAAGCGCTTAGAGAGGGCTGGAAAGCTCTGTGAAGCGGTATATAAGTCTAAGAGCTACGGCTACTGCTATTGCGTCTTTGATGATGAGATCAGATAGATTATAGAAAGAAAAATACTATGATGTAAATTTAATCTTAGAATAGATTGTACAGTAACTTTTTTTTATTGAAAGGAGGAAAAAAAAAAAAGGACGAATTCCATTAAGCATAAGCAGGTTGCCAAGAGCTACGGCTAACCTGTTGCGCATTTTGAAATTGGTGGTAATGAAGAGGTAGATTATAATGAACAATTCGAAATGGGCTTTTCGTTTCCTTTTCCTGTTGTTAATTATTTTACTTAGTTTGATAGAAGCTTGGTTTTTCCACTCGCTGAGGAATTCCTATAGGTAAAAAGGCATTTTATTTAATAGAACTGAAAGAGTCATACAAACCTATTTGCAATCGAGACGAGAGTATCATTTCGAAAATGATTCATATAATTAGGAAAAAAGCCTTCTGCCCTCCTCAGGTGGATTCACAAAATCATTAACATGCTGGAATAGTGTTATTCTTGCTACACATGCAACCCACATTCAAAGGGGTTATTTTTGGTAACATCTGTTTAATCACACTGAAATGCAAACAATAGGCACTCATAAACACATCACATCATCCAATTCTCAATTCCTTTTATTGTTGGGGGAAAAAATCGCCACCTAAGACTGAAAACTCTGGTTGCCTAAACACACTTGAAGAGCCTCACAAATTTCTTTTACGTCAGTGATGAACATCCCTCTATATCCGTGATGGTGAACCTATGGCAGGCGTGCCAGAAGTGGCACACAGAGCCCTCTCTGTGGTCACGTGTGCTATCGCCCCAGTTCAGCCAGCTGGTTGCTCATTACTGACATGTGCATGTGTGTTAGCCAGCTGGTTGTTGGGTTTCTGACATGTGCATGTGCGTTGGCCAGCTGGTCGTTGGATTTCTGATGCGCGCATGCATGCTGGCCAGCTGGTTGTTGGGTTTCTGACACATGCATGCACTCTGGCAAGCTGGTTGTTGGGTTTCTGACGCGCACATCCATGCCGGCCAGCTGGTCATTTGGTTTCTGATACATGCATACACGCTGGCCAGCTGGTCGTTGGGTTTCTGACGCGCGCATGCACGCTGGCCAGCTGGTTGTTGTGTTTCTAACACATCCATGTGCACTGACCAGCTGGTCGTTGGGTTTCTGACTCGCGCATTCACGCCAGCCAGATGGTCATTGGGTTTCTGAGGCATGCATGTGCGCCGGCCAGCTGGTCGTCGGGTTTCCGGCACTCTGGCGCATGTACACATGCATGCATGCACACCCGCACCTTCTGGTTTGGGCACTACTCTGTTCCTAAAAGGTTCGCCATCACTGATCTATGCACTCCCTCAGCAGCACAGTCATTCAGAGAATAACCAGAAGGCAAGGTGGTTAATGCAGATGCTCCTGACAACCTTTTCTAACTCAACAAGACGTGGGATCCTCTCTGGGTTTGGTTGTGTCAACCCTGAAGCTGACCTGACGGAAGCCATTTTGAACCGCTTCAGTGTTGCCACACTGGAGCAGAGGGATAGGGAGTGGGGATTTGAGATAAAGGGTATTCTGTAGCCAAAACAAAATATCTTCTCTTGGGAACCAAGTGATGCTACCCGGCTGCCAGCTTGCACCATGATTGGACCATGTGACTGATGGTTTTGAGAAAATAGAAAAACTTTTACCATGTTTCCCCGAAAATAAGACCCTGCCTTATATTTTTTTAAACTCTGAAATAAGTGCTTGGCCTTATTTTCGGGGATGCCTTATTATTTTGGGGCGTGGGGAGGAAACCAGAGGAAATGGCGGGGACTGGCTGCACATGAGTTTAAATATTTTCGGGGAGGGCTTATTTTCAGGGAGGGCTTATTTTAGCACATGCGCTCAAAAGCCTGATTGGGCTTATTATCAGGGGATGCCTTATTTTCGGGGAAACAGGGTACTTTTAATTAGGTGAAAACTGTGGGAGACTTCAGAGTCGGTTTTCACCAGATACGTGCCAATATGATATTTCCAATAAAGCTATTCTTTGAGGAATCTATCTGCCTCGGAGTTTTTCCTGCTATGGATCTATTACTTGGAACCCTGACAGATTGTTTTCTTACAGATGTGTCATTACCCAAACTAGGTAACCTCATTGGTGACTCTAACACTGATGATGTTACCTAGTCAGGTAATATCTGCAAGAAAACAACCAAGATCAGAGAGCACCAAGGACCTCTCCTTTCAACCCTGAGCTACAAATATTCTCCTTTATTGACATCAGCAAGATGCTTGAACCGTCCTGCCTAATTCTGCCTAATTTTGGAAGCGATGAGCACATGCTAAGTTACTGTCACATGCCATATTGATATTCTATGAATGCTTACGACTCCCTGTAAAACCCAGTGGAATTTTTTTGGGGTGGGGAAGGTGAGAGAAGAGAGATTACTGGCTGCTTGAAATTTGTTTTTGAACGTATCCACTCCCTATTTATTATTTGCTTTCACTTTGAAAAAAAAAATCTAAAAAGCAACAGGCAAAACTGAAGCAGGAAGGCTAGTAAATAAGTAGGAAGTCTCAGGGAGACTTGTGTATATACATGTTATGACTTCCAGTTCAAAAGGATGGAAATCCAAATATTTTCCTTTTGTACAGAAATTTCTTTGAGCTGTCCTATTGTCGCTGCTTCCTCCCACACATTTAATGGTGTTGAGATTGACTTGTTTGATCATGGTGAGTTCTGATCCTGTCATTCATTTCACATGGTTGTCACTCATCTTGATAACTAATTAAAGACAGTTTCTTCAAGATTGCATTTTAGGATTTAGATATTAAATTAATCAATGGACTATCTCATTACCATAATAATCAGCTGGCTCAGACCGATCTATGAGTGCATCTTAGCTGAGTCTTACAAATTGATTTCTGATGAAGTTTTAATTGACTGGATACTCAGGCAGGAGCCAATGTGAATCAGATCTAAGACCTGCTTGGGAAGGCCACAGGGAGACACCCCCCTCCCCATGTGCTCAACTTAGATAGGATGGGTGAGAAAGGTAAATTGATGTCCCCCTTATCATCACGGCGGTATGTTTCTATGGGGCCCAAATAAAAGATGTACAGTATTTGTAATTTTATAGCTGAATTTTTCAGTGTAAGAAAAATGCTGTCATATGAAACCCCAACTCTGTTGGTTACAAATAACAGAATAACAGATTTGGAAGGGATCTTGGAGATCTTCTAGTCCAACCCCATACCATTCCAGAGAAGTGGGAGTTCAGTCTCTTCTTAAAAGCCTTCAATCCAGGAGTGGGCTGCTGGGGGTTCGCAGGGGTTCGGGAGAACCTCTAGCTAAGATTCTGTGCAGTTCGGAGAACCCCCAAATCTCACTCCTGTCTGGCACCGCCCACCCTGCCCCACCCCTCCCAGGAGTCCCCACGCAGCCCGTTTTGGATGCAGGTAAGTGCAGGGTGTTCACGGAGGCTCACGGAGGGTGAAAAACAGGCCTACCGGAAGTTCAAGAAGGCTGGAAATCCGCCCGTTTCCGGCCTCCAGAGGGCCTCAGGAGCCTGGGGAGGCTGCTTTTGCTCTCCCGGAGGCTTGAAGAAAGCCGGGCAAAAATGCCCCCTCTGCTGTGGTGCAGGAGGCCGACTACGCCACGCCCACCATGGCCACGCCCACCCAGCAACCAGGCAGAGAACCTCTTGCTAAAATTTGTGAAGCCCACTACTGCTTCAATCTCCCTGTATTGTCAGATCTACTAAGGTGACCAACTTTTTTACAGTGAGAAGGAGGACACAAATAAATTGAAGAAGAAAAAAGAAGTGAGTCTAATGCATGCGTGTGTGTCGTGTCGTGTTTCGGTAAAAAGTAAACAAAGCCACTTGCGCGCGGTGCACTCTCTCAAAACAATTCTCCTGTGTGGAGCGCATGCGTCTCATAATCGCGTCTCACCGCATTGTACCGTGTGATGGGATGCATTTGTATTTGACATGATGAATCATCAGGTCAAATGCAAATACATCCCATCACATGCAACGGATCGGATCGGGTCAGCATCGATTGAATACAGAGATTTACAGATTAGTCTTCAAATATCGAAAAGAAGGACATGTAGGAGGACACTTTTTGAGAGAGGACAGAACTTACAAAAGAAGGACTGTCTTCCCTAAAGGAGGACGATTGGTCACCTTACCTCTATACAATCAGTCTCAACTGCAGGTCTTTCCAATGAGCGAAGGCGTTTGAGACTGAAGGCTCCGAGTTTGGAATTTGCATTATATTCTCCCATTTCTGCCTGCTATTTCATCATGTTGGGAGAGGCTTGAGGCCAACAGGAAAAAAAAAACAAAAAACAACCCACAGAAGTTAGGATTAATGAGCCAGCCAGAAATAAATAAAAATAGAGGAAGATCTCAGAATCGGAATGCACTGATTATCAGAAGGTCTTGAACACTTCTTTGTTTGTGGAGCGTTGTGTAGGAAAGCAAGATTATTTACACCTTCCCCCACAGATGCCATGGAATGATGCTCCCCTCCCACCCACCACTGAGAAAACAAAGCAAAACAGAGAAAACATATGGTCAACAACTATAGAGATTTTTTGAAAAGAAATTCTACTTCAGTTAATCAACAAGAAATGTTAGCCCATAATGTTTTTATTTAGAATAGAATAGAATAGAATAGAATAGAATAGAATAGAATAGAATAGAATAGAATAGAATAGAATAGAATAGAATAGAATAGAATAGAATAGAATAACAGAGTTGGAAGGGATCTTGGAGGTCTTCTAGTCCAACCCCCTGCTTAGGCAGGAAACCCTACACCACTTCAGACAAATGGTTATCCAACATCTTCTTAAAAACTTCCAGTGTTGGAGCATTCACAACTTTTGAAGGCAAGTGGTTCCACTGATTAATTGCTCTAACTGTCAGGAAATTCTTCCTTAGTTCTAAGTTGCTTCTCTCTTTGATTAGTTTCCATCCATTGCTTCTTGTCCTGCCCTCAGGTGCTTTGGATAATAGCTTGACTCCCTCTTCTCTGTGGCAGCCCCTGAGATATTGGAAGACTGAAAGTAGGCTGAAATAATTCTAATGGGATATCCTACTTCTCTTGGGGTGGGTGCAGGAAGCGAAATTGTAAAGCAAATATTTATTTATTGGTTCAATTTATATGCCGCCCTTTTCCGGAGACTCAGGGTGGCTTACAATGCGTTAAACAACAGCCTTCATACTTTTGTATATACCTGCTTAGTAGGGTTTTCGCTCCCCCCCCCAAAGTGGTGTTCTTTTTTATACAAAGTCAGCTTATTGCCCCCACAAACCAGGTCCTCATTTTACCTACCTCGAAAGGATGGAAGGCTGAGTCAACCTTGAGCCTGGTGAGAATTGAACTTGCAGTAATTGCAGGCAGCTGGTGTTACTTAACAGTGCTTTAGTCTGCTGCGCCTCCAAGGCTCTTAACACTGTACTTTTTAATTTATTTCCCCATAATAGAGGCCTATTAGATGATCTAGTGCTAGTCGAAAGATTTCAAAGTGGTGGATCATATTTCTGTATCCTGTAATCTTCTCCCACACGATTTTTGCTATTTTACAAGAGATGGAATTATAAGTTTTTCTTTGTAAGTGTAACGGCTGCTGTTACAGGCAATGCTTTTTTTATTTTATTTTATTGATACATTAATTAAATTTATATGCTGCCGAGCTCACTAACAAGAAAGTCTCCTTTTGATCATTACGACCTGTTTAACTGTGGTCTTTAGTGTCTCTAATTATGATATTGCTTTCTTATTTGTGGGAAACGGAAAATAATCCATCAGAGGGAGCTGCCACTTCAGTTGGAGAAAAGCAGGTTAAACAGGTAAAAGAGTGGATAGAGATGTTAAACTTTCGGGGCAATTGTCTTGGATTTTTCACCCACAGCGAAGAATCCGCACAATGAACAATGACATCTAAATCTAAGTGGTGTTGATAAAGACCATTCTCAGCGAGCCATTCCTCATTACTCTTTTCATTCAATAATCCAGCTCACCTCTGTGCGAAAAACACTACACGGATATAAATTGGACTTGAGAAATAGTAATATCAAAAAAGCTACTGGGAGTCTTTTCAATTCTCCATTGATCTCAAAGGGGCATCCTTGAAAAAAAAAAAAAAGGAATTTCCAATTTTCTCTGCAAAACAGTGGGACTAAATTTCATCAGGAGGTAGAGTAGTATTTCTCAAGATTTAAAAAGCGACTCAGTTTTGTTATTACATAACATGTTCCACATGCACAGAACATTTGATCTTAGTCAAAAGGCCAGGAACGGATGCATAAGTGGTTACCCAGTTTCTTAGAATAAGAATTTGTGTGACTCTCGTAACCCTCCCCCTTTCTCCCTCTCCTTCTCTCATTCCCCCTCCCTCCCTCCCCTCTCCCTCTCCTTCTCTCCCTCCGTCTCCCTCCCCTTCTCCCTCCTTCTCCCTTGTCTTCTCTCCCTCCCTCTCCCTCCCCCTCCCCCTCCTTCTCCCTCTCCTTCTCTCGTTCCCCCTTTCTCCCTCTCATCCCCCTCTCTTTTCCCTCCCCTCTCCCTCTCCTTGTCCCCTGACCATTCTCTTTCTATCTCCAATACCAGCTGTGATTTATGTGTGCATATGTATGTGTATGTGTGCGCATACATACATACATACATACATACATACATACATACATATCCCATGGATCTATTAAAGTGGACTATAGTCCACAAGAACTTATCTGCTAATAAATATGTGAACCTTTAAAGTTCCACGAGATTTTTATCCTTCCAACATTCCCTATTGTTAACTACAATAGGTAATGTGGGGAAAAATGAATGCAGAACTGTAGGGCACCATTTCCTGGAGATCTAGGCAAAGCAGGGCTGAAATCTCTCCTTTCATTGGATGAAAATCCTCCGTTTGCCATTCTCCCCACTTCATTAAAAGAAGCATCTGCTTTAACTTGAGTCATTCTCAAGACGGTATAGATTCTTGAGTATGTCCTTTGGTCTTGTTTTCAGTATAAGACAGTGGCAGCTATGGGTGCTGCCTGATATTTTATTTCAACTGCGTATGTCTCCTCCGATCAGCTGCCTCCTCACCTGCTGTCCCTTCCCTATTTGAAAAGACGGATGGAAGATTTTGCCTAATATATTCCTTCTATTAGGTTTTAATTGAAGTATGGGAAGTAAAAATGACTGAGGATCATGGGGAGGTGATGGACCGCTCCAGTTCAAGACAGACTCTATTTTGTTTTCTCCCCACACATATAACTTCATAAGCCCCCCCACCCCCCCCAAAAAAACCCTCACATCCCATCCATGAAAAATTAACTGACAATTTATTTTATTTTTTTTTTTAAATTTGATTTATATGCCACCCTTCTCTGGAGATTCAGGGCGGCTTACAATGCGTTAAGCAATAGCCTTCATACTTTTGTATATTTTTACAAAGTCAGCTTATTGCCCCCACAAACTGGGTCCTCAATTTACCTACCTTAGAAAGGATGGAAGGCTGAGTCAACTTGAGCCTGGCAAGATTCGAACTTACTAATTGCAGACAGCTGGAGTTAAATTACAATGCATTAGTCTGCTGAGCTATCCAGGCTCCAGAATTTCTTCTCTGATTTCCCCATATAACTATCTTCATTTATCTAGATCTATCTTCCTCATTCAATTTAATGAGCATTTCTCCCCCCTCACATTTATGGGGGAAGAGTTGAGTGAACGTGGATCCTTCGGAAGCCACGTGCCCAATATTGTACTTATGTTATACAAGCTCACACCAAAAATGTGAGTCCAATTTTTTTTACTACCGATTCTGTGGGCGTGGCTTGGTGGGCGTGGCAGGGGAAGGATACTGCAAAATCCCCATTCTCTCCCCACTCTAGGGGAAGGATACTGCAAAATCCCCATTCCCTCCCCACTCTAGGGGAAGGGTACTGCAAAATCCCCATTCCCTCCCCACTGCTATATAGTGATGTTGGCCACAGGGCCACAGAAATATCTTTAGACATTGCTGGCTCCCTTGGCTAGGAAACAGAGATGGGTACTGCTTCCTACAGTCAGACATGACTGGACAGGGGAAACTTTTACCTTTACTCGCAGAGATGGCCCGTGTGCTCACATTTGCGAACCGGTAGCGAAGGTAAATGAATACCAGCTCTGACCATAAGGATCTTGGTAGAGTGTTTAATAGGCTCTAGAATTAGCCACTTCTAACTTTCTTAATATTGCATTTAGAGGATAACAAGAAACATTTCAGCCTATATTTCAGTGGCCGTATGAAAGAATAATCCTTCCCTGTATTTTACTGAGACAACCTCGGTATTACCTTGGTACCAAAATTATATTAGTTCTTTTCTCTCCAGCAACATTTTAATGAATCTTGAGCCATAAAAGGATTAATCTCTTGTCAATACTAGATAAAAGCACATCAAGAAATAATGCCTTCCTAGGGTGATTTAAAAAAAAAAAAAAGGCCTGTTTCTTTAGGACTGCGTGTTGAATTCATTAACATCCAGTCACAATAGATCATAATGGCAAAATAAAACCTTTACAGCATTGAGTCAGTCCAGACTCCTTACCTATCAAGATGAAAATATAGATAATATTAAGTGTCATTATGAAGACACTAGTCAGGAATGAGATAGCAATAGTTTTATTTTTATACCAAAGCTAGACGCATATATCCATATATATATTAAAAAGGAAACCTACTTATGCCACCTCTGCAATAATACTGTATAGCAATAGCAATAGCACTTATACTTATATACTACTTCATAGTGCTTTATAGCCCTTTCTAAGTGATTTACAGAGCCAGCATCTTGCCCCCAACAATCTGGGTCCTCATTTTACCCACCTCGGAAGGATGGAAGGCTGAGTCAACCTTGAGGGAGGGAGGGGGGGAGGAAGGAAGGAAGGAAGGAAGGAAGGAAGGAAGGAAGGAAGGAAGGAAGGAAGGAAGAGCAATAGCACTTAAATTTATATAGGATGGAAGGCTGAGTCACCCTTGAGCCGGTGAGACTTGAACTGCCGAACTGCAGCTAGCAGTCAGCTGAAGTAGCCTGCAGTGCTGCACTCTAACCACTGCGCCACCTCGACTCTCAATATCTTCACTGTTCCATTTTCCTTCCAATCATACGATACTCGTTGCCTTGATTTTGTTGCTGATGTTCTTCTGGAATAGAAGTTAACATTTTTAGCCAGAATATCACCATGCCAATAAGGAACAACCTCAAAGAGAAGAAGGCAGAAGAATCCAAAACAGATGAAAGAGGTTGCCTAAAGTCCTATCATAATCATAAATCTTATAGAAAACAACACTAGTTGAACAACTCTGTTAAATTGTTATTTGACTCCACAACAGGCACATCTATAAAAGTCTCATAAACCATTGACACACTTTCTTAAAACTTGATGGCCTCACACGATGAAGCTCAACAGAACCCTTGTGTAAATGCTGAGCAGGTGTTTGCTGTTCTTGAAGCCAGAAGTAGTCCAATTTCCATTGACTGAAATTGGTTTATTTATGACACTTGCAGTGTCCCGGGATCATGGGATCCCCTTTTGGGACCTTCTGACAAGCAAAGTCCATGGGGAAGCCAGATTCACTTCACAACCGTGTTATTAATTTAACAACTGCAGCAGGGGTGAAATGCTCCCGGTTCAGACCGATTCGCCCGATCCAGTAGTGATGGCGGTGGGTGGTTCGGAGAACCGGTAGCAAAAATCCCTGTGCCCCCCCCCCACCATGCCCAGCTGAGTCGCACGATCATCAGAGGCTTTTTTTAAAAAACTTTTAAAAGCATTTTTTCTACAACCTCTTCCGAAAAAAAACTGCTTTTAAAAGTAAAAAAAAAAAAGTCTCTGATGATCGCGCAGCTCAGCTGGGATCCTCAGAGGCTTTTCAAAGCATTTTTTTCTGCAACCTCTTGGCCGAAGAGATGGTAAAAAAAAAATGCTTTGAAAAGTCTCTGACGATCCCGGCTGAGTTGCCTGATCGGCAGAGGCTTTTCAAAGCATTAGAAAAAATGCTTTGGAAAAAGTTAAAAAAAAAAAGTTGGCCACCTCCACCCAGTCACATTACCCCACCACCACCAAGCCACGCCCACAGAACCGGTAGTAACACATTTTACATTTCACCCCTGAACTGCAGGGATCATGAACTTAACAACTGTGGCAAGAAAGGTTGTAAAATGGGTCAAGACTCACGTAACAACTGACTTGCAACAGAAGTTTTGGGCTCAATTGAAGTCATAAGGACTACCTACGTGATGTTGAATTTCTCATGCCTAGGGCTTACTACCTAATCGAAACTAATCGAGGAGAAAAAAAAAAGTTGAATTTCTCATGCCTAGGGCTTACTACCTAATCGAAACTAATCGAGGAGAGAAGCAACTTAGAACTAAGGAGAAATTTCTCAACAGTGAGAACAATTAAACCAGCGGAATGGTTTGCTTTCAGAAGTTGTGGGTGCTCCATCATGCGTGCCAGTGGTGGATATCTAATCAGTTTTACCACTGGTTCGCCCACACGCGCACCGAACTTGCGCTTTGTGCAAGTGCATTGAGAAAAAAAACCAGCTGAGGCATGGCAATCCCCTCTGCCGCGCCTTACAGCTGACCAAAATACAAATGAAATAAAGGTAGGTATAGCAAGGGGGCGGGGCGGGGAGGGCCCAACTGACATTCAGAGCGAACCGGTTCACTCTCCTATGAAGATTTCCACTACCGGCTCTCTCGAACCGGGGAGAACTGGTAGCAACCCACCACTGATGCGCGCGGCGGCCAGCTGATTTTCTCTTTCTCACCTGGCTCCAGGGCTTCGCTAGGAGTCTCTGGAGGCTGGGGACAGCAAAAAAATGTCACTTCCTGTCCAACCAGAAGTTGGGAAATGGGCTGTTTCTGGCCTCCGGAGGGCCTCCGGAGGGGTGGGGAAGGCTGTTTTTGCCCTCCCCAGAATCCAGAGCCAGGTGAGAGAGAAAAAAAGGGCCTACCGGGCCATTGTGTGCCAGGAGCTGGGGGAGGGGTTGTACGCGCATGCATGGGGGTGGGGCACATAGAATTATGGGTGTGGGCATGCATGTGCACGACACCCCCGCTCCCTCCTGGCACACGATGGCAAAAAGGTTAGCCATCACTGATATAGGGTTTCCTGCTTAAGCAGAAGGTTGGAGTAGAAGAACTCCAAGGTCCATTCTGTTATCTCTGTTGGCCTGAAGCTGTAGGATATAAGAGTACAATGTTTTTCTGTTCTCTGAAAAAATACCCTGGCTATGCGTAGACTTCAAAATACAGACCAAAGACTCATGTCTCTATGTTTTGAAACAACATTCTTGGAAGAAGTACTGTATTATTTCCCCAAACTAAATGGCAGTTTACTCGCCTTGCTAATTAAGTAGTAATCAGTGTCATGCTCACATCTAATCATTGGCTGCTCACACCTTTTTGCAGAGAATGATGGGATCACAGCGAAGGCACTGATAAAACTATAATTATGCCAAAGAGGACAGATGGTTGAGATACAAATACCCCAATCCAGTCATTTCTAACGGCTCCAGAGCTCTGAAGGTACAGATGGAGCGATTCAGTTCACAGAGACTTTCTGTTCCGTCTCTAAATGGTTTGAGAGCAGACTTACAGAAGGACATAATGCGTGAGCTTTCACAATGCAGTCTCTGAAAAAATGAGTTTCATGAGCCCAAAGACAGAGCCCTTTATGCGGTGGCCCCAAATTCTTAACTTATAGGATAACATCAGGAAGATTATGATGACTCCAGTGGTGGGTTTCAAAATTTTTTACTACTGGTTCTGTGGGCATGGCTTGGTGGGCATGGAAGGGGAAGGTTACTGCAAAATCCCCATTTCCTCCCGATCAGCTGGGACTTGGGAGATAGAGAATAGATGGGGGCGGAGCCAGTCAGCATTTTTACTACCGGTTCTCCAAACTACTCAAAATTTCCGCTACCAGTTCTCCAGAACCGGTCAGAACCTGCTGAAACCCACCTCTGGATGACTCGTCTATTCAAGTTACCCATAGAAAATGTAGAATTTTGACTGATTTGAAGTAAAATCCATGACTGTAACTCACTTCTCCAACTGTGGTCTTATTATAAACAAGTTGTGGGTTCACAAGTTTGAAACCCAACAAACTTCCATAACCATTCAGCACATTGCCAAAGCAAAATAACAACAAAGAACTCGCTTAGGAATTCAGCCTAAAAAATGTGTATGTATGAATCCACATTGTATATCGGACATTAATACGATTGAGCGGGTCCAGAGGTACTTCACGAGAAAAGTACTCCACTCCTCTACTCTCAATAGAATCCCTTATGCCACTAGGCTTCAAATTTTGGGCTTCGACAATCAGGAACTGCGCCGCCTGCGGTCTGATCTAAACATAGTACACAAAATTGTTTGCTACGATGTCTTACCTGTCAATGACTTCTTCAGCTTCAACCTCAATAATACACGGGTAAACAATCTATACAAACTCAAGGTAAACTGCTCCAAACTCGATTGCAGAAAATACAACTTCAGCAACCGAGTGGTCAACGCCTGGAATGCTTTACCCAACTCTGTTGTTACATCCTCAAACCCCACAGCTTCAACCTTAAATTGTCTATCGTGGACCTCACCCCATTCCTAAGAGGTCTGTAAAGGGGACATGCATAAGCGCACCAGCATGTCTACCAGTGGTGAAATCCAATTTTTTTTACTACCGGTTCTATGGGCATGGCTTGGTGGGCGTCGTATGGCTTGATGGAAGTGGCTTGGTGGGAGTGGCAGGGGAAGGATACTGCAAAATCTCCATTCCCACCCCACTCCTGGGGAAAGGATACTGCAAAATCCCCATTCCCTCCCCACTCCAGGGGGAAGGATATTGCAAAGTCTCCATTCCCTCCCGACTCTGGGACCAGCCAGAGGTGGTATTTGCCGGTTCTCCATACTACTCAAAATTTCCGCTCCCGGTTCTCCAGAACCTGTCAGAACCTGCTGGATTTCACCCCTGCTGGATTTCACCTACTGTCCCTGTCCTACTGTCCCCATTTATTTGTATTCATTTCCTTCCATCATGTCCATGTTCGTATTTATACCTGCGATCTTGTACATGTTTGACAAACTAATAAATAAATAAAATGAAAACTATCCACAATTGAATTTCAAAACTACCTAGATTTTCACCAGTTTTACAGGCAATGCCAATTTTTCCAGGCTTTCTTTATAAAACGCTTTTCTAAGATGTTGGGATTTTATGTCCCAAGCCCATTCTGTCCCCATAGTACGATCTTTGTTGGCATGTGGTAAAAATACACTGTATTTTTAAAATAGTCTCTCCAGGAACATCAAGGAACTTTGATGCCTCCTTTCTCTTCTTCTTCTTCTTCTTGCTATTTTTGCTTCTTGCAAGGATTCAAAATTGCCTTGCAAAGCAGGACAACTTGTTTCTTTCACATAAAATTGAGGCCATAAAGGCAGCTTGACTTCTATGAATATATATACGTTGTCTTTCCAGCCCCGTACTTTTT
Organism: Pantherophis guttatus; assembly: GCF_059756535.1. Taxonomy (NCBI): domain Eukaryota; kingdom Metazoa; phylum Chordata; class Lepidosauria; order Squamata; family Colubridae; genus Pantherophis; species Pantherophis guttatus. The sequence goes on along the minus strand of NC_142075.1, from coordinate 13,688,669 downwards.
TCTTTCCTAGCAAGGATTTATTTTTAAATAAAATACGCGGATGCTGAGACGATCAGACAGTACAAATGAAATGGCACTAGCTCTGGCAATTTCGCCCAGCAGTAAGGCAGATTGTTCTTTATTTACTTGTTATGATCTCTCACCCACATGGCCCCACTCTATGAAGCTAGTGGTAGGAGATGTTCTCTATTCTTATTCAGCACCCATTCTTTGTTAGCGTTTCTGGAATGCTAAGAAATTATGACATCGTGCTTTGGCATCCCGCGGAGATTTTTTTCCCATTATCATTTGACCTAGACACTTGCTTTGTTGGAGAAAGAAAAGAAAAATAATTCTCTGTAATATCTATTGATCTATATCTATGTATCATCTATCTATTCTATCATCTAATTTATCATCTCTCTCTCCCCCTGTGTGTCCGTCCATAGCTCTATCCCTATCCCTCTATCCATCCATCCATCCACCCACCCATCTATCTGTCTGTCTGTCTGTCTGTCTATCCCTATCATCTATGTCTGTCTGTCTGTCTGTCTGTCTGTCTCTCTCTCTCTCTCTCATCTATCTATCTATCCCTATCAACTATATCTGTCTATCTATCTATCTATCTATCTATCTATCTATCTATCTATCTATCTATCCCTATCATCTATATCTGTCTGTCTGTCTGTCTGTCTGTCTATCATCTATCTATCATCTATCTCTCCCTATCATCTCTCCCTATCATCTATATCTGTCTGTCTGTCTGTCTGTCTATCTATCTATCTATCTATCTATCTATCTATCTATCTATCTATCACACCTATTCTTGTGATTTCTTTGAAAATGAACTCCAACTGCTCCTCTCTCCAGGGCTACTATCTCTGTCTGAAAAAGTGAAGGCAAACTGGGATCACCCTCTACTTGTTGTTGTTTTAAATCTCATCTTGCACAACGTATAAAAATATTTGTATAACCCTACCGTGCATAGTTTACCAACAGATTCTATTTCCTTCTACCTGTTTATATTCTCCCACCTTCCCACACTATTTTCTTTTATTTCGATCCCTTCTCATTTTTCCTAGAGTTCTTCTGATACCTTGACATCATGAATTACACTGCTGATATAAAAAAAAATAACTAAGTTATTAAATTAGATGCAGCGGATGAAATGGACTATTGTTATAAAAAGTTAAATGCCAGATACATCACAGATCTACTTAAATATGTTGCCTCCGACACATCAAACCAAACGTCCAATCCAGCCAGATCTCTCTGTCTGGCTTCTATGTAGCTGAATCATCTATACATTTGGGCAATGGGAAAGCTTCCCCACCCCAACACTTACCCCATAAGATTTCACTACTATCAAAACAGGAAAAAAGACACCCCCCCATCTTTTCCTCCGTTCCCCCCCCCCCCATCACTTTGCCTCTGAAGCTGAGACGAAGAGAAATTCTGGACACATATTATTTAGAACATTAAAGGTCATTTTTGTCACTCTGAATTGTGCCCAGGAAGTACATTCCTTGCAAGTCAGATATTATGTGAATTTGTTTAATGATCGCACAGGGCATCTCTCTGCTTTCATTCCAGACTGTTTGTGCTTTCCAAAGAGCCTTCAAATAGCCCAATATGGGAACATATTGCAAATCAACCAGATTAACGAAATGAAGGCATACTTCAAGGTGGTCAAAGTTGATTACCAATTTGTTCCCACAATTTATAAAAATACAACTCTTCCTGCCCCCAATGAATTCTGTTGTAATCATCTGTATGGCTGCATCCCGATACCTGTTGAGTAGTATTAAGCTAGGCCGTTGGCAGAAATAATTGTAACTTATTTGTGCATTTCTGGCCTGTAACAAGCGAACAAAAAAACCCCTCTCACAGTTAATTGTTTAACAGTGGCATCAACAAAATGACTGTACCCTGTTCAACATTATATAACTACAGGGAGTCCTCACTTAACAATGATAATTGGGTCTGGAAACTCTGTCATTAAGCGATGGAGTTGTAAGTAAAAATATAGATGTATCTGATCATATTTTTACTTACCACTCCATCGCTTAATAACAGAGCATCGGATCATAAGGGATGCGGTGGCTCAGTGGCTAAGACACTGAGCTTGTCGATCAGAAAGGTCGGCAGTTCGGCGGTTCGAATCCCTAGCACCACGTAACGGGGTGAGCTCCCATGACTTGTCCCAGCTTCTGCCAATTTAGCAGTTCGAAAGCACGTAAAAAATGCAAGTAGAAAAATAGGGACCACCTTTGGTGGGAAGTTAACAGCACTCTGTGCGCCTTCGGCGTTGAGTCATGCTGGCCACATGACCATGGAGATGTCTTCGGACAGCATTGGCTCTTTGGCTTAGAAACGGAGATGAGCACCGCCCCCTAGAGTCGGGAACAACTAGCACATATGTGCGGGAGAAACTTTACCTTTACTATCTGATCATGCTGCTTAAGGATGGTAGTTCCACCTGTTTCAGTTATCATCTTTAAGTGAGTCATTAAGTGAGGGCCTCATATGACCATGACATGAGACTTCCTGCCAGCTTCCTATGGGTGACATGATAGCAGTGTTCCAATATCTCAGGGGCTGCCACAAAGAAGAGGGAGTCAAGCTATTCCCCAAAGCACCTGAAGGAAGGACAAGAAGCAATGAGTGGAAACTGATCGAGGAGAGAAGCAACCTAGAACTAAGGAGAAATTCCTGACAGTTAGAACAATTGATCAATGGAACAGCTTGCCTCCAGAAGTTGTGAATGCTCCAACACTGGAAGTTTTTAAGAAGATGTTGGGTAACCATTTGTCTGAAATGGTGTAGGGTTTCCTGCCTAAACGGGGGGTTGGACTAGAAGACCTCCAAGCTCCCTTCCAATTCTGTTATTCTATTCTATTCCCCATTAACATTGTTTGCTGTAAGTGGTCAGGGAAGATTAGACTTAGATTTCGAATAACTTTATTTTATTTATTTATTTATTTATTTATTTATTTATTTATTTATTTATTTATTTATTTATTTATTTATTTATTTATTTATTCGTTCTTATTTCTATACTGCCCTTCTCCAAATAGGACTCAGGGCAGTGAACAGCCAAAGTAAAAAACAGAACATACAAAATTTAAAAGCAGTTTAAAATAATTAAATATTTTGGCCGTAAATTAAAACAACCCAATTTAAAATCAATTTAAAATTTAACTCAAGCCAGCCCAGCTAGTTGAAATAAATGGGTTTTCAGGGCCCGACGAAAAATCCGGAAGTCTGTTATTGTACGTATCTCTGGGGGGAGGTTGTCACTTTGAATGTACACTAATTGGCATACATTAAAATGAAATTTCATTGCCTCCAGCCCTCAAAGGGTCTCCACCTCCAATATACACTACATAAACATGAGAAAAATATAAACAAACAAACAAACAAATACCCACATATATTATATGACACAGAGAAACAACACAGTCTAGTTCAGATGTATACATGTACAAGGCGAGAAAAACGAATTTTGCAACGTTTACCAGACGGAGGTCATAGGGAACAAAGCTGTTACAGAATCTGGTAGTCCTGCTAGAAATAGAAAGTTGCAAATCGTAAACACTGCACAGGATGATGGGATGCTGCAATGGCCATAAGTATGAGGACTGGATGTAACTGCACCTTGTAGATTCAAAGGGTTGCTGAGCAATGGTTGTTAAATGAGGAGCACCTGTAAATAAAGAAAGCTTCTGGTAATCCAACACAAATTTTTATATGAAAGGAGTAGGAATTCCACTGAGTTGTCATGCTGAAAGCTTGAATTTTAACGATGCTATTTTTGAACCAAGCCTGAATGATGGATTTAAGACAGCTAGTAAAAAAAAAACAAAATACATCTTACTGACCTCAAATCTAACCACCCAAGGTTGAGATGTGCAAACCTGAAATCCAGCACTTTGGTAAAACACAGCAAAGATAATACAATCAGAGGCAAAATTTCACTAAATGTATCTTCCTTGTGGCATGTTATCAATATGGTATTACACATCCATAATTCACACAAAGGGGAAGGATGAAACTGAAAATAATGAACCAGAAAAGGAAATTTCACGCTAACAGTAATTTTAAGATATTGCTCCAAACAAAAAGAACCCAAACACATTGCTTCCAAGTTAGAAACAAGATATAAGACGTTATAATCCAAAATAAAAGTACACTGAAAATAATTTAGAATACTCCTTTATGTCACAAAGCAAGAAGGCTACCACATCTGTTTTCACCTTACAGATAGTTTATTATCTGGTGGAAAACTGGCCCTGGATACAGTGGTGAAATTCAAATTTTTTTACTACCGGTTTTGTGGGTGTGGATTGGTGGGTGTGGTATGGCTTGGTGGACATGGCTTGGTGGGCGTGGCAAGGGAAGGATACTGCAAAATCTCCCTTCCCTCCCCACTCCTGGGGGAAGGATATTGCAAAATCTCCATTCCCTCCCCATTCTGGGACCAGCCAGAGGTGGTATTTGCCAGTTCTCCGAACTACTCAAAATTTCCACTACCGGTTCTCTAGAACCTGTCAGAACCTACTGGATTTCACCCCTGCCTGGATATAAGGTAAATTTTATAACCCAAGCTTGAGATAATTCCCAGAAGGCCAGAGTGGAAAAACAACAGAAGTTGAAGTGTCCAAGTCACAGCCTCATCTACCTGTAAATGAATTTTGACTACTTGCCAGCAAATGAGATTTAGAGGCAGGGCAGTCTAAGCAAAAAATATTGGTTTTCAGTAGAAATAATGTAACACCAAAGGAATGAGAAAGAGCATTAAAAGCTGTTCTAGTGCCATATTGCACTTAGAGATTTAATGCAGGAAATGCCAAAACTTCATCTAACCATGACTGCCAATTAAGATATCAATTTAAGTACACAAGCTGTATCTTTCTTTCTTTCTTTCTTTCTTTCTTTCTTTCTTTCTTTCTTTCTTTCTTTCTTTCTTTCTTTCTTTCTTCTTCCTTCCTTCCTTTCTCTCCTTCTCTCCTTCACTATATCTATCTATCTCTATCTATCTATCTTTCTATTTATCTATCTATCTATCTATCTATCTATCTATCTATCTATCATCTATCTATCTCTCTATTTCTATCTATCATCTATCTATCTATCATCTATCTTTCTATCTTTCTATTTCTATCTATCATCTATCTATCTATCTATCTATCTATCTATCTATCTATCATCTATCTATCTATCTCTATATCATCTACTGCCTTTATTATTTTGATAAAAGACTCAAATAGCTAACATATCTAATACTTCACTCTCCTTCTATTTTCCCCAACAACAACAACAACCCAGGAGCAATTGGTCCAAAGTCACCTAGCCAGCTTTTCTTTCTAGCCTGGTGCCTTAACCACTAGATCAAACACTACACCAACATTTTACAGCAATGGCGTTCTTGTGGGCTAATGCAGTAATGGCCAGGAAACTGCCTGAGGGTCTTTGCATTCAAAAATTAAGGGGAGGGAAAGGGTACAGCGAGCATTACAATATTTCAATATTTCAAAGTCTAGCTTTTCAGCATCAGATTTAATTGGTCTCTCTTCTTGTCTTTTTACATGCCTCCCAAAATTATATGTTAGGAGAATACTCACATTTTGTTGATCATATTTCCCAAAAACCCTATAAGTATGTTTGGTGATGCAGTGGTTAGAATGCAGCATTGCAGGCTAATTCTGCTGATTGCTGACTGCCAGCAGTTTGATTCTCATTGGCTCAAGGTTGACTTAACCTTCCATCCTTCCAAGGTTGCTAAAATGGGGGCCCGGATTGTTGGGGGAAAGAGGCTGACTCTGTAAACTGCTTAGAGAGTGCCGTAAAGCACTGTGAAGCAGTATGTAAGTCTAAGTGCTATTGCTATTGCTAATATGTATATTCAAATACCTGCTTTCTGTGTAGGCTCTATTAAGTTCATCTTCCAACTTGCAACCTGTGAGGATAGTCATCTACTACAGCTCAAGCAGATGACAGTCAGCACCATGGAGAGTGCTATTTGCCAATAAAGTTTCAGACTGCAGTTAGTTGATAAACACTGATCCGATCGATATATTTTACTGTATGTTGTACCAGAAACTATACAATGGAGTAGCTCATGGTCACTGTTAGAAGTGAACTATGGCCCACTCTTGACTTAGAATTGGGAATCAGGAAAGCACACTGACCTACAGATAAGAAAACATTCAATGGAGCTTTAATTAAAACAGGAATCTTTTACATGTCTATCTTGTGGATTAAATCACTTTAAGCATATGACACTTTGCCCAACATGGAAAGCTTCTGCCTATAGCCTTGTTGTCCAATTACACAGGGTGTTTATGTCCGCTCAGTTGTACCCTAAGCAGATCCTGAAAGAAACCTGGAGTGGATTTTTGTAGCAAGAACAGTCTAGATGGAGACCCAGAGAAGATTCAGTCAGAGCCCATTATTTTACACCTCATTGTACTGTTTTACTGCGGGGTTATTAAATGGATGCTTTAAGGGTTTCTTCTCAGGCGTCTTGCTTTTGCAAATCTCTCTCTCTCTCTCTCTCTCTCTCTCTCTCTCTCTCTCTCTCTCTCTCTCTCTCTCTCTCTCTCTCTCTCTCTCTCTCTCTCTCTCTCTCTCTCTCTCCCCTCCCTCCCTTCATCTCCCTTTCCCTCTCCTTCTCCCTCTCCCTCTCCTTCCCTCCCTCCTTACCCCTCCCTCCCCTTGTGACTTTATTAGTGGCATACAAAAGGCCCCAAAGTTAGACAAAATATTTTTCTAGAGAGCAACACCATGGACCATAGATTCATTTGATTTCTGTAATTCATCATTAAATTCTTTTTGTGAAGGATGTTAGCCGAGAGGATTTTGTTAAGAAACCTTGAAGATAACTTCATTTTGTCGACAGAGCCAAGTCTGTACAGTGAGAGGCAGACCCTACTCTTCATCCTTCATAATCTTCCTTGTTTATCTGTGTCTTTCCTGATAATCATGGATGATTGATGGCTATCTCTCATGAATTATTGGCTACTATTCTTGCACCATCCATTCCAGAGAACATGGCTTTCATCAGCAGATCTCATATCTCATGGATTTTCCTATTTGGTCATGCAGTAGAGCTCAGTGGATCTCTAAGAGCTACTGAAGATCACATGGCCTTTATGAAATTTCAGAAGGTTTCTATGTGCGCTGAAACAGCAGCTCTCCCTGAGTGAGACATAGGTAGCAGCATCTGCTAACAGTAATCTGTCTAGTATTAATGCCTTACCGTACAAGCAATCTCCTTCTGACATATATTACTTTATTCTACCAGATGGGGTACTCATTTGCCACTTCAAAGCTACTGATGTGTATTGAACCCATGAGTTTTGTTCCCCATTGTCCATCACAAACCCAAGGAAGGCATGGAGGGGACTTCTGTAATTGCCAAAATCTGGGGGAGGTTTTGGAAGCATTATAATCATTTATATATGTTAATATTCATGGAATTTGGTAAGCAGCATGGTGGCTTATGTGGTTAGGATGTTGGGTTGGAACATATTATCATATGTGGTGGAGGTGCCCCAAGGTAAAAAAATTCTGGTGTAAAATTAAGAGATGGTTGGAAGAAATTATATTACAAAAGATAGAATTTAAACTGGAGCTGTTCCTATTAGGAATAATAGACCCCAAAACAGAGAAAGATTTGCAATATATAATAGTGCACATATTAACAGTGGCTAGGATTACCTTTTCACAATGGTGGAAACAGTTTAACCTACCAGCAAAGGAAATAGTGGTTAGAAAAAATTCTTGAATGCGCAGAAATGGATAAAATGACTATGAAAATAAAGGAAAGAGAAAGTTCGGATTATTATAAAGTGTGGAATAAAATGTACGAGTGGCTAGAAAACAGAAACCAAAATAAGAAATAGGAAACTTAATTCAATATCGATTAAATAAAAACCAAAGGCTAACTATTGTTAATGTTAAATTACTGACTATGTAAATAAGTATAATGTAAATATATGTATATAGTGTGGTGGTAAGAGTTATCAAAGTTGTTATAAAAGATAGAAAGATAAAGTAGAAGAGTTGAATATAAAAGCAAAATATACATGCCGATGCAGAAGGCTGTAAAAATAGTATATATTGTTTTTTTAAAAAAGGATGTTGGGTTGGAGATTAGCAAGCTTGCGTTCAAGACTGAGTGCTATCATGGGGCGGGGTGAGCTCCCGTCCTTTGCTCTAGCTCCTGCCAGGGACATGAAAGGAACCCCAAACTGGGCATCCCCGGGCAACGGTGATGTCACTGGCTAATCCTTTTTCATCCCAGAAACACTTCAGTGCTTCCAACATGAGTGTGATGTGATGCATGGAACTTGGGAAGGTTTAAAAAAAAAAATGAGGAAAGCTAATTTTTATGCATAACATTTGGTTAGCTCTTCTGGCCAATCTTTAGAGCAAATTTATAGATCCATATTCACAAGTCCAAGTAAGCACCAAGTAAGACGAATAAAAGACATTTACAGATATTGGAACATGGAATTCATGGTATGGATCACTGCCTGGATACAGCATGGGTAAAACTACTAAGTGTTTCAAAGTTCATTTGCAGGGATGTTCTCTTGGAAGGAAAATAGCAAAACCAAACTGAACCACCCATGAATAATCCACTGAGACAGTTGTTGCAAATGTTACTTCCACCTTCAGCCTTTCTATTTTCACAGAATACAGGCTGAATATAGAATGTTAAATAATAGATACTTAGGCACTAAAATGGAATGTTGCTTCTTCCCTTGCCTCCATTGCATAAGCTCTTCTGTTTCCTGCTCTCCTCCGACTCTTAAGAATCCAGAACAAGGGTCAGCAACCCGCAGCTCTGGAGCCGCATGTGGCTCTTTCATCCCTCTGCTGTGGCTCCCTGTTGCTGGTCGGCTCCACAATTGATAAGACTTTCAGTTAGGACAGGTAGAGGAAAAAGGATGCCGTGCTAGGAGGAGACTCTATGGTGGGGGAACCAGACTTCTGGTCAGCAGAGGAAAAAGGACGCTGCGCTAGGAGGAAACTATGATGTGGGAACTGGACTTCCGGTCGGCTCCAGAATTGAACGGGGGCTTCCGGTTAGAACCTTTGTAGCTCTTTGAGTGTTTAAGGTTGCTGACCCCTGATCCAGAACTATGGAATCAACACTTATTCTCTCTCTTTTGCTGATACTTTCAGTATTTATGGAGTACATAATCTTATTTTCTTCTTGAAAAACCAGCTAGGTGTAATATGAAAATACTTGCTTATCTGGATAACAGGATGAGGTGTGGGGATATCAGGCTCCAAAAATTAAGAAAGACATGTCAGAGTTCTTCTAAGTAGTTTCCTTTATTCTTCCTCACCTATAGACAGAATCTTGCCAAAATAAAGCAGACTACAGGCACTATTAAGCATATACTCTGAGAACTATCAGGGTGGAGCAACTTATCCAGTGGTGGGATTCAAATAATTTAACAACCGGTTCTCTGCCCTAATGAGTGGCTGGGTGGGCGTGGCCATGGTAGGCGTGGCCAGGCAGCACTTGGTCTCCTGCACTCCCCTGGGAGCAAAAATGGGCCGGGGGGGACACACCACACCCGCACCCCATTTTGGGCCTAGTAGGCCTCGCTGCAGCCTCCTGGGAGTGAAAAACAGGCCACGGGGTGGGGGGGCTGCACTGCCCCCCCCACCCCATTTTGGGCCTAGGAGGCTTCCCTGAAGTCTCCTGGGAGCAAAAATGGGCCGTGGAGGGCACGCCGCACCCCGCTGCACCCCGTTTTGGGCCTAATAGGCCTCCCTGCACTTACCTGGGGGCCAAAAAGGGGTGCGTGAGGACTCCTGGAAGGAGAGGGGCCGGGCCAGCTAGCAATTTAACTACCGATTTCTCTGTTTCTCCTGCCCAAACTATTTAACTTCACTGTCTTTTGCTCCTCTGGAATGCAATCCTCTCCTCCTGGGAAATCTGGACTACATCCTACCACAGGGGCAAAATGATGTGACACGCACACTCAAAATGGCCAGAGCTGGTAGTATGATGCTGTAACTCTGCTTTTGTCATTCTAGTGAAAGCAGCAAGGACACCCCAGAGGACATCCCCTGTATTCTAGCATTACTCACGAGACATTGTACATCTAAAAAAAGAGAGATCATTTATGAGGGGGGGGGAAAGAGGTCACCCCTTCCCTCAAAATAAAAAAACAAAACAAAACAAAACACATTGCTGGAAACATTTCAAAACAGTTCCACAAGCATTTAATGCTAGTTGCAAAGATTCTTCATGGCTGTAAAACCCCAGAATAGTCTATAATTACACACATTGTGCCCACTATGGAAAATTGATACTTACATGGTCCGCTGCATCCTGTATCTTGCCAATGCAGTCTAAATGCAGATCAAACATTCCCACTAGACTGACTACAGACATCATTCCAGAGAGAGGCACTTAAAGCATGAAAAAGTTCTTTAAAAAGCATCTAAGAATGCCTTCCCTTTAACTTAAGCACAACCTAATTCTTTGTCGATTTGCTCTACAACTAGACCATTAATAATAATAAAAAAAGAAAAGAAAAGAAAAAGAGATTGAGGTCCGTACGCTGCAGAGTTGCACATATATCAAGAGTTTTTGGGAAAGTGAAGTTTCCCAATGTTGACCAAAGGATCACAGCCTAGCCCACTTATTTTAAATCCAGAGGGATGTGAGTACAATAACCCACCCATCCATGATGATAATTCTCTGGAGGCAAAGCTAGAAAAACTACCAGCCACAAAACGCATTGGAGAAGCTATTCTCTGCAACGCTCTCTTGAAATACAAGGAAATCAGAAAGAATACAGAAAGAAATACAGAAAGAAGAAATCGAAGTTCAGTTCCAGAGCATGAGAGCAGCACATGATATGAACTTAACTGATGGCTGAATGAAGGAAGTCAAATTTCTCATGATTAAGGGACTACTCATGAGAAGATATTAGAAAGTAAACCACTGAGGGTTCGCTGATGAATTTCAGGCAGGGCTCTATGAACCCTACTCATTTTTAAAGAAGCGGATTGCTAGGTGAATAACCTATTCTAACACGCCTGTTTGCAGTATTTCTGGCCTATGCACTTACTTAGTGTCCTTCGGTAGGATTTTGGCTCAGATGGACTTTTGTAGCAGCCTTTCCCTTCCTGTTGTCTGTTTCGATTCATTCTGGAGTTCCCATACTGGTGCCTGATTGGTTTTCCCTGTAAATGAGCCACAGTGGCACAGTGGTTAGAGTGCAGTACTGCGGCTACTTCTGCTGACTGCTGGCTGCCTACAATTTGGCAATTCAGATCTCACCAAGCTCAAGAGTGACTCGGCCTTCCATCCTTCCGAGGTGGGTAAAATGAGGACCCTAATTGTTGTGGGCAAGATGCTGACTCTGTAAACTGCTTAGAAAGGGCTGTAAAAGCACTGTAAAGTGGTATATAAGACTATTGTTATTGCTATTATAAGTGCTGATATTATTGCTGATATAAGTGCTATTGTTATTGCTAAATAATCACAAATGTCCACTTGCTAAATAACCACAAATGTCCATCCATCCTTTAGATCTTACATTGAGGTACATGAGTAGTACATCCTTTAGATCAGACATGTGCAACCTTTTGGCTTGTATGGGCCACATTGGGTGAAGAGGCATTGTCTTTGGCTGCATCTAAAATATATAATAAAGTTAATGTAAACAAATATACACATAATGATGTTACGTTTATGCTCTTCTGAGGATGCATTACAAGCAGTCCAGGATCGTATATAGCCCATAGGCCCCAAGTTGGATGCATCTGCTTTAGGTCCTACATTCAGGACTAGTGTTAAGTCTGGAACCTTGAGTGAATCTGTGATTGAAGCAGATGTATCCTTCACTATTGGTCTTGTCTTCTGCATGTTCTTTGAGTTATAGTTCAACAATATCTGGAAGAGCACAGGTTTCCCATTGTTGATTCAGCAGGGAGAAAAGCTTTAATGGTGGGCTTCACACCTGATAAACTGTTGGGAAATGAAACTTCTCTGTTGGCATTTGGTGGAAAGGGAGAGACAAAAAACAAAAACCAAGGTAAGAACATGCACATGAGAAATATTGTCCTGAGAACTACCGAGTTCAGTTTGAGGGCTCTAAATGTGATCTTGTTAGTTAGTTGTTGTCAGTTGTGAAGTTGTGTCCGACCCATCATGACCCCATGGACAACTTTCCTCCAGGCCTTCCTGTCCTCTACCATCCCCTGGAGTCCATTTAAGCTCACACAGACTGCTTCAGTGACTCCATCCAGCCACCTCGTTTTCTGTCGTCCCCTTCTTCTTTTGCCCTCAATCATTCGCAGCATTAGGCTCTTCTCCAGTGAGTCCTTCTTTCTCATTAGATGGCCAAAGCATTTGAGTTTCCTCTTCAGGATCTGGCCTTCTCAAGAGCAGTCAGGGTTGATCTCCTCTAGGACTGACCAGTTTGATCGCCTTGCAGTCCAAGGGACTCGCAGGAATCTTTTCCAGCACCAGAGTTCAAAGGCCTCAATGCTTTGACACTCAGCCTTCCTTATGATGTTGGCTAATTTAGGACAGTTTAGCTTGTTTAGGACAAAAATGTAGAGCAGAAGCACTGCAAAAGAAAAAAAAAAGCAGTGGGAGATGTGCAGAAGCTAGAGAAAGAAAAAGAAGCAATTACAGTAACTGATCAGCTATCTATTTGCTGTCTGACAGTTTGTCTATGCCTGAAATGAATGACAGATAAATACCTTTCCATTTTTTTTTGATGGTTTAATTAACCAAGTAAGTTGGGCACTGGGAATTGAGACTTCTTACTAGCATATGCTCTCAAAGAGCTTGGAATGTCTTTATCATATAATATAATAGATTATATTATATAGGGGGTTGAGGATCTAGAATAGAATAGAATAACAGAGTTGGAAGGGACCTTGGAGGTCTTCTAGTCCAACCCCCTGCTCAGGCAGGAAACCCTATACCACTTCAGACAAATGGTTATCCAACCTCTTCTTAAAAACTTCCAGTGTTGGAGCATTCACAACTTCTGGAGACAAGTTGTTCCACTGATCAATTGTTCTAACTGTCAGCAAATTTCTCCTTAGTTCTAGGTTGCTTCTCTCCTTGATTGGTTTCCACCCATTGCTTCTTGTCCTGCCGTCAGGTGCTTTGGAGAATAGCTTGTCTCCCTCCTCTTTGTGGCAACCCCTGAGATATTGGAAGACTGCTATCATGTCTCCCCTGGTCCTTCTTTTCATTAAACTAGACACACCCAGTTCCTGCAACCGTTCTTCATATGTTTTAGCCTCCAGTCCCCTAATCATCTTTGTTGCTCTTCTCTGCACTCTTTCTAGAGTTTCAACATCCTTTTTTTTCTGATACCTTTGTGATATGATATCTTATCATACAATCTAATTTCTCATGGTGATGGATCCATTTCTGATGGAAGGAGACCATTTGGAGAGGCAATCAGGAAAGGTCCTTAGTTCTTTCTGGTGGTGCAGCTGTTTCTGAAATAAGACAGGGATAGTAAATTAGCCTGGAAAGAAAAGGTAGGATGAAGAATCTTTTCAGGAGCTTTGGGAGAGAGTGAGAGAGCAAAAGAAGGGATTCTAAAAAAAAAAAAAAAAAAAAAGAGTAGGATTCTCCAGAAATATGACAGGTCTCTCAACATCCCTATTTGTGGATTAGAGGAATTGGGGCATAATTTTCCAGAATTGCTCAGGAGGGAATAAAAAATTCTCAGTCACTTTTCTTGGTGGTGAGGTCTTGGTCATTGAAAGTGGCAGTGACATAATTGCTTTCCTTTCCTCCATTTTTTACCCCTTCTTGGCTCTTTTTTTTTTCCTAATGAGTGTATCTGTATTTCATAAAAAAAAAAACCTATAAATTGTCTGAAGAAATTCTGTTTTGATGAACTTCTTTCTGATCTTTTGCTCTCTGCTGGTCTATTTGTCTCTGAAGACACTCAACCGAAGCTTTTATTGCTCTAATTGGAGCCAGATAGAAAATTCTGAAGTATATATTATTTTTTTTTCAGAAAAATTTCTGATCTTTTTCTTGTTCAAGAATACCCATTCACCCACCAATAGATGTCAATTTGCATTTGTTTTCCAGAAGGTTGAGTAATTTTGGAGACCATTATTATTTCCATTATTTGATTACCATATTTACCCAGGGGTGGGATTCTACCAGTTCAGACCGGTTCGGGCGAACTGGTAGCTCCAATGATCAGCTGGGCCCCTGCGCTTTACTTACCTTTATCTTTGCAGCTGATTAGTGCGGCAGAGCGGATTCCATAGCTTTGGAATCCATATTAGGCTGGAAACTTCCATGCTGCCACCTTCTCATGTGTAGGAAAGTAGGAGGGGGAATTTAGTAGAGGGGTTGTCTTTAGACATAATAGCATTCTTCCTGTCGGTCAAGGTCAGGCCGATCCTGCATCTGGAGAAGGAGTGGTTGGAGTGAGGTCTCGAGATGGGACAGATGGTGATTGGAGCATGTGATTGACTGAGGAGTGAGGAGATGTTTTGGGGGGTTTTGATTTACTGAGGGAAAACCCAACCCTCCCAGATTCGATTTTCCCAGATGTGCCAGTCTACCTATCCTAGTAAATAGAACTTTGAAAATGCTTGCTTCAGAGTTTTTACTTGGAGCTGGGGAGTTTTCTGGAATGCTGATACCTAGCACTAACACTTAAGGTGATTTTTCATTAAACTGCGCACACCTGCGCAGCACACAATCACCGAACCGGTTGTTAAACCGGAAGGATCCCACCACTGCATTTACCTACAGACTGAATTTCCACGTGAGGCTTGAATATAGCTTGTTCGATAAACCATAGGACTGAGGTGTAATTTCTGCATTTCATCTACTGTAAGTACATTACGCAATGTGCTTTTCACAAAACCAAACCAGCCACATTGTGTACATTACGAGACTCTGATCACATCACACAGAACGCCCGAAAGCGTACTAGATCAGAAACACTGTGAAGGCTGCAAAAAATCCTGACTTGGATGCCAGCCCAATTGCTGCTGATAACATTTGCAATGGTAATTCTAATAACATTAGAGTCAGACAAAGGACAATCTTTGTAGCTCAGGGTTGAAATGAGGGGTCCTTAGTGCTCTCTGAACTTGACTGTTTTCTTGCAGACTTCATTTCCCAAACTAGGTAACATCACCAGTGCACCAAGGATCTCTCAATGTTAGAGACACTGTATAAAGTGTTTAGGGAAGTGGTGGCTCAGTGGCTAAGATGCTGAGCTTGTCGATTGAAAGGTCGGCAGTTCAGCGGTTCGAATCCCTAGTGCCGCGTAACAGGGTGAGCTCCCGTGACTTGTCCCAGCTTCTGTCAACCTAGCAGTTCGAAAGCACGTAAAAAATGCAAGTAGAAAAATAGGGACCACCTTTGGTGGGAAGATAACAGCGTTCCGTGCGCCTTTGGCGTTGAGTCATGCCGGCCACATGACCACGGAGACGTCCTCAGACAACTCTGGCTCTTCGGCTTTGAAACGGAGATGAGCACCGCCCCCTAGAGTCGGGAAAGACTAGCACATATGTGCGAGGGGAACCTTTACCTTTTACCTTATATGAAGTGTTTGGAGATGCTTCTTCAAAAAGTGAATAATTTAAGATAGACCAAAGTATTTGAGGCTCAATGGAAGAATGCTTCCATTTCATTTGAGATGCCCCTACTGCAACCACTATTATTTCAAGGCACAGCACTTTTCAATAGGATCTGCTCCATACCTTTTTTACTGATCAGCATTTTTTTTTTTTAATTTGATTTATATGCCGCCCTTCTCCAGAGACTCAGGGCGGCTTACAATGTGCTCAGCAATTTAATTAATTCTGCATCTATACCTCTCTTTTATGTTTGTTCTAATACTCCAGGTGCCTTGCAACGCTAACAGTGCAAATGATACATCAAAGGGAAATTAATACCACTGAAATAAAAACTTACATTAAAATTAGCTTTTAAACTAATAATTAAGCCCCTAAAAATATGATGGGGCAAGTCAAGGAGTATTTGCAAACTGTGAATGTGTGTTCTTTTGGGAGAGAATGCTAACCTACCCAGAACAATCTTCACATCATAGATCTGGGGTACCTCTTTTTCTTACTAACAGCATCTTAGTCTTGTCTGCATTTAATTTTAGCTTCTTATCCTTCCTCCAGTCTGTTTTTTTCAGATTAGACAGCATTCAAGGATATCATTTCTTTCGTTTGACTCAGAAGGAGAGAAGCAGCAGAGTTGGCCTCCCACCCCAAAAACTCCAGGACCTCTTGTATTGGTTAAAACATCAAAGGAGAAATAGAACCCTGGAGAATACTTTGAGGAATGAATAGTATTACTCAAAATCCAGCATGAAAGGGATGGATGAAAGGGCTGGAACCACCGCAAAAGCAGGTTTCCAGTGCCCAGTTCAGCCAGATGGCTTAAAAAGATACCATGTTGGTGATGCAGCTAGTCCTTGACTTACAACAGTTCATTTAGTGACTGTCCAAAGTTATAATGGCACTGGGGAAAAGAAAGTGACTTATGACCATTTTTCACACTGATGACCATTGCAGCATCTCCATGGTCAGTGTTTTTTACATTCGGACGTTTGACCACTGACTCTTATTTATGACAGTTGCAGTGTCCTGGATTCCTGTAAATTACCTTTTGAGACCTTCGGATAAGCAAAGACAATGGGGAAGCCACATTCGCTTAACAACCGCGTTGCCAATTTAACAACTGCAGTGATTCACTGAACAAACGTGGCAAGAAAAATCGCAAGATGGGGCAAAACTCACCAAACAAATTTCTCACTTAGCAACATAAATGTTGGGCTCAATTGTGGTCGTAAGTTGAGGACTACCTGTACTGAAAGCTAATGAGAATTTCGACAGAACGATCAGGGTCACACTTCTCCATCTAGATCAGTGGTTCCCAACGTGGGGCACAGGCCCTACACGGGGGCAATTTGATTTTTTTTTTGAAAAGATTTTTTATTTTTAAACAAACATACATAAAACCATCTTCAATTGCAAACCGTGTGTCGGTTGGTTAAAAGTCTTTTGTGCATCATTCACCAAATTCATAGCTTACAATTTACAATTTAGCTAGATTCTTGTATCATCGACCTAATATATATCTATATATTGTTATCCTCATTAATCATTTATTTGACTATGACTATCTCTTCCCTCGTATCATTCAAAGTATTCTAAGATTTGAGTTAATTTTTATTATAACTTTCATTTCGTCCTCTTAAATCTATCCAGTAGTCATACATCTATATATTTCACATAGTTCTACAATTCTTGTATTGTGAAAATCTCTACCATATTTCCATATACTTTTATCTAACCATTGATAGAATAGGTCCCATATCTTATAATATTGTTTATCTTCTTGTTCTCTAATTTCAAATGTCAATTTGCTCATTTCAGCACATTCGGCAATTTGATTTTTAATGGGGGCAATTCAAAAATGTGTGGGTCTAGACTCTAGACTTTAGATCTTAGCAACACCTTTGAATATATGCATAGACAAGATTTGAAGAATTATATGTCATGGGGGGAGGGGCAATCAGGATATTAGAGATGCTTAGGTGGGGCATCGCCAAAAAAAGGTTGGGAACCACTGATCTAGATCCTGGCATATGTAACCTATGATCCTAGGATAAACCTTGGTAGGTGACCAATGCAACAACAAAGTTGTTGTTGTTAGTTGCAAAGTCGTGTCCGACCCATCGCAACCCCACAGACAAGGTTCCTCCAGGCCTTCCTGTCCTCTACCATCCCCCGGAGTCCATTTAAGCTCATGCCAACTGTTCAATGACTCCATCTAGCCACCTCGTTCTCTGTCGTCCCCTTCTTCTTTTGCCTTCAATCGTTCCCAGTATTAGGCTCTTCTCCAGTGAGTTCTTCCTTCTCATTTGGTGGTCAAAGTATTTGAGTTTCATCTTCAGGATCTGGCCTTCTAAAGAGCAGTCAGGGTTGAACTCCTCTAGGACTGACCAGTTTGATCACCTTGCAGTTTAAGTACCATATTTTAGATGAAAGCTCAACTGAAATAGATCCATAAAAATCAGATCCAGATGCATCTGGAATCATGAGGGCATTCACTTTGTAAATCACCTCATCTAAGAGTGGAATATTTGAAGCTGACTTCTAATTATCAAGTTCTTCAGGATCAAGGGACAGTTTTCCAATAATGGTCTTGTAACTGTATTCTATTAAGCAGTAACATCCTGTGCTGAAAGAGTTATTAGTCACCTCTCTTAACCATGAAGCCAATCCCAACTTGACTGATTTAATTAGCCAAGAAAGGCAAGGATTTAGGAAGCAGCTGGTGGTCATCATCTCTTCATGAACCTGTTGAGATTGACAAGTCAACAGATTAGGGGACTGGAGGCTAAAACATATGAAGAATGGTTGCAGGAACTGGGTATGTCGAGTTTGATGAAAAGAAGGACTAGGGGAGACAGGATAGCTGTGTTCCAATATATCAGGGGCTGCCACAAAGAAGAGGGAGTCAAGCTGTTCTCCAAAACACTTGAGGATAGGACAAGAAGCAATGGGTGGAAACCAATCAAGGAGAAAAGCAACTTAGAACTAAGGAGAAATTTCCTGACAGTTAAAACAATTAACCAGTGGAACAATTTGCCCCCAGAAGTTGTAAATGCTCCAACACTGGAAGTTTGAAAGAAGATGTTGGATAACAATTTGTCTGAAGTAGTGTAGGGTTTCCTGCCTAAGCAGGGGGTTGGACCAAGTCCCTTCCAACTCTGTTATTCTATTCTATTCTATTCTATTCTATTCTATTCTATTCTATTCTATTCTATTCTATTCTATTCTATTCTATTCTATTCTATTCTATTCTATTCTATTCTATTCTATTCCATTCCATTCCATTCCATTCTATTCTATTCTATTCTATTCTCTATGAGCTGAAAAGTAATCAACAAGGTTATCTCCCTAGGATTACACACTGTATGACTGTAATCTTGTTGCTGGTATCCTTACGATTTATATTGATATTGTTTCCTGATTGCTTATTTGTACCCTATGACTATCATTAAGTGTTGTACCTTATGATTCTTGATGAACGTATCTTTTCTTTTATGTACACTGAGAGCATATGCACCAAAGACAAATTCCTTGTGTGTCCAATCACACTTGGCCAATAAAAATTCTATTCTATTCTATTCTATTCTATTCTATTCTATTCTATTCTATTCTATTCTATTCTATTCTATTCTATTCTATTCTATTCTATTCTATTCTATTCTATTCTATTCTATCCTATCCTATCCTATCCTATCCTAAACTATCCTATCCTATCCTATTTGTCCCATATGAACAACTTTCAGTGAATCTGATATATTTCAAGAAACTGCAGATATGCCTCAGTTCTTTCATCTGTCAGCTTCTGGTTTTATTTTTTGCCTGCTCAATGCTTGGCTATCTGGCTTTCTAATTCAGTCATCAATTAATTAAGTTTGCAAAGATTTTCGTTGTCAGAAGAGAATGTAACTGCCTCTTTTCTTGCACGCCCAGCCAACGATTTCTCTCGGCCTTGGTTATAATCGCCCTGTTGAGGCTGATTCTGTTTGATCTTCTCATTGTAATGCAGTCAAAAGAAATGAGTCCAGCAAACAGCCTTCCTTAGAATTAAACAGTTTCTCTAATGTGATTACAAATAACTGGTAACGTTTGTAAGAGCGCTATACACACACACACACACACACACACACACGTGTGTGTGTGTGTGTGTGTGTGTGTGTGTGTGTGTATAGTTAATATTTCGGGTTTCTTCCCGTGTAATTGTGGATATATCCCTAAAAGGGTAGAAGCGACATTTCGGCAGAATCCCATAAGTAAACACATACTGGGACTCCCAACCAATCAGAATGAAAAGGTGGAGCCATCCCAGAATACCAGCACCAGATTTGAAATACCAACGTCAGTTAGTGCAAAATGACTGCTGACATAAGCCTGATGATGGCAGATGGGATTCTGCCGAAACGTCGCTTCTACCCTTTTAGGGATATATCCACAATTACACGGGAAGAAACCCGAAATATTAACTATACACACATACATACCCGTGAAAACTTACAGATATATATATATCTATCTTTAGCCAGGTAAACCAAGATGTTATGCAGCCCAAGTGCTTGGTTTACGTAGGTAGAACCTGGCTAAAGAGAAAGACACATAAAACCTACGAAAAAGAAAGAAAAACATATATATGCCAGAACTTGAGGTATGGAGATTCCAGATTTGATGTGAAAAGGGGCCTCTCTTTTAACATTCATATTTCTCTTCACCTTTTCTTTCTTACATTAAGGGTGGAGTTAGTGGAGCTAGTGGGTGCATATATTAGCTAGGAAGCCGGAGAAGAATTTGATCGCAGAAGCCATTCCTGTGAGTCTTCATTTCCAGTGAGTGAGCATTATTCCAATTTCTGCTTTCTCATGGGGGATGTTTTTCAGCTCATCCAAGAATAATATGGTATGTGTGGGATTCATTAGCCAAGTCCCATGGGATGTCAGGATCAGTGAGGTGTGAAAAAGTTCCGCTGAAAATGAAAGTGCTTTCTTTTACTTTCTAAAGGAGAAGAAAATGTTGAAGAAGCCCTAGTGTGGTTTCTCCAACATTTTTTGCACTTCATGATCAGAAGGAGACCAAGGAACATGTTTCTGGGGTTCCAAAAAAGAAAAAAAAAGAAAAAAAAAAGAATCTATCTGAAATCCAGCTGGAGCAAATTTGGATGTTTGGCTTGAGGTCCACTCCCCTGTGGAATCCTCATTAGCAGGAATCAGGTCTCGTTAGGATTGATCATTTTCTCTCTCTCTCTCTCTCTCTCTTTTTTAAAAAAAGCAAGATGGAAGAGGTGTTGTATGGTTACATAGCCCTATCAGGAAATATTGCAGTGCAAACATTTATTCTACAGTGAACCTGATTCTACTGTAAACCTTCTGGGCTTTTTAAAAAAATTAAAGATGGTTTGGTCATCTCCTTGATCCAATCTGATCATATTTTTTTTAATTGAAAAGTCAGCAGTAAATAGAATAGAAGAATAGAATATAATAGAAATAGAAATAGAAATAGAAATAGAAATAGAATAGAATAGAATAGAATAGAATAGAATAGAATAGAATAGAATAGAATAGAATAGAATAGAATAGAATAGAATAGAATAGAATTCTTTATTGGCCAAGTGTGATTAGACACACAAGGAATTTGCCTTAGGTGTATATACTCTCAGTGTACATAAGGAGAATAAAATACATTCATCAAGAATAAAAAGATACAACATTTAGTGATAGTCAAGGTCAGGGGTGAAATCCAGCAGGTTCTGACAGGTTCTGGAGAACCAGTAGTGGAAATTTTGAGTAGTTTGGAGAACCGGCAAATACCACCTCTGGCTGGCCCCAGAGTGGGGAGGGAATGGGGATTTTGCAGTATCCTTCCCCTGGAATGGGGAGGGAATGGAGATTTTGCAGTATCCTTCCCCTGCCATGCCCGAAGCCACGCCCAACAAGCCACACCACACCACACCACCAAGCTACGCCCACAGAACCGGTAGTAGAGAAATTTGGATTTCACCACTAATAAGCCACTAATAAGTTACTAATAAGCTATCAAGTCGTACTAGGAAACAAATAAAAACAATATAAATTGAAAGATACAAGTGACATGGTTATAGTAGTAAATGGGAAGAGACCGATATTAGTAAGGAAGAGAAGAAGAATAGTAATATAGTCTTAATAAATTATTTGACAGTGTTGTGGGAATTAGTTGTTAAGCAGAGTGATGGCATTGGGGAAAAAAAACTATTCTTATGTCTAGTTGTTCTAGTGTGCAGTGCTCTATAGCATCGTTTTGAGGGTAGGAGTTGAAACAGTTTGTGTCCAGGATGTGAGGGGTCTATAGATATTTTCACAGCCCTCTTTTTGACTTGTGCAGTATACAGATCCTCAATGGAAGGCAGGTTGGTAGCCATTGATTTTTCTGCAGTTCTAATTATCCTCTGAAGTCTGTGTCTGTCTTCTTTGGTTGCAGAACCAAACCAGACAGTTATGGAGGTGCAGATGACAGACTCAATAATTCCTCTGTAGAACTGAATCAGCAGCTCTTTGGGCAGTTTGAGCTTCCTGAGTTGGTGCAGGAAGAACATTCTTTGTTGAGCTTCTTTGATGACATTTTTGATGTTAGGTGTCCATTTTAAGTCTTGAGATATGATAGAACCTAGAAAATATGCTAGGCTGGAAATCTGCCTCAAAATGATGCAGTTAAATAGAGCAGGACATCTTGATCCGCTCATCTTAATCTTCATGTGGGTATCTATATTTCTCATGACCTGCTCAGACAGGTAATCTTCTGAGGGAAAAGACCAAGAAGAAGAGCTACATAGAGTGTCCCACAACCAACACAGTGATCCTGATGGAAACTCCTCTTTGGTGTCCCTGACACTACGGTCCTTGGCAGAAACACTCTTTCCAAACAACTTGGAATAGATGGTCTACTGAGACGTAGTTTATAATTCTGATATGAGGTCATGGCTTGTAATTTCCATATACAAATCCTTGCATGTGAACAGTTCAACCCTGGAACAGGTTCCATACTAACCAGCCTGTCTTGATTCCACACCTTCTTTGACTTTTTGAAATTTCCATTTTTTTTCCCATGACATGACCATATTTTCTTGTTCCATCCCCTGCGTCTTGATGGTTGATGATATTAAAATGTTCAGAACTCCTGAATTAGTATTTCAGTGTAATTTTCCAGTGACTACGTGATGTTGATTTTTTTTGACTGTGAACTGTTTGATTACCTCTTGCTGTTTGAAACCACAAATAGAGCACTTGAAGAAGAAAATAAATGAGATACTCCTAATTTATTTTCTTAGAAGGTTTGCAGGTTCTAACTGGAGAAAGGCAATTGAAATTACTTTCAGAAAAAAAGCTATGACCCTCAGATCTGAATTCAACTCCAGCAAGCCTTGAGAAAGACACCGAGTCAAAGAAGTGATGTCCAGTTTGGAAATATTATCACCCATTTAGACATGTGAGCCCTTTGAAACAGGGAGCTGAGTTCAGGGATATCTATACTGTGTGTACTCAAGACTTTTAAGTCAAAATAGAAACTGTAGCCACCTCGAAAATGGCTCCTCTTTGTCTTCACAATGACAGCTTGACAAGTGGGTAGAAGACGTGAAGTTGGTGAAGGAAGAAATGCTATCAACAGTTCCAGGCTGAAAGGGCAGATGGGCCAGATTGGATGAAAATGAAAAGCTGTCTCAGATAATGCAATCATTTATCACATCATCTCACCTGGCAGTTGGATGTAGGCAGGCTTAGGCATTGAGCTAGACACAAGCTACACCTCTTGCATGTATGGATATCATCTTTGGAGTTCATTTGATCTTCTGAAGAGCTTCCCTTCGTAAGACTAAATTCCAGGAAGGAGATCCTTGCATACACTCAGGGCCTCAAGACTTAGAAAGGTCAACAGAGTTGGGACCATCTTGATCATGGATGGAGAATTTTCTTTGTTTTTTTGGGGGGGGATAGACCAGGGGTCAGCAACCTGCAGCTCTGGAGTTGCATGTGGCTCTTTCAACCCTCTGCTGCGGCTCCCTGTCACTCAAAATATGCGTCACAACCGCCAATGTGCGACATCCGTTGGCATGCAATTTATTGAGCTTTTCAACTCCCAGTAGGCCAACCATGGATCAATCCAAGAAAAGAAAAGTTTCAGAAGAAAACAGAACGTTTCATTCAACTACATATGCTAGTTTTGTGGCCGCTCAAGAAATAGTCAGGCACGGGAAGGGTTTTGTGGCTCCCGGTGTTTTCTTTTCTGTGGGAAACGGGTCCAAATGGCTCTTTGAGTGTTTAAGGTTGCAGACCCCTGGGACAGACAAATTTTGAAAGATCTGCCATCAAAGCCCCTTCTTTGACCTTCCGTGCTGGATTTATTCCATTATTTATTCCTTCCATTATCAATTGGACAACGGCTATATGAAACCAAAAATGCAACAAGCTCACCTGTAGAATGTATTGAAAAAAATAACCAGACAATGATCTCCATTCTCCATCTCTTTTTGTCCTACCACATTTGGACCTGGACAGGAAACTAGATCTGTAAGGGTTGTAAAATCTTGCAACGTCCATATAAGATTCTTATCGTCTACCCCCAAATGTGGTTCTTTTATGTCCATAATTCAGCACACGTTGAAATTCACTGCACTCAAACTGCTTCCTACTGAACGAGGAACATGTGGAGAGTGAGCGTGTCTGATTACTATGAGAGTTGCAATCTCACTTCTGCTTGTTCGCGAGGTTGGGAATGGATAAGATTGAGCGTTATATAATAGGTATCACTGACAGTTGCATAACTGTAATGAGAGGAAAATTGAATAAATAAAAATAGATACAATGGTACAATAGATCGTACCAAAGCAGGATTAAAAAAAAAAAAAAAAGAAATCAAAACTTGGTGAATAAGCCAAATAATTGGATTTATATAACAAAAAAAACATATTGTGTTTTCCTGTGATATCCGGACCTAGTCTAATAGCTTATTTCCTTAAACAGGAGAGCATTCGCTCATACAGCTCCCAGAATACCTCATAATTATTTATTTTTTAAGCTTAAAAAAGATAAAAATAGGTAAAGGTTTCCCCTGCCAGTCATGTCTGACTCTAGGGGACAGTGATCATTGCTGTTTCTTAGCCAAAAGAGCCAACATTGTCCAAAGAGACTTGGTAATGTGGTAATGTGACCGCATGACTGTACACTGAGGCATGTGGAAGATTGTTGGTTTCTCACCAAAGTGGTACCTATTTATCTACTTTAATCAGTGGAATGACTTGTTCGATCGATTGAATGGCTTGCCTTTAGAAGTTGTGGATGCTCCATCACTGGCGGTTTTAAGAAGAATTGGACCATCATTTGTCTGAAATGGGATAGGGTCTCCTGCTTGAGCAGAGAGCAGAAGACCTCCAAAGTCTCTTCCAGCTCCCTTCCTCCATTACTTGCATTTGCATGCTTTGGAACCGCTAGGTTGGCAGGAAATCTTTTAATATGCCAACTGCTATTCAAGAACTTCTCCAGCCAGTGTTCAATACTGTGCAAAACTGTGAAATGAAGCAGTCTAGTGACACCAAGGAACAAAGCGTTTTCCATCTTCGTATCCAAGCCAAATGCATGGCATTAGTGAGGTACGCAGCGTAGGAAAGTCTTTAGCGGACGTCGTTTCTGCAATCACCACCTGTTCTCAGGATTAGTGACATGTGTTTGAGATACAGTGTTTTCCCAAAGCTGCCCACAGTTGTGCTCTTCTTTCCTACCCCTCCTCACCCCACCAAAGACATGAGTTGTTATTGCTGTTGTTATTATTAGGAATGTCACAGAAGGGCTTTGGAGTGATGGTAACATTGCTAATTAATTAGATCTGTGTACTGTTCCCCTTTCCTCTGGGGTGCTCATTAAAGTATTCTGACAACGCCTTAGAATGGGAAGACGAAAGAAAGAGGTATGAATGGAGGCTAATAAAGCAAAAGAAAGTAGGGCCAATGAATGGAAGGTTGAGAGGAGGAGAGGAGTCGACATAAGAGATGCCTTTAGGATCAGAAAATTAGCAGCTATTAAAAATCTCAGAGGTGTGGCAATTTTAATTTAGTATGCTCTTTTCTAGTTGAAAAAGGGACATGGTGGCTCAGTGCCTAAGACGCTGAGCTTGTCGATCCAAAGGTCGGCAGTTCAGCGGTTCGAATCCCTAGTGCCGCGTAACGGGGTGAGCTCCCGTTACTTGTCCCAGCTTCTGCCAACCTAGAAGTTCGAAAGCACGTAAAAAATGCAAGTAGAAAAATAGGGACCACCTTTGGTGGGAAGGTAACAGCATTCCATGTGCCTTTGGCATTTAGTCATGCCAGCCACATGACCACGGAGATGTCTTCGGACAGCACTGGCTCTTCGGCTTTGAATTCGGCAGTAATTGCAGGAAGCTGGCAGCTAAGTGCTACTTTAACAGCACTTTAGTCCGCTGCGCCACCAAGGCTCTTAATTGTACCCTATGACTTAATGATAGTCATAGGGTACAAATAAGCAATCAGGAAACAATCAATATCAATATAAATCGTAAGGATACAAGCAACAAAGTTACAGTCATACAGTCATAAGTGGAAGGAGATGGGTGATGGGAACAATGAGAAGATTAATAGTAGTGCAGACTTAGTGAATAGTTTGACAGTGTTGAGGGAATTATTTCTTTAGCAGAGTGATGGCGTTCGGGAAAAAACTGTCCTTGTGTCTAGTTGTTCTGGTGTGCAGTGCTCTATAGTGTCGTTTTGAGGGTAGGAGTTGAAACAGTTTATGTCCAGAATGCGAGGGGTCTGTAAATATTTTTACTTTATATTTTA
This sequence comes from Pantherophis guttatus, assembly GCF_059756535.1. Classification (NCBI taxonomy): domain Eukaryota; kingdom Metazoa; phylum Chordata; class Lepidosauria; order Squamata; family Colubridae; genus Pantherophis; species Pantherophis guttatus. The sequence continues at coordinate 13,662,268 of NC_142075.1, read as the reverse complement.
TACCTTTTAATGTGACAGAAGAGAGATGTATTAAATATATGAGTAAACCCTTCATTTTTGCTTGGATTCTGCCTACTTCCTAGACTGTGACCATTGCATGCTACTGAAAAACTGAGTCTGCCCTCAACCAAAGCCATGTTTATCCTGGGATGCAAGAAAAGCAGATGTGTACCAATTTTCATCACTCTGCTTGGACCAAAGATATGTATTCTTTAGTACCTATCCTTACAATTAGTCCTCATAAGCCAATGCATTATGGCTTTAGCGTCAAAGCCAATAGCGTCAGAGGCAATCTAGGCCTCAGGCCTCTAACTCAATTCTGCTCTTCCAAAACCATCCAAGGATCTGCAAGAGGAGGAAGAGAGATATGTGTGGAATGATAAAACGGGTCACATGGATGAAGGAGCCATTGTTACGTAGGTTTCTAGCTTCTTTCCCAACCCTTTTAATACATTCCTGGCCTAAAACTTTGCTCGGGTAAAGATGATAGAATAGTTTTGTTAAGCCAAATGGAGTTCTATCAATTCTGTCCAAATGATCTTGATTTGAAGGGGGAAAGTGCCCAGGAATGTTTGCATATGCTTCCACAAACCCATTTGCTGTTTAGGTGTCAGAAATAAATTTTACCACTGGAGTCGGCAGCATCTGATTAGTGAATTATTCAGTTTGGATATTGTACGCTGTGTGACCTCATTAGTAACCCTGAGGTGAGTGGGATGCATTAGACTAACCACGGCGTTGCCATTGAGGAGAAGGATGGGGGCATTAAAATGGATTAAAGTGCTTTACCAAGAAATGCAATACACAACCCATAAAAAATATTTTAAAAAGCACATTGTTAAAGCTGGAAATAAACAATCCAGCATAAAGCAGAGCTGGCGGGGAACAACAGGCAACAATTCACAAGCAGGGAGTCTTCTTGGCTAAAAATCTAACTTTTGTTTTTAGCATTGCAATGCCAAATGTCTAAATGGAACTCACTATCCATTTTGGCTAGATATTGGTTCAAATCATCTTTGTTCTTGTTGTTAATTGTGAAGTCGTGTCTGACTCATTGTGACCCCATGGACAATGTTCCTCCAGGCCTTCCTCTCCTCTACCATCCCTTGGAGTCCACTGCCATCCAGCAATCACGCCAACTGCTTCAGTGACTCCATCCAGCCACCTCGTTTCTCTGTCGTCCCATTCTTCTTCTGCCCTCAATCGTTCCCAGCATTAGGCTCTTCTCCAGTGAGTCCTTCCTTCTCATTAGGTGGCCAAAGGATTTGAGTTTCCTCTTCAGGATCTGGCCTTCTAAAGAGCAGTCAGGGTTGATCTCCTCTAGGACTGACCGGTTGGTTCGCCTTGCAGTCCAAGGGACTCGCAGGAGTCTTCTCCAGCACCAGAGTTCAAAGGCCTCAATTCTTTGGCGCTCAGCCTTCCTTATGGTCCAACTCAGTGGTGGGTTTCAACATTTTTTACTACCGGTTCTGTGGGTGTGGTTTAGTGGGCGTGGCTTGGTGGGCATGTCAGGGGAAGGATATTGTAAAATCTCCATTCCCATCCCACTCCAGGGGAAGGGGAAGGTTACTGCAAAATCCCCATTTCTTCCCAATCAGCTGGGACTTGGGAGGCAGAGAATAGATGGGGGTGGGGCCAGTCAGAGGTGGTATTTACCAGTTCTCCGAACTACTCAAAATTTCCGCTACCTGTTCTCCAGAACTGATCAGAACCTGCTGAAACCCACCTCTGGTCCAACTTTTACAGTCATACATTGCACCTGGGAAAACCATAGCCTTGACTACATACACTTTTGTTGGCAGGGTGATGTCTCTGCTTTTTAGTAAGCTATCTAGATTTGCCATAGCTTTCCTCCCCAGGAGCAAACATCTCAAATCATCCAGTCTAGCTTTTTAAAGCTTTTATGAAGTAATGGGCAACTAAGGTGCCTTTGGAATTTTATGCCTCACGTGTGAAAAATAAGCACAAAGGAAAAATGTTCCATCTAGGAACTTTTAATATCTACATCATCAGAGGTACATAGCCTATATTGTACCTCTGATATAGATAACAGTTCAACTTCATATCCAGTTGAAGAATTGTGACTTCTACAATCCTGAACCACAATAGGCAATAAGCAGAGTGATAAACTATGTACACAGCCATTTTGCAGTTTTCCCATGTCTAATATAATGTGATAGAGGAGAAAGAGCAGAGGAAAAGTACAGAAAAAGAGTAACAAAGGGCAAATTGAAGCAAATGAACCTATTTCTAAATGAATTATTAGTATCGGGTACACATAAATATAATTTTGAGCTATCTGGATTGATGGCAGTTGCTAGTCGAGCCTCCGTGAAACTGTCTGCTTTTTTAAAAAGTCACATAAGTCAGTGGCTGTAATACTTCATTACTGAGCAATGAATCCCAATTATCCCCTCTGTGGATATTATTTATCTGATTTAAAAATAAATCTTCCCCAAATGTTCCCTTCAAAATTAGACAGATCGGCCCCGTCAAATCGGAAGATTCAAAGATTGAAAAACAAACAAACGTCATGCAAAGCCCTGGTGGAGTTGCACATTCAGGAAGGAAGGAAGGAAGAGAGAAACAATATAGAATTTTGGATGGTGATGATGATGATGATTTTACATCTCCCCCCCCCTTTTTTTTGCTTTTAAAATCCATTGATGTTTTCCTTCCCACTGGATCCAGTGGCAATGGAAATTATATCATTCCAAGCAATTCTACCATCTGTACTCTTGTGAAGACAATACTTTGAAATTGAGGAAGTGTTGGGTTCTGTGAATTCACACAAACCAGATTTGACCCACAAAATACCCCTGGATCCTTCTCACTTTTGTTTTCTACCGATGATGAAGCTCTAGCTTTAGACAGCTAAAACCCAGGAAGGTCCCAAAGAACTTTAAAGTTGGATTTCTCCTTCCAATGATGGAGCCCATTTTTTGCTATTTCAAGAGATCTGTTCCATCTCTATGCCCTTGATGTCCTCTAAAAAACAATTGATCGGATCCATTCCTGCAATTATTTGTCAAAGTAGTTCAAACTCTGCTGGCATTTTTTTTTATCACCTCCCCACCCCACCCCTTCTCCATCCATCCATCTTCTTTAGATGCACTTGAAAACCTATTATCTTAAAAAATATACTTTGCACAGACTCAACATTGATCTCATCTACATTGTTTCCAGATGAAGAAAGTGAGACTTGAGCATGCCTTCAGCAGTGTTTTCACTTGCCCTTCGTTTTTTGCTTTTGGGTTAAGAAAGTGTGGGTTTGGGGGTTAAGAAAGCATGGATATACTTCAGAAACTGAAGTCTGTGTGAAGGTGGGGGAGAGATAATTGTCTGAAGCCAATAGATTTTAACAGGGGGAAAAGTCTGACATGCTAATATTTGTTGGCTCAGCATCCATTGCAGACAAATGGCTGCTAAAAGGCTTTGTGGTTCATTGATGTCCATGTTTTTAACCACACATTCTTCACCCTTTTCTTGAGATGATGCCTCCTGTTTCTGCAGCTGCTACTCTTTCTTATAATATAGCCAAGCAAATGTACAGAAAATTACGGCACTCTGAAGCATAAATACTGGTGTCACGCTGGAAGATTATCTTTCTATTTTATGATAAAGTGTTTTCTGGAACTTCTTTCAATAGAAACAAGAATTTTGTTGAAATTCTCATGGGTGCTTGATGATATGGTATTTATTTAGAAGGTGGTCAAAAGGTACATGTGAATATCCTATTTTTCATTGTGCAATTGTCTGTCTGCTGGTCTACAGAAACCTTGGTTTTTCACACTTCCATTAAATCTACCTGGAGAGAACATTGTTTGTTGGATTTCTTCAGGTACCCTATTTCCCCAAAAATAAGACCCAACCAGAAAATAAGTCCTAGCATGATTTTTCAGGATGCTCGTAATATAAGCCCTACCCCTCAAAGTAAACCCCAGCTAAGATTGTCAGCCAGATGGATGCATTTACTACCATATTTTCCCCAAAATAAGACCTAACCAGAAAATAAGCCCTAATGCATCTTTTGGAGCAAAAATTAATATAAGATTTTTGGGGAATTAATATTCTTATTTTTGGGGAAACACGGTAGATACTGTAAGTGTTGGCATCCAAATAAATGTTAGACTAATGAAAAGGTGCGGAGCAAAAAAAAATATCACCAAACACAATATTTGACACCCCCAACTGTTTATCTGAACAAAAATTAAGGGCCCTAAAAGGCTTTACAAACTTCAAAGCTTCCTACTTTGGCGATAAATATTTTCTCAAAAGCTGCAAGACAGATTTTAGCCCAGCTTTATAAATACTGCATTATTACACAAAATCAGGACTTATCTGCTCCATTTGTAGACATCTATGGCAGGTAGATCTTTCATCCTGACAACAAACTAAAAAAAATATCTGTTCTGTGTTTATAAGGACAAAAAAAAAAAAGACTAACCTATAGTTTATTTTTAAATTTCTAATTCTTACATCCAAAAAATGGGCTGGCTATAGACTTAATCCATAAGTTTTCAATAGGTTTATGTTTAATATTATTCAAATTGGATTCAACTCAATGGACTGTGTATGATTAAGGTATGCTGTTGTTTAATAAAATGTCTGGTTGAAATTATAATCTTAAAATTTTAGAAATAGAGAACACAAAAAACCTTATTCATTGACTTACTGGGATTGTGGTTATTCATAATTTTGCTGCTATATTTATCCACAAACCTGTGATTAAGTAGCACATAAAAATAAATTACAGTTGAATGAACTCTGAGGAAAATGTTCCTTTAGTCCCCTGGAAATCAAGAAAATCAAGAAAATCTAGTTTTAGGTTTGCCTTACCACCTTGCCGATTATTGGAAGTGTCTTCTGCCTATTCTGTCTCCACATTGCTGTTATGAGGGCAAATAAGCTTGACCTCCATGCAGAAAAATAATTCTTAAAGTCAATATCTAGAACTTTCCTCAATGCCAGTTGAACAAGTTACCTTGTTTTCCCAAAGACAAGACCCAACTGGAAAATAAGTCCTAGCATGATTTTTCAGGATGCTCGTAATATAAACCCTACCCCCCAAAATAAGCCCCAGTTAAGATTGTCAGCCAGATGGGTGCATTTAGCACCGTATATCCCCAAAAATCAGACCTAACAAGAAAATAAGCCCTAATGTGCAAATTGTGCAAATTTGGAGCAAAAATTAATATAAGACCTGGACTTATTTTTGGGGAAACACAGTAATTATCACCATTTTTTGTAGCAATAAATTCCACAAGTTAATTTTTTTTTTACAAACGACTAATTATTCACCATAAATCCTTATCATTTTCACCAGGTGATATCTAATATAAGAAATGGAAAAACAATATATCTCCTAGTCTGGTTCAAGGAGTCTTTTCTTTTCTGTCAATGGTTTCCTTGGATTTGAGGTGTATAAACTTTAACTACATAGAATTGACTTTTTTTCCCACTAGAACCCCAAGTTATGTTCAAATAAGTTGAGTCAGAAAAATGGAGACAAAGTGATCTACTTGGAGTGTTCCAAATAAATCTTTCAGACACCCTCAAAATTGGTTATAGTGGTTGAGACTGTTGGAAGATGATTTAACAACATCTGGAGGCCAGAGGTTTCTCATTTCTCCAACTATGCATTTGGACACACACACACACTTTATTTTCTGGATCAAAGGTGTCATCTAACTGCAATTGTAGCATGAATGTTATTGGAATTTACAAATAAATTAAAGCACACAACTGAAGTCCTTCTCAAATCAAATTAGTTAGCTGGAACTGTCCAAGGTTCTGAAGCAAGATTTTTCTGGTTTAATCCTCATGGACCAAACTCCACCAATTTTTGGTTTATTAGCTCATCACGGATGAGAATTAGCCAAAAAATATATCATGGTCCATTAATGAATTTTATTTATGTTGTGTCGAATTCAGACACACTGGCTGAATTTGCATGGCAAATTTAATCAGGTCAATGAAAGAACTACTAAACACTTGTACACACCATACCAAACTTTTGGATAATGTGCAGATCCCAGGAAATTTGTTTACTTTATGATTTCATGTATTGTGAACCCCCAAAACAAATTAATTAAGTAACCAGTTAAGCTTGTGATGTGAATCCAGTACTAAGAACCCACTGCACTTTGTGGCATTGTGATTCTTTGCCTTAAATACTTCTCCAGGCCTTGGAATATATCCAATCCTTGTGCATGGAGATGGTCAAGATTCTATAGTAATACTTTAATTCAGTAATGAGCTAAATTGACCATAGTTGTTCCTCTGTGTCCTATTTTTCAGGTTGTTGCCCATAAGTTCTGATCAAACAAAGATCTGAGGTGAGACTTCAGCATGAGCTCGCATTTAGAAATGTGAAGAAGAAAAGGTAGGGGAATAGTAATTTTCTAACTAAACATTTCAGAGAGAACTATATAGTTCTGAAGAAAGAAAACTAAAAGTGACAATATTATACCCTGTTTCCCTCAAAATAAGACATCCCCTGATAATAAGCCCAATCAGGCTTTTGAGCACATGGCAATAAGGCCAAGTGCTTATTTCAGGGTTCAAAAAATATAAGACAGGGTCTTATTTTTGGGGAAACACGGTATGTATGTATGCATGTATCTATCTATGTATGTATATACTGTGTTTCCACCGAAATAAGATCAGGTCTTATATTAATTTTTGCTCCAAAAAGATACATTATGACTTATTTTTCGGTTACGTCTTATTTTGAGGAAAATGCATACTAAATACCTCCGTCTGCTGACGATCTTAACTGGGGCTTATTTTTGGGGTAGGGCTTATATTACGAGCATCCTGAAAAATCATCCTAGGGCTTATTTTCTGGTTGGGTCTTATTTTCAGGGAAATATATATCGGTATATATTTCATATACCAATTAAGGGGCTTTGCTATGAAAACAAATCAATTTTCTGATTTCACACAATATCCTTTGTGAACAAAGATTCATTTTAGCAATTCAGTGGTGATTTCAATCATCTCTGAATCTACTTTCTAAATATGATTATTGGCTTAGGTAAAATGTAATTTGATTTGTTGCTTCTGACTGAACTAACAATACAATGCATTTGAACACATGTGCAAGAAGAAGTTTAGTCCTAAAGTATGAGATAAAAATTCAAAATCAGACTGAATTTGATGGGTTATCTGCATGTTCCTATAGCTTCATATATATATACAATATGCTAACTTAGTATTAATTCTGATTATACACCATCATTTACTGTGTTGTATGAATGTAGTTTTAGCTGGATAGTGCATTATTTAATATATTGTGAAAACTTAGAAAATGGTTACAGTAAGTGTACTGTATGAATAAACTCAAAGAAAGCTTTCCCCCCCTCTTTTAAGTTTGTCACCAATAAATCCAACTGGCTTTAATGGAAGCTTTTAAGTAGAAAATATGCTTTGTATTTCAGAGTGTTGTATTTATACTATTGGTACATTCTAGTGTAAAAGTGTTATTTGAAAAAAATAAAGCTGTACCTTGGGATCAAACTGAACATTATCTTAATGCAAATTCTGAATTCAGAACTCATATTCTATATCATTGAACTAGAGATCTTGTCTCTATTTAATCATCTTTTCTCTTCCCAGATTATTCCTTATAACCCATCTTTATTGCTTTTCTTGCTTCTCTGAATCTTCCTTAAAATGTGCTTCCCAGAACTAAATTGAAGACCAACTATTTTGACCACTGCAGCATACAATGGAAATATTAGTTCATGCTAATTCACAGACTATTTTCCTATTGTGCACTCTGACATTTCATTTGCCTTTTTAGAGGGCATTTTCCACTAGCATCCGATGCTCAATTTGTGATTCATTTCTATTCCAAGATCCTTTTAACACATATGATTACCAAGCGAAGTATTTAACATATTAATTATGTGCAGTTGGTTTCTTTTTTCTTACGCGAAGAACTTTGCATTGTCTCTCTTCAATTTTAGGCTGTTATTTTTCACCAATTCCGTATTGAGATCTAGCTTGGTGTAGTGGTTAAGGGAGCTGGCTAGAAAGTGCGATGCTATGAGTCCGTAATGGTGAACCTATGGCACGCGTGCCACAGGTGGCACACAGAGCCATATTGATGGGCACGCGAGCGTTGCCCTAGCTTAGTTCCAGCACGCATGTGTGCTCTGGCCAGCTGATTTTTGGGCCTTCTGGGCCCAATGTAAATTGGCAAATGGGCTGTTTCTTGCCCCCAGAGGGCCTCCGGAGAGGTGGGGAAAGCTGTTTCTGCCCTCCCCAGGTGCCTAGAAAGTCTCTGGAGCCTGGGGAGGGCAAAAAATGGGCCTACCGGGCCCACCAGGCCATCACATGCCAAAAGCAAGGGGAGGATGGGGGGGTCCCGCATGCATCATCCCGGTGTTGTCACGTGACGTATCACTACTTTCCCCCCTTCACTAAAGGGGGGCATGGGCATGGCCAATGTATGACACATCCGGCCCACAAGCCCGTGAGTTTGAACCCCTGTTCTAGACTATTCACAACTCCTGTTCTAGACTATTCACAACTCCTGTTCTAGACTATTCACAACTCCTGTTCTAGACTATTCACAACTCCTGTTCTAGACTATTCACAACTCCTTATTCTCATCAGGAAAAAAAAAACCCAAACTAATAAGTTTTCCTCTTTTCCTCTTAATTCAAGTGGGTTATGGATTTTTTGAGAATGTAAGGCACACTCTAGACTACTTGATATCTCCTTTCTGTGTGGAGTAAATATTAATGAGCACTCTGTAAGCATGATTTTCAGGCAATTCAGCCCTTATTTAACCAGTCTGCTAATCAGAATGTCATATACTTTACTTAACCAGTCTGCTAATCAGAATGTCATATACTTTACTAAAGTCAAAATATGTACATTATATTTACACTTTCTTGTAAAAAGAAAGCCACCCTATTTTTTTTTTAAAAAGATCAGATTTTGTCTGAGAAGAGCTGTTCTTAGCTAGTTAGGCTGTGATTTTTCTGGATTCATATCAGTGTTGAAATCCAATTTTTTTTTATTACTGGTTTTGTGGGTGTGGCTTAGTGGGCGTGGCAGGGGAAGGATACTGCAAACTCTCCATTCCCACCCCACTCCTGGTGAAGAATACGGCAAAATCCACATTCCTTCCCCACTGTAGGGGAAGGATACTGCAAAATCCCCATTCCCACCCCACTCTGGGGCCAGCCAGAGGTGGCATTTGCCGGTTCTCCAAACTACTCAAAATTTCTGCTACCGGTTCTCCAGAACCTGTCAGAACCTATTGGGTTTCACCCCTGATTCATAACCCTTCAAATTCTTTTAAAGTGCATGGGAGCAGGAATATAGCTTCTAGAGAGCTGTGGTCAGAATGCAGTATTACAGCTTGGCAGTATCTGCCCACTGCCAGGCGTTCGATCCTGACTGGCTCAAGGTTGACTCAGCCTTCCATCCTTCCAAGGTTGGTAAAAACAGGACCAGTGGTGAAATCCAATTTTTTTTACTACCGGTTCTGTAGGCGTGGCTTGGTGGGCATGTCGTGGCTTGGTGGGTGTGGCAGGGGAAGGATACTGCAAAATCCCCATTCCCACCCCACTCTGGGGCCAGCCAGAGGTGGTATTTGCTGGTTCTCCAAACTACTCAAAATTTCCACTACTGGTTCTCCAGAACTTGTCAGAACCTGCTGGATTTCACCCCTGAAAAGGACCTAAATTATTTGGAGGCAATACGCTGACATTGTAAACTGCTTAGAGAGAGCTGTAAAGCACTATGAAGCGGTATCTAAATCTAAGTGCTCTTGTTATTGCTATTCAAGACATCCCAAGATTGACCTTTTTAGGTGATCTTTATCTTCCTGCATTCTTCACTGAGAATCTGAGAAACCGTTTCTGTTAACCTTTCCTTTATTCGGAGCAAATTTAAGGGAGCCCTTTTCATTGTGATACTAGTATACAATATCCAAGTTTTTAGGGAAGCATCTTAGGAACTTGCATTAGGAAGCGAATTCACTCTGATTACATGGCCTCTCTACCACCTCCTTTCTGAAATAGAACCCTATAGATCTGTGATGGCGAACCTATGGCACGCGTGCCGGAGGTGGCACGCAGAGCCCTCTCTGTGGGCACATGCACTGTCACCAGCTGCTCTTCTGGTTTCCAGTGTGCACATGTGCGCCAGCCAGCTGGTGTTTGCAGTTGCCGGAGTGCTGGAAAACGGTTTGAAAATGGCCCAAAAACCGCCTGGAAAATGGCCAAAAAACAGGCATGCATGTGCTGGCCAGTTGCTCTTTGGATTTCCGGTGCTCCAGCGCATCTGAAGACCAGCTGACTGGCATGCACGTGTGTGCCGGAAACCCAAAGACCAGCTAGCTGGCATGCGCATGTGCGCCGGCCAGCTGATCTTTGGGTTTCCGGCACTCCAGCACGCACACCTGCATACGCGTTCCGGTTTGGGCACTTGATGCTGAAAAGTTTTGCCATCACTGCTATAGATCCAATTCCTTTACTCTCCAAAAAAACAAACAAACAAACAAACACCTAATGCATAGACAGCCCATACAGGAGTTTTGGTGCGAGATTTTAATTCTGTAAAAGCACTGTCAACCCCATCTATCAAAACATTACAGGAAACTCATTTAGAACTATTTAATAATATATACACATCCATCCCGTGCCTCTCCAGCCATTTGCACGGCTGATATGTATGGACTTATTTAAAGTCTCTGTTATTCTTCTTTCAATGTTTAGATTGTTTTCCACTAACTATCTTTTGATTACTTGAAGAGAAGCCTCGTTCAGGAGGAAAACAACAACCTTCAGGAGACAGGGAAAGAGTTCGAAGTCTAATATTAAATACACCTTGTTCTCCATTCACACATGTTCTGGTCCGTTACAGGGCAGTTTCAGTGGTGAAATCCAAATTTTTTTACTACCGGTTCTGTGGGAGTGGCTTGGTGGGCATGGCAGGGGAAGGATACTGCAAAATCTCCATTCCCACCCCACTCCAGGGGAAGGATACTGCAAAATCCCCATTCCCTCCCCACTCCTGGGGGAAGGATATTGCAAAATCTCCATTCCCTCCCCACTCTGGGGCCAGCCAGAGGTGGTATTTGCCGGTTCTCCAAACTACTCAAAATTTCCGCTACCGGTTCTCCAGAACCTGTCAAAACCTGCTGGATTTCACCCTTGGGCAGTTTGATAACGTTTTTTCCAACCCTGGGCTTCTTCATCACCTTAGATTTGTGATGGCGAACCTATGGCACGCGTACCATATCAGGGGGCATGCCAGCTCAGCTCTAGACTCCTAGAGAGGCTCTGGAGGCTGGGGACAACAAAAAACGTCACTTCCTGACCCACCGGGAGTTGGGAAATGGGACATTTCAGGCCTCCGGAGGGCCTCTGAAAGAGTGAGGAAGGCTGTTTTCGCCCTTCCCAGTTGCATAGAGAGGATCTGGAGCCAGGTAAGAAAGAAAAACGGTGGGTCATGCAGAATGTTTTGAAGAAAAAAATTCAATTTTCTCCACAATTGTTTTTATTGGGTATAGTTAAGGGTTTCACACGGGGTGAAACAAAATTAATATTGTATATGATAACAGCAGCAAGATTGTTGATAGGTAAATATTGGAAGAATGAAGCTTTGCCTACTATCGAGGAATGGACTTTGAAGATGGCCAGTTTTGCAGAGATGGCGAAGATTTCAGCATATTTAAAAGATTGTTCACAAGAGACTTATGAATGGGAATGGAAAAGGTGGATAGAATATGTTCAGAACAAATACCAAACTAGAAAGTACCAAATAGCTTTTATTTGAAAACAATGTATTAGAAATATCTTAATGTGAAGAGATAAAGAGGGAAAATTATATAGGGGGAGGGATGGGTTCAGGTATATATATTAGTGTTATTAGTTATGAGTACATAATAGGGAAGTCTGGGGGGGAGGGTTAGGGAGGGTTAGGGAGGACGGGAAGTTTGGGGAGGGAGGTGGGGGGGTGAAAAAAGGGGTGAAAATGTAATTGTAAAACTTTTGCAATAAAAAAAAAAAAAAAGAAAGAAAAACGGGCCTACCAGGCCATCGCATGCCAGAAGCAGGGGGAGGGAAGGGGGGGTTGCATGCACAGGGCAGGGCACATAAAATTATGGGTGTGGGCACGCGCGCGCACAAACTTCCCCCACCCTCCCCTCTCCTGGCATGTGATGGCAAAAAGGTTAGCCATCACTGCCTTAGATGCTGTTTGCCTATTAGTTGAGTAAACATCCCTAAACATACCGGTATGTTTTGCTTTTAGAAGAGAAGTTGAGAACAACGCATAAATGAAAGATGAGTGCAGACATTGCTTCAGACCACTGATAAAACTTTCATTGTTAAAAGAATTGCCAAATTGGTGTTTGTGTGTGTGTGTGTGTGTGTGTGGAGAGGCGGGGAAGGCAGGGAGAGAGAGCTGCTGTTGCAGGCAAGATTTTTTTTAAAAAAGCCCCTCCCCCAATTGTCTTGTGTGGAAGCCGAGTATTTGGCTCCTTTGCCAACTGTCTTTTGATTAAACCCAGATTAGTTTCTGATTTTGGAGTAAAGGCAGAAGCCCCCCTTTCACCATTTACCCTGTTAAGCCATGAGTATTAATGTGGATATTGCCAAACGACACTATCGATGCGTAACAAGAATGCGCCAACACACTTGGGGGGAGGAAACTCAGAATTTCAAACTCTACACAAGTAGAAAAAAATATCTGGGGAGGGGGAATTAAGGTCTAAGGCAGTGGTGGGTTCCTCCCGGTTCGGCCCGGTTCTCCCAAGCCGGTAGCGGTGACGATATGACGTCACCGAACTGGTTCACCTTCACTGGTTTACCTTCCCCATGCCCAACTGGGTATCAGAGATAATAGAATTATTGAAACCTGTTTGTGGAGGAAACAGGTATTACTTGAATTATAGGTTGCTAGCTGGAAATATTTGGGAGTTGTTGACACTGGAAGGTGGGAAGGAATGAACGGCTTGTCATTATTTTGTTTTTCTTATTCCAGGCATGTAAAAACAATGAAATGCAAACGTTCTAAAATAATAAGTGGCAAAGCTATGTCAGATTTTTTTTTTTTGCTCCCTTAGCTCCAGAGGTGGGTTTCAGCAGGTTCTGACAGTTCTGGAGAACTGGTAGTAGAAATTTTGAGTAGTTCTGGAGAACCGGTAATAAAAGTTCTGACTGGCCCCGCCCCCATCTATTCTCTGACTCCCAAGTCCCAGATGATCGGGAGGAAATGGGGATTTTGCAGTAACCTTCCCCTGGATTGGGGAGGGAATGGAGATTTTACAGTATCCTTCCCCTGCCATGCCTACCAAGCCACACCCACCAAGCCATGCCACGCCGACCAAGCCATACCCACAGAACTGGTAGTAAAAAGTTTTGAAACCCACGACTGGTTAGCTCCTTGTTCTTTTCGTCTTCCACCTCAAAAAGTAAAACTTAAAAGTGGCCAACATCTTTCTCTGAAAAAGCTGTGCCTTTCTTAAGTGTGTGTGTGTGTTTGTGTGTGTGTGAATTGCCATTCATCCCTTCCATAATTACTTACTGATAGAGGGAGAGGACTACAGCATACCCTTTAGAGAAGATTGCTCCCTATATAAAGATTGTTTCTACTTAAGCTATAATTGGTAAACATCACCTCCTTGGAACATTTTTAAGTGCGCCACTATATGTACTATGTACTCAAATCTTGTTTGCATCTTGTTTGAAAGGATGGGCAGTATTTTATTACAGTGCATCATCTGGAAAGGAAGATATTTAAGCCTATCAAATGCACCTTGAGACATTTCAGTGGCAGCATTTCTCCGAATCCCAGTTTTTATTATCTATCATTTACAAGGGGGAAAAAATGTACAGAAGAACTGTCCCTACCATTAAGTAGAGTCAGAGATCTCCCTGCCTGAGAGGCACCTGCTGGAAGGATAGTATTTATTTGAAATAGACAGTCTTATGCATATCTGGGGGCCAAGCGAGGGTAGGTTTTGAAGATAAAAAAACGGAACTTTGCATTGCATCCAGAAAGTTATAGGTAACCAAGTAGACCTCTCAATGTTATGTGTAATTTGCGAATACTGATGATGACTTATCAAGCATGGGGAGCCATGGTGGCACAGAGGTTAGAATGGAGTATTGTAGGCTGACTCTGCCCACTGCCAGGAGTTCGACCCTAACCGGCTCAAGGTTGACTCAGCCTTCCATCCTTCCATCCTTCTGAGGTTGGTAAAATGAGGACCCAGATTGTTGGGAGCAATAACCATTTAGAGAGGGCTCTAAAGGACTATGAAGCAGTAAATAAGTCTAACTCCTATGGCTATTGCTGTCAATACATTCATTTGAGACTAATAACAATTTCAAAGGCAAATCCAAGCAGTGTATTTCATCTAATGAGGAAGTGACAAAGATTTCAGTTACTTTCTCCAAGAATAGCCTTCATAGGAATTGATGACTAAGGGGAGGCTACAGTACTTAAGAACAATCTCTTCCAGGACTCTGATCACCTCTGTGTTTCAAAACTGAACCAGGTTGTCATCTTCCCCGAGTCTTCATGCCGCCCGGCTTGGGTCAGCAGTTGGGGCTCAGCACCCTGGACAGCACTCCGGTATTCAGGGAACTGGTGTATGGTTTAATGGAGATTCGGGTTAATGTCAAGGTTCCAAGTAACACTCCCAATGAAAGAAAACTCCGATTTTAGATGTTCCTCAAAGTTCCATTTTATTAGAGATGTCATATTGGCACATCTGGGAAAACCCAAATCTGAAAGTTTCCAGGTTTTCCGCACCCAAAAGAAAGTCCAAGTCCCTGCCCAGCACCCACACGTCCATCACACGGTCCAATCAAAGCACCATCCCAACTGAAGATGCCTCCAAGTTCCAGCCGTCCAAGTGCAGGGCAAGATGGCCTTGATCTTCTGAGAAAGGAATGTTATTATGACTATACTGTATATCACCATGGCTCCATACAATCCTCCCTCCCATTTCCCACAGCAGTAAATATGGCAGGTCTGAAGATCCAACGAAAAAGATGGCTTCCAGGTCTGACACAGGTGCTTGGTGGCTCTGCCTTCCAGATTGGAGTGAGAACCTACTCAAAACCATACACCCAGAGCCACTTTTTGTGAGATCAGTGGCCATAACAATGTGATTAATAAACCAACACAATGTTTCCTCCCACACTGTGGGAGTTTGAGATGTTGATTGTCCTGAGATAACCATAGCTGTAAAACCAGAACGTGGAATAGCTCATCCTCAACTCTTTCACCACCTCCTGCTTTCTCTGAATGTTTTGTATTTTGAGTTGGTGATTCCTCGTTATTATTTATTATTTTATTTCTTTATTTTGTCAAACATGTATAAGATAAGAATATAAGTATAAACATGATTATGAATACATGAGATGGATATGAATAAAAGGGGACAGTAGGACAGGGACGGTAGGCATGCTGGTACACTTATGCACGCCCCCTTTATGGACCTCTTAGGCATGTGGGGAGGTCAACAGTAGTAGACAGTAGACAGTCTAAAGTTAAAGTTTTGGGGGTTTGAGGATGTAACAACGGAGTCAGGTAGTGCATTCCAGGCCTTGACCACTCTGTTGCTGAAGTTGTATTTTCTGCAATCAAGTTTGGAAGGGTTTACCTTGAGTTTGTATCTATTGTGTGCTCGTGTGTTATTGCAGTTGAAGCTGAAGTAGTCATCGACAGGTAGGACATTGTAGCAGATAATTTTGTGTACTACACTTAGGTTAGACCGAAGGCGGTGTAGTTCTAAGTTGCCTAAGCCCAAAATTTCAAGCCTGGTGGCATAAGGTATTCTGTTGTGAGCAGAGGAGTGGAGGATTCTTCTCATGAAATACCTCTGGACTCGTTCAATTGTATTAATGTCCAATATACAGTGCGGGTTCCAGGCAGATGAGCTGTATTCAAGAATTGGTCTAGCAAAGGTTTTGTATGCCCTAGTTTGCAGTACAATATTACCGGAGAAGAAGCTACGCAAGATTAGGTTAACTACTCTTAATGCCTTTTTGGCAATGCTGTTACAGCGACCTCTGGCACTTAGATCATTTGAAATGAGTACTCCAAGGTCCTTGACAGAGTGAGGGCCGTCTATGAGGTCATATCTGCTTCTTGCCCTTCCTAACCTCTGCAACCACTTTCCCCCAGAAAATGTCAGAAAGAAGGGGAAAAGAGCCTGGATAGCTCTGCAGACAAGGCACTGCAATTTAACACCAGCTGTCCGCAATTAAAGTAAGTTCGAATCTTGCCAGGCTCAGGGTTGACTCAGCCTTCCATCCTTTCTAAGGTAGGTAAATTGAGGACCCAGTTTGTGGGGGCAATAAGCTGACTTTGTATAAAATATACAAAAGTATGAAGGCTATTGTTTAACGCACTGAAAGCCGCCCTGAGTCTCCGGAGAAGGGCGGCATATAAATCAAATTAAAAAAAAAAAAAGTTCCCTGGTCAAACTTCTAGCATGTCTTCTGGCATGAAAGCCAAGGATCTCACATCCCCATCTCTTTTTCTATGTTGCCATTGTTCAGGAACTTGATGCAATTCCCCTGATAGAAAGAAAGCCACAAAAGAGGTACGCAAGGCATGTACAGGAACGAGAATGTGTCACGTATCTGGGTGAAAAGACAGAGACAAACTCGAAATGACTTGAAATGTGTCCTTTGCCATTTATGGCAGCAGGTGGCGGCACTTTCACTTTAAGCTTTGCTCGGATGCTGCGAGGTTGCTGAATTAAATTCGGCAGGTCCGAAAGAGATGTGACAGGACTTTCACAGTTGAGACTGTTCGACTTTTTAAAAAATTTCAAAGCTGTTGCAAACACTTTGACTTTAATTAGAGCAGCGGTGCCCTAGGGAAGGGATGTTCCCCCTCCCTGCCATTCTACCAACCTAAATTATCCACTCGAAACCTCCTGCTCAAATAATTGGATTCTCTAGGCATTAAAACACACACGCACACACCAAAACCTTTAAAACTGTCTCAAGGGAAGGAGCTTCAATTTTCATTGAAGAAGGGGCACTAAAATTGCAGTTAGTTTTCTTTTCCTTTGTGTCAATATATTGATTTAAAATTCCCCACTTAAACTGCTATCATAACCACACTGAGAAAACAAAAACAAAAAAGATACAAGCACAAGAGTAGTATTTACATTTTACGTCCCATATATTCATATCAGTTTTGGTGGCACAATTAAGATCAGACTCATTAGCCCTCCCTCCCCCCTATATAATCCTAAAACTCCATTCAAAATTGAGGTCCCTATTTTTGTTCTACATATTTGAAAATAATACTAAGACTGAGAGATCTCATCAGGTTTGCATGGGTACCAGTGGTGGGATTCATTTTTTTTTACTATCGGTTCTGTGGGTGTGGTTTGGTGGGCGTGGCTTGGTGGGCATGGCTTGGTGGGCGTGGCAGGGGAAGGATACTGTAAAATATCCATTCCATCCCCAATCCAGGGGAAGGTTACTGCAAAATCCCCATTTCCTCCCAATCAGCTGGGACTCGGGAGGCAGAAAAGAGATGGGGGCGGGGCCAGTCAGAAGTGATATTTATCGGTTCTCCGAACTACTCAAAATTTCTGCTACCGGTTCTCCAGAACTGGTCAGAACCTGCTGAAACCCACCTCTGATGGGTACCATAAATGTTGTGGACAGAAGGAAAATGTAGATTAAAAAAATTACTCCAGGGCATTCAGCAGGAGGAAATTTGGACTTGGGATAAGGGGATCAAAAATGGCGTTTGTGCATCAGATTTTTTAAAATGGAAATCCTCTATGTTGCCTCATTTTGCTGCAGGTCCTGATTGTATCTAATGTATCAAAGTATTCTGAATTTGCTTGAAATGCAGAATAGCAGAATAACAGAATTGGAAGGGGCCTTGGAGGTTTTCTAGTCCAATCCACTGCTCAGGTAGGAGACTCCATACCATTTCGGACAAATAGTTGTCCAATCTCTTCTTGAAAACCTCCAGTGATGGAGCACCCACAACTTCTGGGGACAAGCCGTTCCACTGATTGATTGTTCTCATTCTCAGAAAATGTCTCCTTAGTTCTACGTTGGATCTCTCATTGATAAGTTTGCATTGGTTACTTCTTGTCCTGCCCTCAGATGCTTTGGAGAATAACAATGACTGCCTCTTCTGTGACTTTTCTCTCTTCTTAGTGAGGGACTAACACCACTCTATAAAGCCTTAGTAAGACCACACTTAGAATACTGCATCCAGTTTTGGTCACCACACTATCAAAAAGATGTTGAGACTCTAGAAAGAGTGCAGAGAAGAGCAACCAAGATGATTAGGGGACTGGAGGCTGAAACATATGATGAATGGTTGCAGGAACTGGGCACGGCTAGTCTAGTGAAGAGAAGGACCAGGGGAGACATGATAGCAGTCTTCCAATATTTGAGGGGCTGCCACAGAGAGGAGGGGATCAAGCTGTTTTCCAAGGCACCTGAAGGCCAGACAAGGAATAATGGATGGAAACTGAACAAGGAGAGATTCAACCTGGAAATAAGGAGAAATTTTCTGACAGCGAGAGCAATCAACCAATGCAACAGAAGTTGCCTTCAGAGGTTGTGGGAGCTTCATCACTGGACACTTTCAAGAAGAGATTGGACTGCCATCTGTCAGAAATGGTGTAGGGTCTCCTGCTTGGATGGGGGTTGGACTAGATGACCTACAAAGTCCCTTCCAACTCTGTCAATCTGTAATCTTCTCTTACAAAGAATAGAGGAGCAAATGTAGGACAGTGTGGGCAGTGGTATGCTGTTGGTAGGATTGCATTGCCCTGATTCAATACTTCAGGTTACCACCCAGAAATCTCTGTGAATGATTTTGAATTAATCACCGCGTCTCAACTCAATGTGTTTTTTGCAAGGTGTTTTTTTTAAAAATTTTTTTGCTGAGGATAGAGTTATCAGTTCCAGGAGGAAACATGGGATACGAAACTAACAAATAACCTAAATTGGACAATTATGTGCAAAATTACATGCAATAAATGATGGATCCCTGGTGTCTTTGCTGTTTTAAGAAAACAGTAGAAATGTCTAAGTGATGCAGTTTTTCCTTTCTCATCTGGTTAAACGTGGTTCTGGGAGGTTTTCTGACAGTGAGAAATTTTCTGACAGTGAGAGTAATCAATCCATGGACCAGAAGTTGCCTTCGGAAGTTGTGGGAGCTTCATCATTGGAAGCTTTCAAGAAGAGACTGGACTGCCCTGTGTCAGAAATGGTGTAGGGTCTCCTGCTTGGGTGGGGGGGTAGGATTAGATCAGCAGTCACCAACTGGTGAGTCTGCGGACCACTGGTGATCTGCGAGAAAATTTTGGTGGTCTGCAGAAAAAATATTTGCATTTTTTATATTGCACTAAATACTATTTATCTTTTTTAAAAAATAATGTTAGTGGTCCGCGGGATTTAAAATTATGAATTTAGTGGTCCCTGAGGTCTGAAAAGTTGGTGACCCCTGGACCAGATGACCTACAAGATCCCTTCCAACTCCGATAATCTGTTAATCTGTCTGCTGAGCCCATTGCAGGAGGCAGAAGTGGGACTAGCTATCTCTGTGTTCAGGATGTGACAGTGTGTGTGTCTCTCTGTGTGTGTGTGTGTGTATCAGAGGTAGGTTTCTGACCCAGTTCTGGAGAACCTGTAGCGGAAATTTTGAGTAGTTTGGAGAACCGGTAGTAAAAATTCTGACTGGCCCCGCCCCCATCTATTCTCTGCTTCCCGAGTCCCAGCTGATCAGGAGGAAATGGGGATTTTGCAGTAACCTTCCCCTGGAGTGGGGAGGGAATGGAGATTTTACAGTATCCTTCCCCTGCCACGCCCACCAAGCCACACCCACAGAACCGGTAGTAAAAAAATGTGAAACCCACCACTGGTGTGTATGTGTGTGGAGTGGCAACTACCATTCTTTGTGAATGCTAGATATAAGCAGGTGTCAACAAGATCTCCTCCAGATTAATGCATTTCCAGTCTCTCTGATACAAAGCTGTTTTTGAAGGCCTCACAGCTGAAAAATCCTCCTTCCCTTTTGGACAGTTTTCCATCTTTGTCTTTGGATCATTTGGGGAAAACCTAAAGCACCCTTTTATGCTGCTCTGATTGGTTTTAATAAAGAGTATTGCTCAAATGGGCTTACGTAGGACACCCTGAGTGCTAAACGAAACTGAATTTTCCTGAGACTCAGCAACGTGAAAGCATAGGGATCTGTATTCGTTTCATAATGACTGAAAAACCGAACAGATTGGGGCCCATTTGCTTCGGCTTCCATTCATTACGTACAAATGTGATGACTTACAAATGGGTGCAGATGGGTCCGTTCTAATTAGCTCATTCATACCCATTTGTCACTCACTTGGGAATTGGGTGTGGGAGGAATACCCTTCCTTCTCCAGGGGCACCAGTTTTGTGTTCTTTTTTTTTTAAAAAACATTTCCCCTGAATTCTGAGGTGCAGAAGAAAATCTTTCAGGTTCTTTTTAATATAATTTATTTGGGGTTTGTACTTTCAGGCCAATGCACAAACCATAAATCCCCTTTTTCCAAATTTTGCAGTGTAACTCCCCAATCCAGTAACAGCAGGGTATCCATGAAACAACAATGGAAATATCAGAGGGAAGTGTAGGAGTAAACATGGACATTATTGTGAATCATAAAAATGAACTGCGTTAGGTGAAGCTCCAAAGAGCATAGGTTATGTTTCAAAATTTTCAAAATTGGGTTTCAATTTTTTTTTACTACCAGTTTTGTGAGTGTGGCTTGGTGGGCATGGCTTGGTGGGCATGGCAGGGAAAGGATACTGTAAAATCTCCATTCCCACCCCACTCCAGGGGGAGGATACTGTAAAATCTCCATTCCATCCCCACTCCAGGGGAAGGTTACTGCAAAATCCCCATTTCCTCCCAATCAGTTGGGACTCGGGAAGCAGAGAATAGATGAGGGTGGGACCAATCAGAATTTTTACTACCAGTTCTCCGAACTACTCAAAATTTCCGCTACCGGTTCTCCAGAACTGGTCAGAACCTGCTGAAACCACCTCTGCAGCAAATACATACAAAATATGTATTTTCTTCTTAAGAAACAATCTCAGATTGATGTAGGAACATCAATAACCAAATGTGCAACAGGAAAAGTGAAACAGTTCCCAACAGGGACTTATTTTTGCCACCACCTCCAAACTTTCGCAGCCAGAATTTCCTTAGATGCTTCAAAACAGCGTGACATCTGGAAAGATAACAACTAACTAGGAGAATTTAATAAAGCCATCACCAAGAGGAACAAAGAAACAAAAAGTGTTAGAGGAAAAGCACAACTTTAACCGTCACAAATAAGAACCAATGGAGGAGAGAGGGTTAGAAAGGGAGGAAGAAAAGAGGAGTGGGGAAAGAGGAGAGGAAGTAGAAAAGGGAAGGAGAGGAGGAATGAGGAAGGTAGAAAGAGATAGAAGAAGGAAGAGAAGGGAAGAGGAAAGGTTGTGGTAAAATAAAGGAGAGGAAATGGTAAAAGAGCAGTCCCAAACAAAAAAAATAAGATGAATGAATAATGATTAATGACGGATAAGAGACTGTACATTTAAATATGTGATTGAAAAATAAAAATGAAAACCTTTTTTAAAAAAAGAATAGCTGTTACAGTATAAAGAAGAAAAGTGAAACACGTAGGAAAAACGAGATATACAAAAATTATCACCATAGAAAAAATGAGATGTACAAAAATGATCACCATGTCAGTTAACGCTTAGTTGGGTAACCTTTAGCATGAATTACAGCCTTACAACGTCTTCCCATGGAGTGAACCCAGTCTTTTAGTTCTGCAGCTGTTATAATGTGAAGCCAAGATGGAATGATTGCTTCTATTAACTGGGTTTTATTGCTGGGTTGCTTCTGACTAACAAATTTCTTTAGTCGTCTCCCTAGATTTTCAATTGGGTGAAGGTCTGGGCTATTCCCAGGCCATTCCAGCAGTGGAATAGGATTATCTGGAAACTCCCCCCCCAAAAAAGTGGTGTTATTAGCCATCAAACCTCAAAAATACACTTTTCCCAAAAGGTTTCCACAATTTTGGCCACTACTGTATATGCCAGTCACCAAGTGTACACATTTTGATTATATGAACTTGAAGATGTGTGACAGTCCTATGTGCAAGGACCACTCATAAGTCACTCTTTTCAGTGCCATTGTGACTTTGAATGGCTGTAAATTGAGGATTACCTATCCTGTTATCTTCTAAACCAGATTCCCCATACTTAAGGGAAGCCCACCTCTGCCTTTGGGGAAGGGTGTAGTTATATACGCTGGACAAATAGGCTTCATTCTTTAAGCAAAGAGGTTTATTGATTTCTCACTTGGTTTCTCTGATACATTCCTCCCAACGCAGGGTTGATTTTGCTTCTCCTCGTTCTCTCCCCCACCGGACTCATTTCAAATTCTAGCAGGGGATCCTTTCTGGTTAGGCCGGCTGATGCTGAGTGCCGAATGGATTTCATCAGCCTTCCCCGTTCCACGTTCATAACTCTACCTTGCTAAAGATACCTGTGAAGGTAATTCTGTGAAGGCTTTGATTTCCTTCATGCCTTTGGATGAAGCTGAGGATTACGAATTTCAAGATACAATTCTTACCACAAAAGGAAACAGGCTGCAATTAAAAGTGCGTATTTTAACTGCAGCTCAAACCTGCCAAGGACTTAAATTGTAAAGAGAGAGAGAGATAGAGAGAGAGATTTGATATTTAAAGCCATATGGGAATGACCTTTCAACAGTTTCATGCAGACCAAAACTACAATTTAAAAAAAAAATATGCAGGGTCTATTCCACAGGATTCTTCTGAACATCAGAAAAGGGTTTATTTGAAGATTCTATATATAGCAAAACTTATTTCTGAACTCTCTGAAGCATACAAAAAATAACATATGAATGAAGACAACAAATTGGCATCTGGGCTATCGATATGATGAGTCTAGGAAAAAGAAAAATAATCAGCAATTTGACAAAAACCCCAATTGTTCTCCGAGATGAAACAAGTTGCGACAGCCAGCAGGTTCCTTTGCATAAAACTATGCCTTTGTTCCTCAACAAATTTTCCCTCACTGCTTCAAGTCTTTGTTTACTGGCAGGAGGATGATAGTTTTTGATGATGAATAAGATGAAAAGAAGCTTAGTCTCCAGCCATCTCCTAGATCCACATAGCAATAGCGATAGTACTTAGACTTATATACCGCTTCACTTTTACAGCCTTCTCTAAGCAGTTTACAGAGTCAGCCCATTGCCCCCAACAATCTGGGTCCTCATTTTACCGACCTCAGAAGGATGGAAAGCTGAGTCAGTCTGGAGCCGGTCAGGATTGAACTGATGGCAGTGCGCAGAATTAGCCTGCGATACTACATTCTATCAACTGCACCGCCACATAGAAGGAATTGTTTGAGGGAATGAGAAATTATTTCAAACAACTAGAAGAGAAGAGAAGAGAAGAGAAGAGAAGAGAAGAGAAGAGAAGAGGTAGAAGGGACTTTGGAGGTCTTCTAGTCCAGCCCCCTGCTCAAGCAGGAGAACTTCAGACAAGTGGCTGTCCAATCTCTTCTTTAAAACGTCCAGTGATGAAGCACCCATGATTTCTGGAGTCCAGCTGTTCCACTGCTTAATTGTCCTCGCTGTTAGGAAGTTTCTCCTTAATTCCAGGTTGCTCCTCTATTTGATTGGTTGGTTTCCAACCATTGTTTCTCTGGTGCTTTGGAGAATAATTTATATTTGGAGACTATATATATAATTTATATTTGGAGGATATTATTCTTTGGAGAATATTATTTTTTGGAGAATAATAATAATTTGGAGAATAAATAATATTTCACAATCAATTTATGCAACATGGACTAAGTATTACATTTCAGGTCTATCCTGTGAGGAACAATGGAGGAGGGAATATTTGATTGATATTTGCCTGGAGGGGGGGCGACATTCCAAGCAGCAGACAAATTTTCTTGTCCAGCTGGCTTGCTTGGAGTTCTGAGTTTTTATTGTAGGGGTTGTCACAAAATGGCTAACATCTGGAAGATGTTGGGCAATTTTCTAATTTTTATTTACTTATCATGTTTAGAAATTACTCATCGCCCTTGCAGAAATGGGCTGGTAAAGTGAGTGTGGCCAGTGGTGGGATTCAAATAATTTAACAACTGGTTCTCTGTCCTAATGACCAGCTGGATAGGCGTGGCTCGGTGGTCATGTGACCATGTGGGCATGGCGAAATCAACATCACTCAGGTGGATGGGCGCTTCGCCTTAGGTGTTACAATGTGATAAGGGTTAACCAGAGAGGCAGTTTCTGTAAGCAGGGCAATAAAGATTGGGCTAGAAATAACACCAGAATGTTTCCTTCCGGCCTTCCTTACAGGATTAGCCCTGTAAAGTATAAAAAAACAAAATAAGATTTCTTCCAACAACTGGTTCTCTGAACTGCTTAAAAAGTTAACAACTGGTTCTCCCGAATAAGTGCGAACTGGCTGAATCCCACCACTGGGTGTGGCCAGTTATAAAGGCCCCATTTTCAAGGGTTGAGGCTGCTTCCCATCTTTCCTTCCAACTTCTTAAGGTATTCTTTGTGGTCTTGCAATGCGATGTGAAAGGAGAAAACCAACCTAAAACTAAGGAGAAATTTCCTGACAGTTAGAACAATTAACCAATTGAGCAAGTTGCTTCCAGAAGTTGTGAATGCTGGAAGTTTTTAAGAAGAGATTGGACAACCATTTGTCTAAAATGGTATAGGGTAGGAGCAGGAGGCTTGAGCAGGAGGCTGAACTAGAAGACCTCTAAGGCCCCTTCCAACTCTGTTATTCTGTTATTCTGCTATTCAGCTCTGCCATTTTTCTCTGAGTATATAGACATCGAGATGAACTCTGCCAGTCTTTCATTAGACATTAAAGATCTGGTATTATCCTTCATACATTGGCCAGGGTGGTAGCTGAGCCGTTTTTTATAGAGATTGTTTGATAGATATGTGTTGGATGAGATATGTGATATGATGTGTTTTTCAGATTCTTGCTTTCGTATTCTTTTCTGTTGCTTTTTTTTCTTGAGGTTAGCCACTTACAGTTCATGTTGGGCAGGCATTTACATTACAGTATGTAAACCATAGTTCGTCTTTATGTATGAACTCAGCCAGTGGTGGAATTCAAATTTTTTTACTACCGGTTCTGTGGGCGTGGCTTGGTGGGCATGATGTGGCTTGGTGGGCGTGGCTTGGTGGGCGTGGCTGGGGAAGGATACTGCAAAATCTCCATTCCCACCCCACTCCAGGGGAAGGATACTGCAAACTCCATTCCCTCCCCACTCCTGGGGGAAGGATATTGCAAAATCCACATTCCCTCCCCACTCTGGGGCCAGCCAGAGGTGGTATTTGCCGGTTCTCCGAATGACTCAAAATTTCTGCTACCGGTTCTCTACCTATCAGAACCTGCTGAATAGCACCCCTGAACCCATCCCACTAAGTGTTGTGGCCTGCCAGTGGCCTGTGCGGATTGTTGCTGATCCCAACGACAAGGAGGCTGGTGTGGTGTCGCGCCAGCAGCCTGTGCAGCCAGCGCTCAAGTCAGACAGTGAGGAGGCTGGAGAAGATGTGGTGTCAGAGGCAAGGATTCAGCCAGGGCCTTCAGAACCTCCAGAGGCTCCTTTAAGTGAAGAGGATGAAGTGGAGGAGCCTTTTCTCGATGCACAGGCGCGCAGAGCTGCCAAAAGGCAGGAGTGGCTCCTCAGGAGGAGGTCTCCTCGAGAGTAAGGCTTGGGGCTAATTGGCCACTCCCTTAGCCTATTTAAGTTTGCACACAGCTTGTAAAAAGCTGCAGGAAACAATATGTGTTCGTCCGTTCGTTCGCTGATCATTGAGTTTGAATTTTCTCTGCGAACCTGGATTCTGGGCTTTCTGCCAACTCTAGTAAGACTCTATCTTACCTGTGGAATTTCTGGCAGATTGTTAAGAACGTTTTATTAACAGCCTGCATTTGCAAAAGACTGTGTTTTGAAGTAAATTGAGTTTTGTTCGGAGTTTGTGTGTGCTACATTCTTTGGGATCCGTAGCTGGGGCAGAACACTATGGCCTGTTCTATAAAACACAGCTCCACGAAGCCATGTTGGAACAATCTCTAAACAGCCAGTAGATCCATGCCATCAGATACAATAAATGTTCAAAGGGAAGTGAACCTTACTGAAATCATTTGGATTTATTTCCAAATAATTACACACAGGCTCAATTCTATAGACACGGCAAAATAGAGTTCAGAGAAGAATCCTTCTGAGAAGCAATCCAAACAGCAGGCTGAAACTTATCTGTGTTGCTTGAGGATGCTGTAAGCAAAATCTGCATGAATGTATTTTCCTCCCTTGCATGACAGAATAATCAGCCGCATTTAATAACACAAAGCTTGGACAAGGCTTTTGCCTTGAGTCTCTTGCAAGCGGAGGGAATGCCGCTAATTAAATGAGCAGCGTCCTGATTCTGTAATTGTAACCTGTAATTGAAATGATACGGAGTGCATAACCTGGAGATATGAAGGCAGAGACCAATGTAATATTCTAATAGCCCAGTTCAATGTATGTTTATCCATGGTTGGTCATTATCTCTCAGCCTGAACTATTCCTCAAAATTGTTGACAAAAAAATTAGAAGAGGGAAAGCTTTTGAACTCCTTGCCTTGAACTCTTTTGGGGGGTGGGGTGGGGGTGAATTCAATGCTTCTGCTGCAAGATCCTTATTTTGCTTTCTTTGTTTACTTCCAAAGCATTGTTTTACATCCATAGATATTGCTCTTAATCTTCTGTCTCTCTTTTAATTTTAACTGTTCCTTGCTTTTACTAACTTCATTCTTTGCAACTGCTGTTTTCTCTTTCTGCACATTTTACAGGACCTTTCACCCTCATTATTATTATTATTATTAGCTTTATTCATTAAACATAAGACTCAGTCAACTGAACATTCAAAAATGCATCACAAATACCATTGACTGGTGCTAATGGTTGATACGGGTTGCTGCCAGCGTCCTAGGTATCAACCAAGTACCTTCTTAAGATGTATGATGTTCCAAGTAGCACAGTTTTTTGCAGTTCTGCTGGTGTTATTGCAGGAAGCTGCAATTTGCTGATGTATGTTATAAAATTCTTGGCCGTAGTACCAAGTGCCCCGATGACAATGGGTATCACTGTTACATGTTTCATCCATAGCCGTGTGGTTTCGATGGCCAGGTTGCGATATTTCATGATTTATTCCAGTTCTTTTTCTTCGACTCTGGCATCTCCTGGTACCGTGATGTTAATAAATTGTACGTTTCGGTTTTTGACAACTGTGATATCTGGCGTGTTGTGTTCCAAATGACGATCCGTCTGTATTCAAAAATCCCACAAGATCTTCACCTTCTCATTTTCTATAACTTTTTCCACTTTATGTTCCCATGACTTTTTGGATACAGGAAAGTCGTATTTTTTACATAATGACCAGTGGACTAATTTAGCAACTCGGTTGTGTCTAGCTTTGTAATCAGTTTGTGCAATTTTGCTGCATTCACATATTAAATGTGAAACAGTTTCAACTTTGTTTTGCAAAGTCGGCAGTTTGGATTGTTGGTGGATTTTTGTATCTTTGCTTTCATGGCCTTAGTTTGTAGTGCTTGTTCTTGAGCAGCGAGTATTAAACCTTCTGTTTTTTTCTTGATGGTTCCCATCTTAAGCCATGCCCATGTAAAGTTGTTATCACATTTTCCTTCAATGTTTTTCAAGTACTGTCCATGCAAAGCTTTGGTTTTCTATCTATTTAATCTGTTATCCAACTGTTTTTCCTTATATTCTGCCTTTGTTTCTGTTGTTTTTATAATGTTCTCCGTTTTCACAGCCTGCAGCTATTTTTCTGTACTTTGGTTCACATAATCACATTATTGTTGTTGTTGTTGTTGTTGTTGTGATGATGATGATGATGATGATGATGATGATGATGCAATCATTTTCTTACTTTATTTTTCTTATCCATAGACTTCATCACTTCATCATTCTTCAGGGAGATTAATCTGTCTTCTTTGCTTTTGATATAGGACTTGCATTTTGTCTTCCTAGAACTATTCTATTTTTATTTCAGTTTCTTTTCTTCTATATGCTTTCCCCTCCACCATCCACTCCTGACCCTACCAAAATAATGTTCCATTTCACATTCAGAGCCTCTTAACATCCTAGTCTCCTTCACGAATTCCCTTAGTTTTTCTTTCACTCATTTTTTGTTTCCTGGATTTATAGAGCTCAACTCAAACAACATCTACTTTCATCATAAACAACGAGCTAACGGATGGTTTTCGATGCATTCCTCTGCATATTTGAATGACCTTATCATTAAACCGTGAATTTGAAACAAACAATCAACATTTCTAAGACAATATTTACCAGTTACCATTCTCATTAACTCTTGGATCTCCAAAAGGCTTAATCACTTTTTCTGCACTCTTCTTCTCTTGTCCCACCCATCCATTCATATTACTTCATGGTTTATTTTTCTCTTTCCAGATCCTATTCATTCAGAACACGACATACTTTCCCCTCAAATTCAATTCCATGGAGACAACAATATTATCAACCTACGGATTCTTGCTTTCGTATGTACCCAGAGCAATCTAAATAATACCTGTTCATACTTGCTGATATATAATCATAATAAACCTTCATTTTTCTATAAGTATTCATCAGTTCCACAAGATCAAACTACCTTCATTCAGATCTGTTTCATCCTTCTTCTTTCTTTTAGTTTCACAGAAACCCAATGCCTATTGCTCTTTGTTTCATTTCATTTAGAGTAGAGTAGAGTAGAGTAGAGTAGAGTAGAGTAGAGTAGAGTAGAAGAATGGAATGGAATGGAATGGAATGGAATGGAATGGAATGGAATGGAATAGAATAGAATAGAATAGAATAGAATAGAATAGAATAGAATAGAATAGAATAGAATAGAATAGAATAGAATAGAATAGAATAGAATAGAATAGAATAGAATAGAATAGAATAGAATAGAATTCTTTATTGGCCAAGTGTGATTGGACACACAAGGAATTTGTCTTTGGTGCATACGCTCTCAGTGTACATAAAACAAAAGATACGTTCATCAAGAGTCATAAGGTACAACAGTTAATAATAGTCATAGGGTACAAATAAGCAATCAAATCATACTAGGAAACAATATCAAGATCATAAAGATATAAGCAACAAAGTTACAGTCATGCAGTCATGACAGGCGCGGGAGGGGGAGCAGAACTGGTTCGGTGACGTCATATCGTCACTGCTACCGGCTCGGGAGAACCGGGCCAAACCGGGAGGAACCCACCATTGCCCCTGATCTCCAATGCCCATCATGGCTTAGGTCAACCTAGATCCAACCTAGAACTAAGGAGAAATTTCCTGACAGCGAGAACCATTAACCGGTGGAAGGGTTTGCCTTCAGAAGTTGTGGGTACTCCAACACGGGAGGCTTTTAAGAAGAGATAGGACAGCCATTGGTCTGAAATGTTTTAGCGTTTGAGCAAGGGAGTTGGACTAGAGGACCTACCAGGTCCCTTCCCACTCTGTAATTCTGTTATTTTAATCTTACACACCAATATACCATTATCCATGTTTCGCTAACTGGGAGACAGGGGTGGGTTCTAAATTTTTTTACTACTGATTCTGTGGGCATGGCTTATTTTGTGGGTGTGGCTTGGAGGTCATGTGACTAGGTGGGCGTGGCTAGCTGGTCAGTCATTTCTGGAAGGTCCTCGCACTTACAACCAGTCCTCGCACTTACGATCCGACTCATTTGTTTGCTTTTAACACTGATCAGCTGTAGGACGGCCCTTTGAAGCCCCGCGGCAAGAGTTTAAACAGTTTTTTTCCCTCTAGTCATCAGCTGAGACTCAGGAGGCAGCAATAGATTGGGGGTGGGACCAAATAAAAGGTAAGAATAATGTGGGTGGGTGGGTGGGTGGGAGGGCGGGGGGGGAGAACCAGTTCGGTGACGTCATATCATCACCGCTACCAGCTCGGCCGGACCGGACCAAACCGGGAGGAGCCCACCACTGCTAGGAGATACATGCAATGTTCTGTGACACATGATGTATTATTACTATTATTACTACACAACTAATTAAGTTTTATGTCGGTTTTCATGGACAAATAAGTTTTCATTGTATTCATGAGGTTGGCTATAAGTCACTCATAAGAGAACAGCTCTATTTTAATCATTTCTCGTGCTTCAGTTTAAAAACATATGCCTATCCCCATCCCGCTGTTGTTAGTGTCTACTCAAAATGCTTCTAGCCACAAATCAGAGTAGTTAGAAGCTTTTAATGCTTTCTTAACTAAGATGTTATAAAAATGACGATTACAATTAAAATAAAGTATCAAAATTATTTTGTACAATTAAACTATAATTAGAAAGAATTATGGCAAATAAAGTGAATGGCTGACCATAAAGACCTCAATTAAGTCAAAAAGAAAGAAAGAAATATAAATATAATTATCAGCGGAGGTTGTAATGGAGCCAGTTATTATTATTTTTTTAATCCTAAGGTTAGCTTCTTTCAACAAACATTCTATTAGCAATTAGCAACTTGTATTAAAAGAAATTGAGGGTAAGAATAGAAATGTGTGTAATTAAAGATAATGATTTGCATAGATTTTTTATTGATCTGGCCACAATTCTTGGTATGTGCACTAGAATTCTACATATTTAATGGTCTACCAACTTGATCATATTCATCTAGACCCTTAAATGATTAAATGGCATTTTTTTATATTTCACGGTCAAGACTAATAAAAGCCCAATAATTAAGAACAGAATAAATGAATCAATATTTATAGCAGTCACCAGAGAAGAAAAGATGATTGTACTTTGTATTACCGTATTTTTTGGAGTATAAGATGCACCTTTGTTTTGGGGGAGGAAAATGTGGGGGGGGGATTCTGTCTACCAGATATTCATCTGGCTAGTCCCAGCACATTAGTTTGTTTGCTGGTTTTGAGGTTGGGGCTGGTTGGGGCTAAAAAACAGCTTCTAAAGCATAGCTGATCATCAGAGGGAGCAGCAATTAGAAAAGCAGGCAAAGCACGGAAGATCGCTTCACTCACATTAGGGCTGAAAAACAGCTTCAAAAACACAGCTGATCCTCGGAGGGAGCTCCAGTGACTAAAGCAGGCAAAGCGCGGAAGGGGTTAGAGAAGGCAGCAGCTGTTCCCATTTTGGGGCACTGCACAGGGTTACATTCGGAGTATAAGATGCACCCAAATTTTCAGCCTCTTTTAGGACGGAAAAAATACTGCGAAAAATACAGTACTTGTTTGTCTTTCAGTCTATTGATATACTGTGTTTACACCCATGACCTCACAAGTTAACACAAATCAAAGGATTATACAGTTGTGCTGTAAGGAGAAGACAGAAGCTAATTGGAAGGAAGTTCCAAAGATATTAGGCTTGCTCCTAAGAAAGCCTCTTTTTTGAAGAATAAATTGAATATCCTGCATCTGCACTGTTGATCACCAACAATCAGTATCCACACTGAGACTAAATGAGGAACCCAAGGATTAATTGAAGTAGTCACATTTTATCAGCCACCAGGGCTATCAACGGAAGGATTCAGTGGGCACTAAATGTCTCCTTCTTTTGAAGGCTAACCATTGGCTCTCAATAACCCATTTCCCATGCCACAAGAACTTAGCTAGCTCCTCTCACAGGTCAATTTTATATGCCAACACCACACAATCACAATATTATTTGGGACCATTTTTATCTTTCTCCCAAATATTCCAAAGGACGCTGGGAAGTTATTATTCTTTTCCTTTCCGCCTTCCTTTTTTCTGTTTGTCCTCCAGAGAACAAAAGACAAGCATTGTAGTTCATATAATATGTCTATACAGAAAATCCTAGAATGAAAGCTCTTGACTCAGTTAATATATTCTTTCCCTCCCTCCCTCCCTCCCTCTCTCCCCCTTTCTCTCTCTCTGTTTTGTGTGTGTGTGTGTGTGATGTGTATATGTAAATGTGTATGTTTATGTGTGTGTATACATATATATATATAGAGAGAGAGAGACAGACAGAGAGAGAGAGAGAGACAGAGACAGAGAGAGACAGAGAGAGAGAGACACACAGAGAGAGAAACAGAGAGACAGAGAGACAGAGACAGACAGACAGACAGACAGACAGACAGACAGAGTGGTGGGTTGCTGCTGGTTCACCCTGGATTGGGCGAACCAGTAGCGGCGGTGGCAGAAGT